>NW_022060270.1:743518-1079351 GCF_007364275.1 Archocentrus centrarchus
ACAGAGAGACAGAGAGAGAGACAGAGAGAGAGAGAGAGAGAGACAGAGACAGAGAGAGAGAGTACTTGCCTGGACTTACTTTGCTAACTCATTGTCTTCCTCTGCCTTTCTCAGATGGGTACACCACTGATGACATTGAATTTTACTGGCAAGGAGGAAGCAACAGTGGCTCAGTCACTGGAGTGGAGAACATTGAACTGCCCCAGTTCTCTATTATAGACTACCAAACTCTCTCTACAAAAGCTGTGTTTGCTACAGGTAACACAGTAACTGCTTCAACACCTTTTGACTAGTGATTTTTTAAGGGAAAAAATCCACTGCATTAATTCTATTAATATTACTTACACTATACTTTTTTGAAAATTGCTTCCATTTTGTTGTCCTTATCCTGTGTTCACTTGCTGCAGATATTTCACCAGTTACCAATAAAGGAAAAAAGGTGAATATGCCACTGGCGTATCTGTGCAGGAAGAGTTAAACTAGATTCAGTTAGCATGATGGCTGTCCTATATAACAACTTTTGTTTCCTTTCACCTTCTCGGGTCAGTGTATGGGAACTATGCTGGACTGAAATAAATTGTAAATACTTGTAACACAAATGTTAGTAAATGCAGAACTGACAATAGTTATTGAGATGGCAGCAGGACAGTGTTGTTCCCTGGTTAGAATATAGAGTCAGTTCTACTTGTTTCATGACTGTAAATGGCAGCTCCATTGTAGAGTCATGCTGTCATGCTTTGTCAGATAGTTTAAACCTGATTACCAACAAAGAATGTGAGCCTATAAATAATTCTCGTAACAGCTGCAACAGTCAGCTTACTTACAATTCTCTATGGATCAGATTTGTGTTATTTTAACTTAATTGTTGGCATATTCATTAAAAACAAAGTTAAGTCACAGTATAAAGTAAAGACTGCTTTCTATTTTTATTTTTAACTTTGAAGGTTTTCTTCAGTTATATGTAGCACACTTCAGCCATTCTGTCTTTCACAGGCTCTTACCCACGTCTGTCCCTAAGCTTCAAGCTCAAAAGGAATATTGGCTATTTCATCTTGCAAACCTATATGCCCTCCATCCTAATCACCATCCTTTCCTGGGTCTCCTTCTGGATAAACTATGATGCCTCGGCTGCCAGAGTAGCATTAGGTCAGTGACTTTTCAGTTCTTTACACATTAGCAGTTAAGTTTGGTAACCCGAGTCATGCTTGTGGTATCACAAAGTAATGGCAGTGTCTTTGAACTGCATCTGATTTACAAAAACTTTTCTACAGACATTTCCACATATCACAAGTGATCCCCTGAAATTTTAACATTCTACATTATTCACATATTGTCCAGACCCCTGTGCATTTTGGGTATTTATTGGTATTGTAGAGTTACAGTCATGTGAAAAAGAAGAGAAATTATAGTTTATCAAAAAATAAAATATGATCTTTAGGACCAAAATCTTCTCTGGACCAATGGTCAGTTAAAATACATTAAGTCAACATGGAAACCTGTTCTGTGGTCAGATGAATTGAAATTTGAGACTACTTAAAAAGCATGCATCTCTGATGTTATGGGGGTGCATCAGTGCCTATGGAAATGGAACAGGCACCTTGCACAATCACACACAGGTTTTAGAGCAACATATGCTCTCATCTAGACTTTTTCAGGGAAGGCCTTTTATATTTCAGCAAGACATTAAAATGCAAAATGCATCTATTCCAACAGCATGACTTTGTAATAGAAGAGTCCAGGTATTGAACTGTCTGCCTTCAGTCCAGATCTTTCACCAATTAAAAACACTTGGCTCATCATGAAACAAAAAAATACAACAAACCCCAGGACTATTGAGCAGTTGAATCCTATATCAGTTCAATTCAATTTTGTGCTAGGACCAATTCTATTTACATTATACATGCTTCCCTTAGGCAGTATTATTAGAAAGCACTGCATCAATTTTCATTGTTATGCAGATGATACTCAGCTTTACCTGTCAATGAAGCCAGATGACACACATCAATGGGTTAAACTGCAGGAATGTCTTAAAGACATTAAGGCCTGGATGACCTCTAATTTCCTGCTTCTAAATTCAGATCAAACTGAAATTCTTGTACTCGGCCCCACAAATCTTAGAAACATGGTGTCTAACCAGATAAGATAAGATAAGATAAAACTTTAATGATCCCACGACAGGGAAATTTGCGCATTACAGCAGCTCAGTACAGAAAACTAAAAATAGAATAGAATAAAATAAAATAGAAAAACACTATACACATATACATAAGCACTACATAAGCACGGCACCTAGAAAGGAATGCATTTTAAATTTCGTTGTGCAACTTCTGTGTACAATGACAATAAAGATTTTGATTCTTGATTGACTATATACAGAAAATATATAGTCAATACACACATGTACATATACACACATATACACACACATCAAAACACTATATACAGATATCAAAATATTATATACATTTGTAGCCGGTAAGGTACACAGCATACTTACTCTGGATGGCATTACTTTGGCCTCCAGTAACACTGTGAGAAATCTTGGAGTCATTTTTGACCAGGATATGTCCTTCAATGCACATATTAAACAAATATGTAGGACCGCTTTTTTGCATTTGCGCAATATTTCTAAAATTAGAAACATCCTTTCTCAGAGTGATGCTGAAAAGCTCATTCATGCATTTATTACTTCTAGGCTGGACTATTGTAATTCATTATTATCAGGCTGTCCTAAAAGCTCCCTGAAAAGCCTTCAGCTGATCCAAAATGCTGCAGCTAGAGTACTGACAGGGACTAGAAAGAGAGAGCATATTTCTCCCATATTGGCTTCTCTTCATTGGCTCCCTGTTAAATCTAGAATAGAATTTAAAATCCTTCTCCTCACCTACAAGGTCTTGAATAATCAGGCACCATCTTATCTCAAAGACCTCATAGTACCACATCACCCCAACAGAGCACTTCTCTCTCAGACTGCTGGCTTACTTGTGGTTCCTAGGATACTTAAGAGTAGAATGGGAGGCAGAGCCTTCAGCTTTCAGGCCCCTCTTCTGTGGAACCAGCTCCCAGCTTGGATTCAGGAGACCTGCTTGAGTGTCTGACTTGTGTGTGTTTTCTCTCTATTATTGCAGTATCTTTATCTTACAGTATAAAGTGACTATTGTTGTGGTTTGGCACTTCTACAAATAAAATGGAAGTGAATTGAATTAAAGTGGGGAAACTGCTATGGTCAAAGGAAACTTACATCAAGCTCTTTGGTGTGTGTTTTCAGTATTTGTTGAGAAATGTCTCGATGCAAGAATATTAGTGTTCACGCTCAAGCCAGCCACCAACTTGACATTCATCTGTTCGTTTATATACGAATATAATAATTTTTCTCTCACCCCCCTGGGGTGTGTGTTTATGTGTGCGTGCATCTCAAGCGCAATTTTTAATTCAATTCAATTTTATTGATATACCGCCAAATTATAACAGTCACCTCAAGGAGCCCACCAGAGGCCTTTGAGTCTGAAGGTTCTGTGCAGTATATTCGCTGTTCCTATGACTGCACTCTTCTGGGCACGAACCTCTGATTTTGTGCTGTTAATTTTTTTTCAGCCTGAAAAATACACTAACTGTAGCAAACCATTTGTTTAGCTGTTTGAAAAGTTGCATCTGAAATGACCTCATCTGGTTGTCCAAATGAGCACAGGCCTACGAGCAGCTAAGATGCTACAGTTTCAGTTTATCAATAAAATCAACAAAAAATACCCATTCCAACACAATAATATATAAAACAGTTATATGTGAATTAGGAATCCCCCAAAGCAACCACAGCTTATAAATAGGGCACCCAACTATTAAATACATATTTAACTCCCCACATACATTAGCATACTGACCTAAATCACTAAAAGATCCTGAGATTACCCCAAAGATCCTAACAGACAAAAAACACAAATCCAATACATCTAGACAGTGGCACATGAAAATAATAATAATATACACCTCATATACACAATGAGAATAGAATAGAATGCCTTTATTGACATTATGCAGAATGTACAATGAGATTGCAAGTTTTTAAAGCTCCTTTCTATACAGGGTTCAAAATCAAATATATTTTAGTAGCAATTGTTGTTTTAAAGTTGTTGTTTTAAAGTCAGTTTAAAGAGAGAGATGTTAACATTTACTTTAAAGCTCATTCCAAATTTGTGGACCTCTTTGGGCCACACTAAACTTTTACATTTACAGTTTTTAGTTACATTTAAGTTAAATTCAGTTTTATTAAATAAATATTTAAATATAGATTCCTAACAAGGTGCTTGCAGACACTCTCAGATTGGGAATAATTGTTAATAAATGCCATCTAAGTTATAAATGCAGACAGAGTGGCAAAATAGGTCAATGTCACTGATGAGCACAACTCATCTGTGTCACGTCTATTTGCAATAGGGACTCGATTCAGCTGGTTGCCAACTAGTTGTATCCTGATTATAGTCCTTTGTGTAAGCAAGGCTGCCTAGCCTCTGTGTCATTTTGCAATTAAATCACCATCCTGCAGCAACTATGTTACTATTTGTGGAGTCATTTGTACATTTCTGTAGTACTGGCTGGACTCTAAGTGTAAAGTAATTTATGTGAATTCTCATTTGATGGCAATTTCTGCATATGTAGGTGAAAACAGATCTGTGATTTTTGCCAATTTATCACAGTTAATCACCCATATTATCACAAACAGATTGCATGTAATTGCCAACTGGACCCCATTCGAGCACAAACTGACAGCAGACTGACTGCGTTTTATTGCTGTTTTATTGCTGTCTTGATGCACTTTGAGGATGACATCTGACTGCAGGAAGTCGCAGACCTGGTCACTGGCTTCAAAACAACCATTTCAAATGAGATCACAAGTGTATTGCACATGGTCACAATAACTTAAACGAGGAGAGCATCGATCCTTTGACCGATGTCACTACTAAACCTGAGACTGGCACTGGTGATTGGGATTGGGATTGTATGAATATGTACAACTGAATTTATTACTGATATTACCACTGTATATGATGTACAGACAATATACAATGGTTATTTTGTAATTTTTAGTTCTTGTCTAGCTATTAATGTCAAGCTCTCATTGTTGCTGAAAGGCCTAAATTTACCTTTGCTTGTCTCCAGGTATAACCACTGTGCTGACCATGACCACCATCAATACCCACCTTAGGGAGACTCTACCCAAGATTCCCTATGTGAAAGCCATTGACATTTACCTCATGGGCTGCTTTGTCTTTGTCTTTCTGGCCTTGCTGGAGTATGCATTTGTCAACTACATATTTTTTGGTCGTGGTCCTCATCTGCAAAAAAAGGTGGCAGAAAAAGCTGCCAAGTCCAGCAACGAGAATAAGAAAAGACTGGAGAGCAGCAAAGTGCAGGTAGGAAGTGTGTTTTGTGAATTATTTAATTCTGTTTGGTCAATGGCATAGAGCCCAAACACCAAACCAGTTACTTTAATTGTATTTTTTACTTAGTGTGAAAAGAGCTCGTTTTTCATTTGAAGTGGAACGTAGAGGTGAAGAACCAAATGCATGTCACTGTAGTCTAGATATCTCAACAGCAGGCAAGCTTTAAGAACGGATTGAAATTCAGGGGAAAAGAAATCAAAGGTAAAAACAGAAATCAACACCATTAAAGATAAACAGACAACTTGACAAAGGAGAACACAAGACTATAAATTAAGCAACATAGAAAGGTGAGGATGAAGCACAGCTGAAAATTATTAACACAGGTGAAGATGGGGTAAGGCTGAAAATCACAAAGGAGGGGAAAACAAAGACTAGACTATAACTACACAGTAAAACAGGAATTAATTAAATCACATATTAAACACAGAATCAAAAAGAATAACACAAAGTAAGATGATAGAGAAAAGAGAAGACTCAAACATTGAGGATGCTAAAATCACAAGAGGGGATAACAATCAGATCCCAGTAGCAGTCATTCAGGCCACTGTGGATTGTAAGGTACAAATTTTACAATATTGCAATGAAAAATGGATTCCACAAACTAGCTACTTTGCAAGATCTGTTGTCTGGCTATACTTAAGGGAAAAGTGTTGTCACGGTCAAAGTTGAGTTGAAAATCCACTTCTGTAATTAAAATGCAGAAATTCTGTTATAAGAGTGACGAAAACAAATGCAAAGCTAAACCATAGTAACATGGGCCGTTCTTGCTCAATCATGGGGTATCATTTCTGAATCATCTAAGATTAATTACTTTGCTTCCTATTAAAAGTGTTTAAAAACAGTACACCCCTTTGTGTCTGAGATATAAGAAGTACAAAAATAATTTCTTGTTGAGACAGACTTTGTATTTGAAATCTGTTTAATCAAATCTAATGACCTCCTTTCTAAGGTTGATGCTCATGGCAATATCCTCCTGACCAACCTAACCAGTGAGATGGGAGGAACAGATATGATGGGCACTCTTAACGATGCCCGGGCTACAATGTTCTCTTATGACAGCGCCAGCATACAGTACCGCAAGCCTATGGCCAGCCGAGACCTCTATGGACGACCAACCGTTGACCTGCCAATGGGTCACAAGAAGGGTCGCTTGAAGAGGAGGGCCTCACAGCTCAGAGTCAAGATTCCTGATCTCACAGATGTCAATGCCATAGACAAGTGGTCCCGTGTTGTTTTTCCAATTGCATTTACCTTCTTCAACCTGGTCTACTGGCTTTATTATGTCCACTAGGGGGGCAGTGATGGCTGTGTGTGGCAGCCTAATGATTTCTTAGAACAACTACCTAGGTCTTGTTAACAATGAAAACAGATGAGAGGTGAGTCCATTTTTATAAATCCTGTTCTTGAATGAGTAGAACTGGATATCTTTGGCAACTCCATCATTATGAGCAATGATTGGCTCTATGCCAGATGTGACGTAGAGCTAACCAGCATTCATCTTCTTTTATTGCACTTTTTGAACAAAAATGGAGCACAGCTTTAATTTGCCTACTAGTTAAAAACAGCAGAGAATAAAAGGTGCAAAAACACTTAAACTGTTCACTTGTAGTTAATGAACAGAAGACACTGCATCATTGGTTTAGATTAAATGTAGGTTCATTTTTTGTGTTTATTTATCATTGTGTTGATATCCTTTTCTGACAGCCATATACTGTATGTTACATAACCAATAAGTTACATTGATTTTGAATGATGATATTTTGTGCTGAATGCTTGTGCATTTACCTATATTTGCATTGTAAACCAAATGTGGTTTCCTAACCTTTAATGGAGAAAAGAAGCTTTGTATGGCTGTTCTGAGCCATTCACTGTTATAATTATTTTATGTGCTTTTCATTTAAAGTAAGTCCAGAACAGACATTTTGATGGAACTCACTAACCTTAAAAAATAAATTAAAATAAAATGCCTTCAAATCTAAATCTACAATATGTTCACAGTTCTTGTATGTACTTCTCTTTAAAAGAAATCATGTCTAAAATGACCAGTGAAGTCACAATGCTTTCAAAACCACAAAATTCAAGCCCTCACAAAACATTTTCTTCTCTGCAAATTACACACTATATTTGGGCATTTTATCAGACATGACTTACTGAATTCCACAGCATCAGATTCATCAACCCTCAATGCAGTTATTAATGAAAAAGTTAAATATTAGGTCACTTTATCAAGTATTATGTAAGCAGGACTGGGGATTAGTTATAAGAACTAAGTGGTTAAACTTTAACCCCACTGTCAGCTTTAACACACAAATTTAAAGGCATTCTCTTAATGAGCTTTGCTAGACAAGATTTACCCCACAAAGAGTACTTAGCTTTATGTAAAAATGGGTATACTGGATAATCCATCCATCCATCCATCCATCCATCCATTTTCTTTTGCTTATCTGGGGCCGGGTCGCAGTGTCTGCAGCCTAAGCAAAGAAGCCCAGACCTCCCTCTCCACAGCCACCTCCTCCAGCTCATTTGGGGGGACCCCAGATGTTTTTTTTCTCTCAGAAAAGAAAATACAATAATCAGATACAAGGACAATAACAACATATTGGTAAAGGAAGGATCACGTCTTTGGTTGTTGCAAAATATTTTGTTGTTCACTGAGTGAATTTGTGAATAGTAGGATGTTAGTGTTGACAGCAAGTTCTCTTAAAGGATAATTTCATTTAATTTTATCTGATATGATGATTAGACAGGTTGTCAATAAATCTAATTATATCTGATGGTATACCTAAATGTCAGTGCAATAATAACAGATTCAAATTGGTTACTTAATGTTTGGGATAAAATGGGCTGCTTGTCCTATGAGGGCTTTAAACAGCAACAAAAACATACAAAAAAAATAAAACAAACTAAGCTTCTACAGGCCACAAAAACAAGTGTGCTCTTTCCTCATGGTTGAATATTGCACTTTTAATGAGAATCTTAATATTTTCACAGGGTTCAAATTATTCTGCTCACTAGATTATAGAGTATAAAAGTGCTAAATAAGAACTAGTCCGTTTAGATAGAAATCTATTGAGTAGAATTTAAAACAAATCATCCTATACTTTTAAATTAAGAAGAACAAGGAGAACCAGAAACATCGTGGAACTTGAAGATAATTTCTAAGGCACTAAAACACAGTATGTTTATGCAAGAATAGATTGTACTAAGACCTTCCAGCAGTATAATGACAATCTTTCAATTCTACACAGTTCCCATTCCCACAGTTCCCATCCTACTAGGGCTGTGTTGCAAATCCTGAACAGAGCAGAGGGCCAGGAGGTGAAAAAGCAAAAAAAAAAAACACAGTTTTGTTTGGAACAAATAACCCAAAGCAGATGGATACATGTTTTTGTTTCCTGTGGACAGAATACCTAATGGAAACCCTGACCAACTGGCTAGCCCAGATGATATAGAGGGATGAGGTCATGTTCTGGAATCTTACTGTGTAAAATTACTGCACAATTTTTGCTATCGTGTTATGTCCTCAGAAGTTGAATGAGATGGCTTTATGTACTATGTAGAGTCCTGTGTCACCCCTCATCTCTTTAGATTTTGTTCAGCAATCCAAGATTTCTGAAGATTTTTAAAAGTTTGACTTTTACATTTGCTGCTTTTTCACAGCTGACCATTTTCAAAGGACTGTTTATTTGTTTGTTAAGCCATTTATATATATATATATATATATATATATATATATATATATATATATATATATTGAGAGAGAGAGAGAGAGAGAGAGACTAACAGTCTGTTCCAAAAGCACACAATTTGTTCCCATTCTTTCAGTT
Organism: Archocentrus centrarchus; assembly: GCF_007364275.1. Classification (NCBI taxonomy): domain Eukaryota; kingdom Metazoa; phylum Chordata; class Actinopteri; order Cichliformes; family Cichlidae; genus Archocentrus; species Archocentrus centrarchus. The sequence goes on from NW_022060270.1 coordinate 752,784, forward strand.
AGATCTACAAAAAAAAAGCCAACAGTAGTCAAGTCAAGTCAAGTCAAGTTTATTTATAAAGCACATTTAAAACAATGACGTTGACCAAAGTGCTGTACAAGATCTGTAACCCCAAGGACTATACTAAATAAAAATAAAAATATATAAATAAATAAATAAAATAATAAAATAAAAATAAATAAATAAAACATTAAGAACAATAAATAACATAAGAAAATTAAAAATTAAAACGTTTAAAACAAGTACCATAAAATACCATAAAACAATCATCTAAAAGGAGGTAGCACTGCAGCCAAATGCCAAGGAAAAGAAATGTGTTTTTAATAGAGATTTAAATGTGTGTATCGTCTGAGCTGTGCGGATATGGAGAGGTAGATCGTTCCATAGCTTTGGTGTTGCTGCTGCAAAAGCTCGATCACCTCTCTGTTTTAGTCTAGTTTTAGGCCTCTGTAAGAGCAGCTGGTTCGATGACCTCAGAGCTCTTACAGGGGTGTGACAGTGAAGCAGCTCAGACAGATACAAAGGTGCCAGTCCGTTTAAGGCTTTAAAAGTAAGCAATAAAATCTTAAAATCGATTCTAAAACGGACAGGGAGCCAGTGAAGGGATGACAGGACTGGGGTAATGTGTTCATGCGTTTTTAAACCGGTTAAAAGACGAGCTGCCGCATTCTGGACTACCTGCAGGCGGCGCACAGATGATTGATCTATGCCAAAGTACAGAGAATTACAGTAGTCCAGGCGGGAAGTAATAAAAGCATGAATAACTTTTTCCAGGTCCTGCTGTGGGAGATAAGGTTTTACCTTGGCAATGACTCTGAGTTGGTAAAAACTGATTTTGGTAACAGCACTTACTTGCTTCTCCATTTTAAAACTACTATCTAAAATGACACCCAGATTTTTCACAGCATCACGACAGTGAGGAGCCAAATGACTCGGAGTGCCAGAGGAGTAGCTTGAGGGGTCAAATTTACCAAAGCATATGACCTCGGTTTTGCTTTCATTAAGATTTAGGAAATTGTTTCTCATCCAGGACTTGATGTCACTTAGACAGTTCAGCAGGGGTTCCCATGGATCTCTGCTGTTCAGTTTGATGGGCATATACACCTGGATGTCGTCAGCAAAACAGTGGAAACAAATATTATGTTTCCTAAAAATCGACCCTAGAGGCAACATATACAATGAGAAAAGAATTGGGCCCAGAATGGACCCCTGAGGCACTCCACAAGAAAGCTTTGCTGTGGTAGAAAAACAGTTTCCTAGATGGACAGAGAAACTTCTATCAGTAAGATATGATCTGAACCAAGTCAGAACCGTGCCTTTAATGCCAATTTCATGTTCTAGGCGGGATAGAAGGATCTCGTGGTCCACAGTGTCAAAGGCAGCTGACAGGTCTAGAAGTACTAAAACTGCAGGACTACCAGAGTCCACAGTTAAAAGCAGATCGTTAAAAACTCTTAAAAGAGCCGTCTCTGTGCTGTGACACATTCTAAACCTGACTGAAACTTTTCCCACATTCCATGTTCACTTAAAAATGCTTGAAGTTGCTTAAAAACAACTTTTTCAAGAACCTTGGATAAAAATGGTAATTTAGAAATTGGTCTGTAATTTGAAAGAACATCAGGGTCAAGGTTCTTCTTCTTGATTAGAGGCTGTACAACTGCATGTTTAAAGGCAGCTGGAACACAACCAGATGCGAGCGCACTGTTAATCAGAGCGAGGATAGTTGGTCCCACTGAATCAAAAGCCTCTTTAAAAAGGCGAGAGGGAACACAGTCTGTGGGAGAGTTTACAGGTCTCATATTTTGAATCACCTCCTTTAGTGTGGAGAGTGTGACAGGCTCAAACTGCTCAAAGACAGCTCTGCTGGGAGGAGGTGCAGATGAGTCTGTTTCAGCCTGAGGTGATGAAGGCCTGAGGGCAGAAATTTTTTCCACAAAAAATTTCTTAAAGTTTTCGCACAGTGCAGGACAGACCTTCGCTTGGTTCACATTACAGCGAGGATCAGCGAGTGAATTAAAAACACTAAAAAGAAAATGAGGCCTGTGACTGTTACTTGAAACAATGTTAGAGAAATAAGCAGACTTTGCATATTTTACTGCTTTCTGGTATTTCAATAAACAGTTACGCAGGATCTCTAAGGAGACATGGAGCTTATCCTTTTTCCACCTTCTCTCAGCGCGTCTGCACTCACGTCTGAGAGCGCGGGTTGTCTCATCCAGCCAGGGCTGGGAGGAAGGTTTGGTGCGTTTGGTTGTAAAAGGGGCAATACAGTCCAGTACAGCAGTGCAAGCAGATATAAAAGAGTTAGTGAAGTCCTCGGTATTCAGGCTCAAGCAAAAATCCAAATTGCTTAAGTCAGAGTTTTTAAAAGCAGCTGCAAAATCAGCAGCGCATGAAGAGTTAACCAAGCGCACACGACGTGTAGAGGATACTCTATTTATCCCAGAGCTGGGGAGCGCTGCTGTAAATAAAACAGGAAAATGGTCCGATATACCACAGTCACGTATCCCTGTGATGCAGACTCTAAGTCCATAAGACAACACCAGATCCAGTGTGTGACCTTTTTCATGAGTGGGACCACACACGAGTTGTGTTAAGTTAAAAGAGTCAATAAGCGAGGCAAATTCTTTAACCAGTGGACCACTCTCACAACACACATGAATATTAAAGTCGCCAACAATTAAAATACGGTCATATTTTAGTATGAGACCCGTCAGCAAGTCAGCAAAGTCACCGATGAAGTCCTTCGTGCACTTCGGTGGTCGGTAAATCACCGCGCAGAGCACCGAGGGGGAAGAGTTTATCTCCAACAGCTGCAGTTCAAAGCTGGCGTACAGGTCTGCCGAGACCTGACGACAGCGAAAACTGCATTTAAATATTGAAGCAAGTCCTCCACCTTTTCCAGAGATCCGCGGGGAGCTGAAGAAAGAACAGCCGGGAGGTAAAAGTTCGGAAAAAGGTGCAGACTCACCAGCATGAAGCCACGTCTCAGTCACAAACATAAAATCCAACTGCTGTGCGATGAAAAAGTCATTGAGAAGGAAAGTTTTGTTGGCTAACGATCTAGCATTTAGTAGGGCCATTCGGATGACCAGATCCTTGTTAGCTGAGGCCGGGGCCCGCTTCAACAGGCGAAGGTTAGCATGGTTTACGCCGCCTCCACGATCCCGCATCCTGCGCCAGGACGAGGGACGCCGAGTCTCCAGGATGACAGGTGGGACAATCGGCCTGATCCAGCGACGCCCGAAATCCACAGGCAGCCCAACAGCCTTGAGGCGGCAAAGACCACCATCCAGGGGGTAATGAACAGACAAACCCAGGAGTCTCAGGTAAGTTTTGACCCGCACCGCGATACCTCCCCGCTTTCCGCGTCTCCTCTGGCGTTTGTTGGGGACCGGAGCACTGGGCAGCCGGCGCAAATTCTCAGGTACATCCGATAGGTGTGGAGGAAAAATCGTTGAGTTTTTCTTTACAGTATATGCTGGTACCAAAACAAACTGGAGGTTTAGAAGTGTCTGCCGATCGTAGGTGATCAAAGCGGAGACATCTGGGCAGATGACTACCAGGAACAGAGCGACAGCAAACAATACACAGAACAGCTGACGGCAGCCCGTACACAGTGGCGCCATCTTGGTTGCGGTCAACAGTAGGCATATCATACACCAGGGGTCGGGAACCTATGGCTCGCGAGCCAGATGTGGCTCTTTTGATGGCTGCATCTGGCTCGCAGACAAATCTTTAATAAAAAAAAAAATAATAACGTTAAAAAATATATAACATTTTCAAGTATTTCAATCCATTCATTTCCTACCGCTCATGTTCATGGTTGCGGGTGGCTGGAGCCAATCACAACTGTCCTCCGGGACCACACCAAATTTTTATTGGATAATGCCTAACGTACGCGGGTCGTTGTGAGGTCAGGGAGTAAACTTCCCTCCTTTTAATCAAGTAGTCAGCTAACTAATTGAGGAAACCTTTTACGAAGAAGATGGCTAAAAGAAAAAAAGATGAGGAGTACCATACTTTTCAGCAGGAATGGACAGAGGAATTCGCCTTTGTGGAGAGAGCAGGTTCTACACTGTGTCTAATATGCAGTGATAAAATTGCATCGATGAAACGGTCAAATATAAAGCGGCACTTCGACACACGCCATACTACATTTGCATCGAAATACCCAGCGGGGGACAGCAGGAAGAAAGCATGTCAAGAGCTACTGTGCAAAGTGCAAGCTAGTCAGCAGCAACTTCGTGTTTGGACCCAACAAGGTGACTGGAATTCGGCTAGCTTTGCTGGTGCTTTAGCAATTGTGAGAAACGGAAAGCCATTCACAGATGGTGAGTATGCCAAAACATTCATGCTTGATGTCGCCAGTGAACTTTTTGACGACTTTTCGGATAAAGACAAGATAATGAAACGAATAAAAGACATGCCTCTGTCGGCGAGATTTTGAGCTACAAGTTGCTGACCTGAAGGCCTCAGACATGTGGGTGAATAAGTTCAAGTCACTAAATGAAGATTTGGAAAGACTTGCACGACAGCAAGCGAGTTGGCGAGCAAACACAAGTGGGGAGAAATGAAAAAACTTCAACCTGCAGACCAGCTGATTGTCAAAACTTGGAAAGCACTTCCCGTCACATACCACACACTGCAGCGTGTGAGTATTGCTGTACTAACAATGTTTGGCTCTACGTATGCATGTGAGCAGTCTTTCTCACATCTAAAGAACATTAAGACCAACCTACGATCACGTTTAACGGATGGAAGTCTCAACTCCTGCATGAAGCTTAACCTCACCACGTATCAACCAGACTACAAAGCCATCAGCAAAACCATGCAGCACCAGAAGTCGCATTAATGGTAAGAAGTACTTTATTTATCATTGGTTAGCAACAGCATAACGTTACTAAATGCAATTCAGACTTATTGTACTTTAAAAGTGTTGGTCTTACATAAAATGCACACATTTACTTGTATTTAGTGTTAAACATATTGTATGGCTCTCACAGAATTACATTTTTAAAATATGTGGCGTTTATGGCTCTCTCAGCCAAAAAGGTTCCCGACCCCTGGACTAAAGACACCCTGTGGAAGAAAGCCAGATATTAATAATTAATGTTTAAATGCAAAGTGGTACATAAATTCACAGAGTTAAATGAGTTGAGTGAAGCAGAAACACAGCTAAGATAAGATAAAACACAGGGAGAACTAAACTCTAAAGCTACTGGGAACTTAAGGATACATGAAACAATAAACAAAGCAAGAATGACTTAGGAAAGAAGAAACAAAATGCAAAATGAACCAGAGAGCAAATAAACTAACTACAAAAGTCCTTTAAACTAGGAAACAAACTGAAGACTTGAACAATAATTGAACATCACAACCCCCAAAACCCAAAACACTGGCCAAATGACCCAGGACCATGACAGCAAGTGAGAATGATCTCAGCTTTTATTTTCAGCAGCTCTGTCTTTGATTTGGGTTCTTTCAATTCAATTCAATTCAATTTTATTTATATAGCGCCAAATTACAACAAACTGTCGCCTCAAGGCGCTTTGTATTGTGGGTAAAGACCCTTCTTGCCACCTTCCTTTGGCAAATAAATAAAGGTCTTACTTAATTCACCAGTGTGTGTTACTTTGTTCATTCAGAGAGAGGTTTGATCAGGGGAATGTCATCTATGATATGAAAAGACTATTGTTTATGTAACCTGTGACAAAGCTGTGCCCCCATGCTGTATCTTTACAGATCCCTCAAATTATGAGCTGGTGTCAAATCCAATAATAGTCTTCTCTTCCCCAAGATTGGTCTCAGTGCCATGACCAGGTATTACCCTGTTGTTCTTACTGATTTTTAAATGCAATTCAGACTTTCTCCAGGTGTAATGCTAGAACTTAGCAATGGCAAATCCAACAACACTGACAACATGGCATGTAAAATGAGCCTCACATTAGTTTCTACATGACCAGAAGATGATGTTTGCTCTCCTGTGCAAGTTTGATGTTTATGACTAGTTCAGAGTTTAAGTGGTCAGAACAAGACTGGTGCATCCTCACAGCATCCTCCCCCTGCTACCTGATCCAACTCACCACCAGGTGGTGATCAGTTGGCAGCTCAGCTCCTCTCTTCACCCGAGTGTTCTGGGCGAACATACGGTTGCAGATCTGATGATCAGACCTAGGGTGTCCTGGTGCCACGTGCACTTATGGTCATCCTTATGTTCAAACATGGTGTTCATTATGGACAAACTGTGGTTTGCACAGAAGTCCAGTAACAAAACACCATTCAGGTTCAGATCAGGCAGGCTGTTCCTCTCAATCACGCTCCTCCAGGTCTCACTGTCATTGACCACATGACCGTTGGAGTCTCCCAGCAAGACAATGGATGGAGCACCTTCGAGCACCCCACCCAGCAACTCCAAGAAGGGTGGGTACATTAAGCTGTCATTGGCGCATAAGCACAAACAGTCAGGACCCATTCCCCAGCCCAAAGGCACAGGGATGCAACCCTCTCATCCACTGGTGAAAACTCCAACGTACAGCCAGCAAGCCAGGGGGATACAAGGACACCCACCCCAGCTCGCCGCCTCTCACCAAGGGCAACTCCAGACTGGAATAGAGTCCAGCCCCTCTCCAGGAGACTGGTTCCAGAACCCAGACCGTGTGTTGAGGTGAGCCAGACAGTATCTAGCCAGTATCACTCAACCTCACGCACTAGCTCAGGCTCCTTACCCACCAGAGTGGTGACCCGTGCCCCAGTAGCCAGGTTCGATAGCCAGGGATTGGTATCAGGTTTCAGAATTCATCACAGTACAGAAACAGCATTAGTGAAGGTTACAAATGATCTTCTGACAGTGGACTCATCTCTGTTCTTGTCCTGTTGGACCTCAGTGCAGCTTTGACCATAATATTTTATTACAGAGATTAGAGCAGGGTTGCCCAAACTCGGCCTGAGGGCGGCTTCCTTATTTGACATTTCGCTTAACCCTCTTAATTGGAGGGGAAGGCGAAATGTCAAATAAGTAACTTAAGGGCCCAAATTGTATGTTATTTTTGACATCAATTCACGGACCGGAAGTAGGGGCCAGGCAGGAAGGGGCCCACGGGCTGGGAGTTTGGGCACCCCTGGATTAGAGCATGCTATAGGTATTAAAGGTACTGCACTGCAGTGGTTTGAATCATATTTATCTAATAGACTCCAATTTGTTCATGTAAATGGGGAGTCTTCTTCACACACTGAGGTTAATTATGGAGTTCCACAGGGTTCTGTGCTAGGACCAATTTTATTTACATTATACATGCTTCCCTTAGGCAGTATTATTAGAAAGCATTGCATCAATTTTCATTGTTATATTATTAAGTCAGATCACACACATCAATTAGTTAAACTGCAGGAATGTCTTAAAGACATTAAGGTCTGGATGACCTCTAATTTCCTGCTTCTAAATTCAGATCAAACTGAAGTTCTTGTACTCGGCCCCACAAATCTTAGAAACATGGTGTCAAACCAGATCCAAAATGCTGCAGCTAGAGTACTGACAGGGACTAGAAAGAGAGAGCAGATTTCTCCCATATTGGCTTCTCTTCATTGGCTCCCTGTTAAATCTAGAATAGAATTTAAAATTCTTCTCCTCACCTACAAGGTCTTGAATAATCAGGCACCATCTTATCTCAAAGACCTCATAGTACCATATCACCCCAACAGAGCACTTCACTCTCAGACTGCTGGCTTACTTGTGGTTCCTAGGATACTTAAGTGGGAGGCAGAGCCTTCAGCTTTCAGGCGCCTCTTCTGTGGAACCAGCTTCCAGCTTGGATTCAGGAGACAGACACCCTCTCTATTTTTAAGATTAGGCTTAAAACTTTCCTTTATGGTAAAGCTTATAGTTAGGGCTGGATCAGGTGACCCTGAACCCTCCCTTAGTTATGCTGCTATAGGCCTAGGGTGCTGGGGGGTTCCCATGATGCACTGAGCATTTCATTTTCATTCACCTTCATTTTCTATGTGTTTATACACCACTTTACATTTAATCATTAGTTATTATTAATCTCTGGCTCTCTTCCACAGCATGTCTTTTGTCCTGTCTCTCTCCCGTCACCCCCAACCGGTCACGGCATATGACTGCCCCTCCCTGAGCCTGGCTGTGCTGGAGGTTTCTATAATGTTCTTGTTTTATATAAAATAAAACATCAAATAGAATGTTATGCTAGCTTCAGCAAGCTGTTTATTCATGTGCTCACATGGGATCACTCAGAGGTACTGCCCACTTTTTGTAACAACATCGTTCTCTGAATATGTGTGGTCTACTGGGGTTATACCGCCATCTACAGGTGACACCTTTGTTAGCACTTATCATTACATCCCCCTTCCAAAAGGTTAGTACAACATAGATCACAACTTTTAAAGTAGTTATTCTGCAAAATACAACAGTCTTAACTAATGATCACGTCTCTCAAAGTGTGCAAAAACATACATTTCTTGGCATTTAGCTTTTCTCTGTAATCATATGTATGAAGACTGTGGAAAAAAAATATATTCAAGCTTCTGGCTTTATACACATCCCAAAATTATATAAATCTTTTTGATAAGACCAAATGCACCTCATACGCTGAAATAAGGTGTGGCTCTCCACACTTTGTATAACTTTAACTATGAAGAACGCACTGCAACATATCAGATTCAGCAATTAACTTTTTTCTTTTTAAACATTGTACATGCAACCATCTTTCTTCACAGTTTATCTATTACACCATTCATGCTTGTTCTATGAGTCTCTCAGGAGGTTTCTTAGTTCTTGTAGACCTTCTGAGTGTCACAGTCACTGGGGAAGGTGAAGGAGGTTCACTGTGTTGCATTTCTGTTACAACACCGTCTTGTTCAGATCCTATCTCTTTTGCTTTATTCTCAGTGTCCTGAGTCTTTAACAGACTCCTCCTGTTTCTCCTTAACACTTGTCCATTTTCTGTCCTAACGATAAATGACCTGGGTCCTACTTCACTCAGGACAGTCACTTTCCTCTCCCATAGCTCAGGGCCTTCAATCCGCACAACATCCTTTTCCTGCAGAGGTTCCAGATTCCTTGCTGTTTTGTCATAGTTTCTTTTCTGTCTGTGCTTAAGCCTCGTCCTTTTTTCAGTCAGTTTGTTGTTGTATTTGTTACCATTGTGCATTGGAATCTGTGGAAGTGTGGTGCGCAGCTTGCGACACATGAGCAACTCAGCAGGAGATGCTCCACACTCAAGAGAAGTAGCTCTATAGCTCAACAAAGCTAAGTAAGGGACAGCTCCACTCGCTCTTGCCTTTTTAACAGTTTCTTTACAATCTGGACCCCCTTTTCCACCTGTCCATTAGCCTGTGAATACAAGGGGCTAAATCCATATTTGCTTTGCAAATTCACGAAACTCTGTACAGTCATATTGTGGACCATTATCACTGACTAGACATTGTGGAATTCCATGTCTAGAGAAAAATCCTTTCATATGTGTGATGACAGACTGTGCTGGTGTGCTGGAAAGCTGTGCAGCTTCAAAATAGTTAGAATAATAGTCGATCACCAGAAGATAGTCCTTGTCATGGAGATGAAACAACTACTTTTTGCCATGGTGCAGTGGGAAGATCTGTTCTAAGCATCGCTCCTCTGTTTGTTTGTAGTGATGTTGGAGACATGTTTCACATTTCTGGACCATCTCCTCGATGTCTTTGCTGATACCCAGGCAGTAAACTGCTTCTCGTGCTTTGCATTTTCCCATCCCAAGGTGCCCCCGTGGATGTGCTGAAGCATGTCTCGACACATAGATTGTGGGATGAGAATCCTATTTTGTCTCGGAAGCAGGCCGTTAGCCATATACAAATCTGCACGCACAGGATACAACCCCGGGCAGATTCCTCTTGACCATCCATCCAGGATATGGTGGACCACTTTCTGCAGCAGGGGGTCTTTTGCCATCTCCTGCACAATCCGCTGCAGCATGATGTCTGATGCTGGGAGAGAAGCAGTCACCATGTTTACTTGTGTTTCAACATGGTCAGCCACATTGCTGAGCTGCGTGTCTGTACTTGGTGCTGGTGCTCGTGACAAAGCGTCTGCCAGTACAGTGTGTTTACCTGGTGTGTAAATGAGGTCAGAGTCATAATATCTGAGCTTCTTTTTCCTGATGGATATGAGTGCTTTGTGGTCAGTCTCTGCTGAAAAGGTTGGCAGTCCATACACATAACTGTGAAACTTCCCACATCCAAACACTAAGCCCAAGGTCTCTTTTTCAATGTGAGCTTTCACTTTTGACTGGTCCAGTTCCACCCCTTCACTTGTGATCTTGTCTCCCAAGAAGGTCATCTCTGTGACTCCAAAGAGACACGTCCCTGTTTAGTTTGAGTCCATTCTTTCTGATTCTCTCTAAGAGTTTCTCCAGTCTTTCATTATGTTGTTGCTGTGTTGGTCCCCAGACAACCAAGTCATCTATGTAGACTCTGGTGCCTTCAAGACCCTCAGTTATGGACTCCATTGGCCTGTGGAAGATCTCTGGGGCTGATTTGATGCCAAATGGCAGCCTCAGGAAACAGTAACATCCAAATGGTGTGTTAAAAGCTGCTTTCTGGGTCCAGCCTCAGCTGCCAGAACCCGTGTGAAGCATCTAGTTTGCTAAAAAACTCATTCCACTGGTCAACAACAAATATGTTGTCTGCGTTTTTGTTATCTCTGCTCCCTCTACAGCACATTTTAAGCACCTTTAAGGACATATCTCATCACTGCTATGCTGATGACATTCAGTTATATATCTCTTTTAAGTCCCAAGATGTTTCTAAGCAACAGATCCTGAATAGGTGAATTTATCAAAAGTTGGATGGCTGATAATTTTCTCCAACTTAATAAAGAAAAACATTAAGCCCTTGTTTATGCCCCTGATAGATTTGTACCTAAGATAATGGAACTCTTTGTCCCCTTGCCACATTTGCTAAATCTTCTATTAGGAATCTCGGGGTAACTTTTGACTCTATCTTCACTCTGTATGTTCATTTCAAATCTCTGGTTCACTCTTGTTTTTAATCACTTGACAACTGTTGCCAACTTAAGACCCATTGTGCCATGCTCTGAACTGGAGATTGTTTTTCATGCATTTCATACTGTAACTCACTGTACACTTGTCTAAGCAAAAACCCCAAAAAACTCCTTGCTGGCTTCTCCCTTAGAAATAGGGTGAAGACTCCAGTCACTTGAGAGGGGCTCAGAGTAGAGCCGCTACTTCTCCAAATTGAAAGGAGCCACTTGAGGAGGTTCACGCACCTGACTCTCGGCTGGCCTGGGAATGCCTCGGTGTTTCCCCAATTGGAGGAGGTGGCTAGGGAGAGGGGGATCTGGGTATCTCTGCTTAGGCTGCTGCCCCTTGAGCCAGCCCTGGTTAAGTGGAAGAAAATGGATGGACGGACAATTTGGAGGACTAGTTCATATTTTTTAATGACCTTGTGAAACCTTTCTAAAAACCTATTTTTACTTTTAAAATCACCAATTATTGAATGTAGATTCATGAGAAAGTCCCAATTTAATTCATGTAAAATGAAATAAGCTACACTGTGAAGTGTGCAAGAAAAAAAATGGGCCAAATTGTGTGTTTCTTTTGTCTCTTTGGTACTGACTCAGACTTAGATTTATTGTCATTCAGACTATAAGAAACAGTGTGAACGATTTACATGTCATTTAACACTATACGGAACTGCTGTTAAAATCAAAGGGCATGTTTAATTCAACAGTATAAAATGCAAAATAAACATTTATTGAACATAATGCATTAGAAAAACAAAGTGAAAGTATCCAACTGCTTAAATACATGACTGAGAATCCATCAGATCATTATGACAATTGAAATCCTGTCTGAATTATGGCAGCTATCCTTTATCACTCATTTGAGCAACATAAAATTCCTCTTCTGGATGTTCTGTGGTCGTGGCTTGAAGACCAGTGGTTCACAAATTTTTTTTTTTTTCCATCATTTCAGCTGCAACACTACCTGCAAGACATGAAGATCATTAAATCATTGGGTTGGGGCCTTTGTATATGGACTTTCCATATTCTACCTGCGGGTTCATTCTAGGTAGCCTGGTTTTCCTCTCTTAGTCCTAATACATGCATGTTAGGTTAACTAGAGATCCTAAATTGGCTGTAGGTGTGAATGTGAGTGCAAATGGTAGTCTGTATCTGTCTTAGTCCTGCAACAGACTTACCACATGCCCAGGATATATCATGCCTTTTGCCCTATGATAGTAAGGTAAGGCTGCAACCCTCCTGTGACACTGAATTAGATAAAGCAGTTAAGAGGATGGATGGATGGATGGATGGATGGATGGATGGATGGATGGAGCGAGCAATTGATTCAATGCAGATATTTACTGTCTGCAAAATATCTTTGGAAAGAATTTTATATTTATATATAAAATATTTGTATATGTTTGATGAAATGCTGCAAAAGATTATATGACTATATACAAACTATATCTATATATTTAATATGTATTTACCTTATTAGCAGACTCTAATGAACTGATGAGCATGCCTAGCTCCTTTCTGTTCATCTCCACAGTGACAGACCGGTGGGCTCCATTTTCTTGCACATCCACACTGAGTGAGAGCAGAGGAGTGTGGAGAGATGATATTTTATCACTGGACAGAGCTAACTGAAGGAAGAGACAAGAACAAGAAATAGAAGAAATGTGAAAATTAGCATGGTCTTTGCCAAAGCAATGCTAAGCAGTGAAGCTTAAGCATTGTTAACAATTCAGTTCACTGACTTGTGTATGTAGGTCTTTGTTCACTTTGCTGTGTCTCATGTTCTTCCAATAATTATTTCTGCTTGCTTGAATTTGTGATTTCATGAAAGTATGTATACAGTAGCAGTCAGAAGTTTGGACACACCTTCTCATTCAATGTTTTTTTTTTTCCCTCTACAGTATAAATGAATACTGAAGTCATCCGGACTATGAAGGAACACAGAAGGATGTATGTAGTAAATTTAAAAGTGTTAACAAACCAAAATATGTTTTAGATTCTTCAAAGTAGCACCTTTTGCTTTGATTACAGCTTTGCACACTCTGTGTTCTCTCAGTCAGCTTCATGAGGTCATCACCTGAAATGATTTTCCAGCAGGTTTGAAGGAGTTCCCAGAGGTGCTGAGCACCCGTTGGCTGCTTTGCCTTCACTCTGTGGTCCAACTCATCCCAAACCAGCTCAGTTGAGTTTAGATCAGATGATTGTGGAGGCCAGGTCACCTGATGCAACACTCCATCACTCTCTTTCTTGGTCAAATAGCCCTTACATAGATCAAAGGTGTGTTTGGGGTGTTTGTCCTGTTGAAAAACAAATGATGGTCCCACTAAGTGCAAACTATATGGGATGGCATGTTGCTGCAGAATGCTGTGGTATCCATGCTGGTTAAGTGTGTCTTGGATTTTGAATAAATCACTAACAGTGTCACCAGCAAAGCACCTCCATACCATCACACTTCCTCCTCCATACTTCACGGTGGGAACTACACATGTAGGAACCATCCACTCACCTTTACTGCATCTTACAAAGGCATGGTGTTTGGAACCAAAAATCTCAAATCTGGACTCATCAGCCCAAAGGACAGATTTCCACTGGTCTGATGTCATTCCTGGTGTTCCTTGGCCCAAGCCATTCTCTTCCTCTTGTTGTTCTTCCTTAGAAGTGGCTTCTTTGCAGCAATGCAACCATAAAGTCCAGATTCACGCAGTCTTCTCTGAACACTTGATGTGTGTGCTACTTGAACTCTGTGAAGCATTTAGTTGGGCTCTTATCTGGGGTGCTCTGCGGTTTCTGAGGCTGGTAACTCTGATGAACTTATTCTGTGCAACAGAGGGAACTCTTGGTCTTCCTTTCCTGGGGCGGTCCTGATGAGAGCCAGTTTCATCATAACCTTTGATGGTCTTTGCGACTGCACTTGAGGATACTTTCAAAGTTCTTGAAGTTTTTCAGCTTGACTGACCTTCATTTCTTAAAGTAATGATGGACTGTCATTGTTCTTTACTTAGTTGAGTACTTCTTGCCATAATATGGATTAGAACATTACTCAAAATGCTATTCACTGTATACCAACTCTATCTCTTCACAACACAGCTGATGTTCTCAAACACATTACGAGGGCAAGAAATTCAAGAAATTAATTCTTGACAAGGCACAGCTCTTAACTGAAAGTCATTCCAGGTGACTGCCTCATAAAGCTGACAGGCCAAAGGCCAGTGCATCTTCTGCCTGTAAGACCATCTCTGATGTAGTGCAGAAGCTTCAGTCTATCTCATCTGATGGTCTGAACTCTGTGCTGGGTGATTTTAACCATGATTCCCTTAAAAAGACATTTCCTAACTTTGCCCAGTATGTAACATGTCCCACCAGATGGGATAAGATTCTCGACCTGTGTTATGGGTCAGTGAAGGAGGTATACTAATCTTTTTCTTTACCTGCTCTCGGAAATGGAGACCACAACTGTGTCCACCTTCAATTCAATTCAATTTTATTTATATAGCGCCAAATCACAACAAACAGTCGCCTCAAGGCGCTTTGTATTGTGGGTAAAGACCCTACAACACCTTCTATCCTCATACAGATCACTTACGAAGAGGGAAAGAGCTAAAATAAAGGACATTAAAAACTGGACAGAGGAGTCCATCCAGTGTCTACAGGACTGTTATGACTGTACAGACTGGAACATTTTCATAGAGGCATGTGATGGGGACTTAGATCAATTAGAAGATGTAACATGTTCTTATATGGCCTTCTGCAAAGATATGATTGTACCACATAAGAAGGTCAGAATTTTCCCCAATAACAACCCCTGGGTTACAAAATCTGTGAAACCCAGTTTACAGACTAAGAAACGTGCTTTAAGTCTGGTTCTGTTCCTGATTTGCATGCAGCCTCCAAGGAGCTGAAAATTAACTTTCTAAAAGCAAAACAGGACAATAAAAAGAAACTGGAGGATAAAATAACCTTGGCTCTGCTTGGTCCAGTATGAAAGCCATAGCAGGTATAAGCAGCCCCAATAACAAAGGCACTGTCACTTTAGAGGGTTTTGACTCAAACTCTAAATTAGCGAACTCTCTAAATTGTTTTTATTCTCGATTTGATTTACTCGATTTTAGTAAAGAGAGGCAGGAAGTGAGTCAGGAGCTTGAAGACAGCCATCATTTTCAGACTGAATGCACAGATAGTGTGAAGGCCTTTTCCTCCATGAAGATAAACAAGAGTCAGGGACCAGATAACATCTGCGGTCATCTGCTCAAATCATGTACCAAACAACTGTGCCCAATATTTTATCGTATTTTTTAAGTTTTAAAAGACTCAGCATGTCCCCAAATGTTGGAAGGATGCTGCAGTTGTCCCTGTCCCAAAGAGTAACTATCCAAAAACTTTGACTGATTTTAGACCCATTGCATCGACGTCCATTGTGATGAAATCTTTTGAAAAACTGGTGAGGTCTGAAATTTTAAAGAAGACAGAGTGACCTGGATCCTCTGCAGTTTGCTTACAGATTTCTCATCTGCTTTTAATAACATTCAACCCCACGTTCTCACACAGAGGCTTTTAGAACATTTTAATCTAAGTTTTAATCTTGTGGGTTGGATTTTAGATTTTTTAACAGAGAGTGAGAGTGAATGGCACTCTGTCTGATCAGGTCTGTCCCTCCACCGACTCCCCACAGGGATGTTCTCTCATCTCTCCTGTTCATTCTTTATACAAACTCAACAGATTCATTTTAAAGTATGCAGATGATTCAGTTATTGTTAGTCTGCTGATGGGAAATGAAACTCACCACGGTCCAGTCACTGAGGACTTTGTTCAATGATGTGATGAATCTTTTCTGCAGATGAATATCCAAAAAACTCAGATATGCTCACTGATTTTAGGAAACTCACTCAGTTACAGGAGCTCACTGTTATAAAGGGTCAGAATGTGTGAAACATAAATATCGGCACAATTATTGACACTAAACTGACTTTTGAGGCAAACTGTGAAGCTGTTTACAACAAAGGGAACCAGCATCTGCATCGCCTCAGGAAACTGCCATCTTTAATAAATATTGACAGAACGATGCTGAGCCTGTTTTATCTGCTTTTATTGAATCGGTTTTATTCTTTTGCTTCGTGGCGTGGTTTGTGTTCTGTCTCTTAAAAATAAGAAGTGGTGCAGTACGCTGACAGGAGAGCTGCAGTTAAATCCAGAGTCTCTGTACTCCAGGCAGCTACAGAGGATCTCTAGATCAACCTTAGAGAACACTTTAAAAGAGAGGCAAACAGGAGAGCGAGAGAGGAGGAGGAAGTAAAAAGGGCAGCACATACAGCCATGCAGCTCTGCAGCATGTAACCCCACCTCTTCACCACAGCTTCAAGCTGTACAGTATGCAGCCTTCCTGATCAGTATTCACAGCAATAATTCTTTTCACACCCCACCTCAATACCTAGGTAACTTCTGTTGTGCTGGCAGCTCGCTCCTTGGAGACAAAGTGACATCCAGCGGGCGGGGGGGGGGGTGTCCCACTTGGTGATGCAGAACGGGAGCTCTGTGTACATAAAACCAGAAGTGGGAAGTAACGAAGTACAAATACTTCTTTACTGTGCTTTATGTATGCAAGGGCTTGGACTGTGTGTCTGATACGGTGGTCAGCAGCACAGGAGCCCCTCGAGGAACAGTCCTGGCTCCATTCCTTTCAGCCTGTACACTGCTGACTTCAGGTACAGCTCACAGTCATGTTATCTCCAGAAGTTCCCAGTCGTCGGCCTCATCACAAACGATGAGGACAGCGAGTACAGAGGATCTCAGACTTTGTGGATTGTGTCTGAATAATCACCTCCAGATTAATGTGGGGAAGACCAAAGAACTGGTGGTGGACTTCCACAGGTGCAGACATCAACCTCCATCAGTGAGCATCCAGGGGACACATACTGAGAGAGTGAACACCTGGGTGTTCTTATAAATAAACTGGACTGGACTGATCATACTGTGACACTGTACAAGAAAGACCAGAGTAGACTTCACCTACTCAGGAGACCGAGGTCATTTGGAGTACAGGGGAAACTCCTAAGGACTTTCTATGACTCAGCGGTGGCATCAGCCATTTTATATGGAGTGGTCTGCTGGGGTACCAGCATCACAACAGCAGACAGGAAGAGACTGAACAAAATCATAAGGAGGGCTGGCTCTGTCTTGGGACGTCACCTAGACCCTGTGCAGGCGGTGGGAGAGATGATGATGCAAGCAAAACTGGCATCCATACTGAGGAACGACTCCCACCCCATGCATGGGACTGTGGCAGCACCGGCAGCTCCTTCATTGAGCGACTGCTGCATCCGAAGTGTGTAAGAGAGCACTATCGTAGGTCCATCCTTCCTGCTGCTGTCAGACTGCAATCAGCACTGACCCACAGCAGTTACTCACTCACCTCAACTAAACAAGTGTGACAATGTTCATGTGCAATTAACAACAAATGCAATAAATGTGCAAAAATCACTCACCCTTAAAAAATATATATAAATGTTTAGAGATTTTTGTTGGAGAGTATTTTAGTATTTATTCTTGTTTTTGTAGTGAGTATTCTGCTATTCCTTTGCTGTTTGCAACACCACAAATAAAGGATTATCTTATCTTATTGCAATGTGCTCCTACTGTGCTTCAAAATCATTCAGGTGTTTACAGCAAAATTTCCAATTTTTGTTTCCTTATAAAAAAATAAAATGCTAGATAAATTATTGAGATGCTTGTATTGGTGCAGATTCTGTGTGCAGACTTTATTTGGAACAGACCCTCCACGAGAGCACAAGTCTTTGTGTCAGTTCATTAAACCGGCTCTACCTTCAGAGGTTGAGTAGGTCACCTACTGATCGGAAGGTTGGCGGTTCGATTCCTGGTTGCTCTGGGCTGCATGCCAAAGTATCCTTGGGCAAGATACTGAACCCCAAGTTGTTCTCTGATGCAAGTGTTGGAGTGTGAATGTTAGACAGTAAGCACTTAGCTTAGCTTCATATGGAAGTGCATGGGTGAATGCAAACGTGTTGTATAAGCGCTTTGAGTGCTCAGATAGAATAGAAAACCACTATATAAGAAATAGTTCATTTACCATATTGGGGTGATAAAGTACTATGAGGTCTTTGAGATAAGATGGTGCCTGATTATTCAAGACCTTGTATGTGAGGAGAAGGATTTTAAATTCTATTCTAGATTTAACAGGGAGCCAATGAAGAGAAGCCAATATGGGAGAAATCTGCTCTCTCTTTCTAGTCCCTGTCAGTACTCTAGCTGCAGCATTTTGGATCAGCTGAAGGCTTTTCAGGGAGCTTTTAGGACAGCCTGATAATAATGAATTACAATAGTCCAGCCTAGAAGTAATAAATGCATGAATGAGCTTTTCAGCATCACTCTGAGAAAGGATGTTTCTAATTTTAGAAATATTGCACAAATGCAAAAAATCTTTGCTTCAGTTTACGGTTCCTACATTTATAGATGATAACTCTGGTAAAACCTGTTAGTTTCGAGAGTTTTTGTCCTCTTTGTGTCTAATGTACATGTATGAATGTAAATTTACAAAATGCATTTCTTTGTATTTACTGCATTGCAGCTTCAACCTTTCCAGAGTAATAAATCATTGGACAACAAAAAGTGTATGAATCAGAACTAATCCATTAAAGGAGGGTTTCTACCAGGGGAGCATCTACAGCACTAACACGTTCCAGGCTTATATCACACCGCGAGCATTTCAGAAGTGCTGCATTACGTCTGCTCAACTCTTAGAAGCACTTCACTTTAGAAATGTACTCATTCAGTTGAGCTGGGTGTGCTAACTTATATTTTTCCTCTGTTTTCTTTAACTTTTTCATGTATATATACATATTCCATTCATTTGATGCACTACTGATATAGCTGATTGAGTTCATTTAATTAAATCAATTTTGTTTATTTAATTTTTATTTAAGTGTTTGTGTGATTCCCACTTATTTGTATATAGTTTATGACATAAGTTATTCAAAGTCTACTCCTCAAACCGCTGCAACTAAATTCCAAAACATTTCTTTTTGCAGCATTAACTTCATAATAATGCAGTAGAAACAGCCACGATCAAAGTGCTCTGAGCTGTTGTCCTCTGGCTCGATGCCCCAGCTTGTGTTAATGCAGTGATGCGATACACAATCAGATATGGGGACAGTGTGCTTTCTTTTGAAAATGTATTGTTCTCATATTTTTCCGTACAGATCATCTGCAGCGGCAGCAGAGTGGAAAGCTGCTTCAGACACAGTTTTTAAAAGGCGGTGGCACATATGTTGGAATTCCAGGCATTCTCTTTACTAACTACAATCAGCCGATCACAACTGGCTTCATAAAAAGACAAATGCTTGGGTCACAGAAAACAAGGGATGGACATTATACTTGTAGAAACCTCGATTTAGGTCTGGAGGCCAAACTGAGATTTTTGGTTGTGTTTTGATTAAGAAGGGTGCGACAGTAACAGGTGACCTGGCCTCCACAATCCCTCAGTCTGAAGCCGAATGAGACGGTTTGGGAAGAACTGGGGTAAACGAGTGTTTAGCACATGTGGGAACTCCTTTAAGAACCATGATCAAAGTTTCTACTTCGATCATGGCTACTATGTAAGCTTTTTTATCACTATGTAACTGCATGTAGAATTTCAGAGGTTTTTTAATGTTTTTGTTGGTGTGTTAAAAAGTGGAATACAATAAAAATAGAACTTGTGTCTTCACCCTTTTTACAAGCACTATAAATAGCTGTTAGCTAAGTTGTGATATTTACATTAGAAAGACAGTAAAAGTAAAAAGTAAGTCAAAGGATAATACGTCACCTTGAGCTGCCAGTCAAAGTCCTGCAGCCTGGCAGTGGAGATGGAGCTGGTTCTGTCCAGCAGAGCGCAGCGGATCTCCTCCTCTCTGGCTCTCAGCACACTCAGCACAGCCTCCGCTAGGCTGGTGCTCACATTGGACAAAGAAGACAGCACCTGTACATCAGAGAAGACCTGAGAATATCACATAAAACTGCCTCACTGCTACTTCGGTCACTGCGCACACATGTGTGTACCTCACTTTCTGTAGTTATAAATGTCACGTTTCCATTAGTACCTACTCAGCGACTCGACTCGCCACAGTCTTGTTTCGTTTCCATTGCAACTGAGGATCACCTCAGTGTGGGTGGAGTTGATACAGCAGCTCGAGCAGTAGTCTCTTTATGTAATTTGTGTGTGGCTCAAAACACAAAACACAACAATGGATGAAATAGAGGCAAGCTAACAGCTAATGCCAGTTTACTATCATCATCACGCATAAGTCCCCCTGTACAATGTTTTAATGGATGAAGCTTATCATTGTTAAGTATTAAAATATGTATGCAGTGTGTGTGTTTCAATGGCTCTCATGTTGCAAAACTACTGCTGCAAACCGTCAGTCTGAGCATTCAGCCGGTGCTTTGTGTGCCTCCAGTTTCTTGCTGTCGGGTTTAAAAATGGTGCGGTTGATTCTGGTGAAGGAGTCGCTGTCACGGCTCAACTAGTGATGACACTCCCTGACCAATCAGAGGCATGCTGTTCTTCGACATCATATTTTCGGATCACCTCAGATTGCATGGAACCCCGGCTGAGTGGGTACTAAAAAAGTACCTGGTACTAATGGAAATACCTACAAACCACGCCGAGTTGAGTCGAGCTGCACTGAGTAGGTACTAACTGAAAAGAGGCAATACTGTACTGTAATATTCATTTTCTGACATCTCCTACCTAAAAAGATTATGTAGGCAAAACTTTCTGTATCATGACTGAAGGGGTTCCCACAGTCACCAAGCATCCATTCTGTAACTACTACTTAAAGTAACGACAGCGTCCTCCTGTGCTGAACTAAAATCATTCTGATGGTCGAGACAAAATGAAATCTTAACTTCATACAAGCTGTAGAGTGGGACAGTGGGATGGTTCATTCCATGTAAAGTTTCCCCCTGACCCCCTCAGCTGTTTTATTGTGCAATAACTTTAGTAGATTTAATTAAGCTATGCAAAATGTTATCTTCATACTATGAAAATGTACTGAAGTTGTCGGCCCTTGAAGTCCACAGTGTTAGTGTTCTTACACGCCTGGTCTTTTCCAGCATTAAGTGCAGGAGCTAAAATCTTAAACCCAAAATCTTGTTCATAACGAAGCAACTTTAAGCATCATGGGATATAACATAATTTCAATAAGAAAACTAGCCTACGATATTGAGTAAGTGAAGAACAAGAATTGGCACACTAGATTGGAATTAAAATCCAGAATAATGCTGAGTGAATGACTGCTCTATGACACGTACAGTGGTTCAATCCCGGTGTACTTCAAGATCCTCTAACTCAGTAAACGGTCACAGGATGAAGGAGAATATTTGCACGACCTCATTAAATATGCAAAAGTCATTGTATTAAAAATGTCAGGTCACTGTTTTTTTTATGTAACTGCACATAATGTGATAATCCAAGGCCACTCTAACCTCTCTTCAGACCTCAGTTAAACAGCCCCGTTTCATTTCTCACCACTTCATCGGAGGTCTTGTTCACCACTGCCAGACGGAACAGAGCTGTCAGTGAGCCGAGCAGCTCCAGCCACTCCTGCAGACTCCAGGTGGTGCTGTAATCCCCCCTGTGAGGAGGCTCCCGCCCACACAGACCGTCAACCACCCTGTGGCACAGCTGAACAAAAGGAGAAACTGTGAGGATCCCAGCTTGGCATTTAGTAGTGTGACACAAACAAAACAACAAGTATTTGTCTACTTGGATGATTCATTTATAGTTTACTTTGTCTTTTGGTCCTTTAGCGGTCGCCACATCAGCTCATCTGCCTCCATCTCGCCCTATCCCAGCCTGCCTTCACTACATCCATGAACCTCCTCTGACCACAGCAGGTCTCACTTCCATCTTGTAAACCTTCTCTTTCACTCTTCTGTCATAAAAACCCCAGATACTCATTTCCACCCACTCCACCCTGTCTTCTTTGCCTCTGTCATGCACCATCTGTTGATTTGGATGCTTAGAAGCAGGCATTTAAAGTCATCTGCCTTCACTCCCTCTACTCCAGTAGATACGTTCACCTTTCCACCTGTCTCCTCTCATTCACACACCTGTCTCCATCATGTTCCAGCTGACTTTCATTCCTCTTCTCTCCAGTGCATGCCTCCACCTTTCCAGGCTTTCCTCCACCTGCTCCCTGCTCTCACCACAGATCACAGTGTCATCTGCAAACATCATCACCCACAGAGACTCCTCCCTGACCTCGTCTGTCAGCCTGTCCATCTCCATTACAAACAAGAAGGGTTCATGTCTGAGCTGATTTATGTTACACAGAGGTACGAGTCCAGTCAGATGGCTAATATTATTCTCAGTTTATTACAAATATTTTTAATCAGCATGATTTGCATTGTTATGGATTTGCATGAACACCTGACAGCAGCCCTGTTTTCTGTGAGGACAGTCAGCTGGTGCTTCTGGTCATTAAACAGAAAGAAAGAATACTGTACTCATAAATATACACTGATTATTGTCTAACAAATCAATGCATTCACATAAACCCAATTCATGAATCCATTAAAAATACCTAAGAACAAGCACCAGAAGCAGTGCCCTTCACGAAAGACACAAAAACAGGAAGGGAAGTGAACACAGCTGGTGACGGGATCAAATAAGAGGAAATCCTGGCACAGCAGCCTCTCGCAGCTGGAAACAGTGTCAGCGTGTGGCCTGCTTCCTGCTCAGCAGCTCATGTAACAAAACAGCTGTTTGAAAACAGAAGTTTGGCTTTTAAACGTTTTCCTGCAGCGGCCACCACAAAGATCAGCGGTAAGAAAAGAGAACCCGGCTGACTGCGGCCTGCAGCCCAGTCACAGCTGGCTGGGAGACTTTCCAGCTCAAATCTTGTCAAAGGTGCAGGAGGAGAGGACACTTCCACATCAGGGACACGGGGAGCGGACTTCCGGCTCGGAGTCTGATGAGCCCCACCGGTCAGTACACGGAGACAGTAGTAAACCTGTGCTGTGTGGACCATGGACACGAACAGGTCTGCCTCGTTAAGGAGAAAAACGATTTTTTTCCTGATTTTATTACTGGAACGCACTCGGGAGTGACGTCACTCCCACTCCGAGGTAAATGGTGGCAAAAAAATCCCCCTTCTTCCAGCTTATACCCTCCATCACAACACTGATGTTACATCACGTTTGTGTAGCCGCGACGTTCAGAAGAACGCGTGTTTGTAAAGGCAGCGCTGTCAGACATGGAGTCACTATAGTGGCGCAGCAGCAGTAAATCCCCTCCCAATACTTACTTTCCGACAATCCTCATTAGTTAATGCGTTCAGTAAAGCCACCATGTTTTCATTCAGTTCCGCCATCCGCGCTGCTGATCAGCTGATGTCGGTCACATGACCATCTACTTTGTTGCGTTCACATCGGTTGGGAAAAAAACCAAAAAAAAACCCAACAACAAACAAAACAAAACAAAACAAAACAAGAAAAAAACAAACAAAAAAAACACCCACCTTTATCGCCTCCAAAGATTTGAGCCGATAGAAACGTTTTAATGTTGATATATATCAGCGGCTAAACTGAAGTGTAACCCTAATTATTGGAAATGTGGAAACAGCTGTAGTGAAGAGCTGCAGATTCTAATTCAACAACAACAACTTATAGTTAATAGATTAAATATTAAAGATAGTTCATGGATTATTTAATTCAAAACTGCCCATATATTACCATTGAAACCAATGTGAAATTTGCAACGGGAACTCTGTTAGACCACAATCCACGACAGAGCGGAACACGGGAGTCACTCTTTCTGCGCTTGAAAATAATTTGCCCATCTACATCACTATGTACGGTTCAACTCATGGTGCCTTTACGTGCGCCTCGTAAATTCAGCCATGTATATTTAAACAGACATTATATAGATAATATAATTTAGTGCTACAGTCCTAATCATGAAATGCACTCCCAAAAATTAATATAAAAAAATATAATTTCATCACCATATTCCACAAGATTTATGTTTAACACATCACTGAGACCCTTTGTGATAGTTTTCATGTTCTATACAAATGTAAAGTGATACACAACATAAGCAACACAATAAAAACATATTTACATATTTTCCAAGAATATTGATTCATTCAATTCAATTTTATTTATATGGCGCCAAATCACAACAAACAGTCGCCTCAAGGCACTTTATATTGTGGGTAAAGACCCTACAATAATACAGAGAAAACCCAACAGTCAAAACGACCCCCTATGAGCAGCACTTGGTGACAGTGGGAAGGAAAAACTCCCTTTAACAGGAAGAAACCTCCATCAGAACCAGGCTCAGGGAGGGGCAGTCATCTGCTGCAACCGGTTGGGCTGAGGGGAGAGAAAAGACATGCTGTGGAAGAGAGCCAGAGATTAATAATAATTAATGATTAAATACAGAGTGAAGAGTAAACAGAGTAAAAAGAAACAATCAGTGCATTATGGGAACCCCCCAGCAGCCTAGGCCTATAGCAGCATAACTAAGGGATGGTTCAGGGTCACCTGATCCAGCCCTAACTATAAGCTTGATCAAAAAGGAAAGTTTTAAGCCTAATCTTAAAAATAGAGAGGGTGTCTGTCTCCTGAATCCAAGCTGGAAGCTGGTTCCACAGAAGAGGGGCCTGAAAGCTGAAGGCTCTGCCTCCCATTCTACTCTTAAGTATCCTAGGAACCACAAGTAAGCCAGCAGTCTGAGAGCGAAGTGCTCTGTTGGGGTGATATGAGACTATGAGGTCTTTGAGATAAGATGGGGCCTGATTATTCAAGACCTTGTATGTGAGGAGAAGAATTTTAAATTCTATTCTAGATTTAACAGGGAGCCAATGAAGAGAAGCCAATATGGGAGAAATCTGCAAATGCAAAAAAGCGGTCCTACATATTCGTTTAATATGTGCATTGAAGGACAAATCCTGGTCAAAAATGACTCCAAGATTTCTCAGTGTTACTGGAGGCCAAAGTAATGCCATCCAGAGTAAGTATCTGGTTAGACACCATGTTTCTAAGATTTGTGGGGCCGAGTACAAGAACTTCAGTTTGATCTGAATTTATAAGCAGGAAATTAGAGGTCATCCAGGCCTTAATGTCTTTAAGACATTCCTGCAGTTTAATTAATTGATGTGTGTCATCTGGCTTCATTGATAGGTAAAGCTGAGTATCATCTGCATAACAATGAAAATTGATGCAGTGCTTTCTAATAATACTGCCTAAGGGAAGCATGTATAATGTAAATAAAATTGGTCCTAGCACAGAACCCTGTGGAACTCCATAATTAACCTTAGTGTGTGAAGAAGACTCCCCATTTACATGAACAAATTGGAGTCTATGAGATAAATATGATTCAAACCACTGCAGTGCAGTACCTTTAATACCTATAGTATGCTCTAATCTCTGTAATAAAATGTTATGGTCAACAGTATCAAAGCTGCACTGAGGTCCAACAGGACAAGAACAGAGATGAGTCCACTGTCAGAGGCTCTAAGAAGATCATTGGTAACCTTCACTAATGCTGTTTCTGTACTGTGATGAATTCTGAAACCTGACTGAAACTCTTCAAATAAACCGTCCCTCTGCAGATGATCAGTGAGCTGTTTTACAACTACTCTTTCAAGAGTCTTTGAGAGAAAAGGAAGGTTGGAGATTGGCCTATAATTAGCTAAGACAGCTGGGTCAGTGATGGCTTTTTAAGTAGAGGTTTAATTACAGCCACCTTGAAGGTCTGTGGTACATAGCCAACTAATAAAGACTGATTGATCATTTTTAAGATTGAAGCATCAATAATTGGAAAGACTTCTTTGAACAGTCTAGTAGGAATGGGATCTAACAAACATGTTGCTGGTTTGGAGGAAGTAACTATTGAAGTTAACTCTGAAAGAGGATTGTAGCACTAAATTATATTATCTATGTCTGTGGAAGTACAGATAGCTGAGTTTACGAGGTGCACCTAAAGGCACCATGATTTGAACCGTATGTAGTGATGTAGATGCGCAAATAATTTTTAAGCGCAGATAGCGTGACTCCGGTAGCGGAACGGCCGTCTTTCACATCCTGCTTTGTGTTTCTGAGCGCTGTCTGTCGGTGATGTGACCGATCCTTCAGGCTCCGATTGCTGCGGCAGTAACTTCAAAGGTGTGGAGATCAGCAGCAGGTACGTGTTCTGTCGGTGCCTGCTTTCCAAGAACAGACGTGAACTTCAGGGATCTGTCAGCTCATTACAGCAGTAAGAATGCATGTGTAGAGCGACGCTGCACTGTAGGCCCGTCAGTTGTTGTAAGACTGAACGGAGACCGTTTCTTTTGTAGTTGGTTCAGTATTTATACAATCATTTAACTGATGAATAGAGCTGCATCCGTAACTCCGAGTATGGAGTCGGCTCCAGTCTTTGTAGGCTTTCGCTTACAAGTTGTGTATACAGGCGTGGCGGACGGGTGTAGTGCAGTCTACGTTAGTTTTCTGTTTGATGTGCTGTGTGGCTAAATCATACATGACCACTTCATTCCTGCGTGCTGTGCAAAGCCTCTTACACAGATCCACTGTTAACAACACGCCTGGTAACTGATGCAGTGGAAAGTCAGTGTACACAAACCACTGCCCTGCAATAAGCTGCGGACACAAAGTAAGCGGAGTGCCCGGCACAGCTGTGGTAGAGCGGGGCTGTGCGCACAGAGCAGCTGAGCAGAGCTCCGTGTCTCACAGGGAAAAGTAACGTCACAGTTCAGCTTCACTCAAAGCTTTAACGGCGCTTTGATTAAATAAAGTAGCCACAGCCTTTTATAAGGACCAACATTTGCTGTGTACACTGACACGTTTTCTTCCTCTGCCTCCTGATGAGCTTACCTTCCAGTACCACTTCACAGCGCTGCTCTGGGATCAGTGTTGACACTGTAATTAATACACAGGTAGAGCGTTTCCTGGGAAAGGCACACTGGGAATGTGTCGACACAGAAAAAGATTCAAACCTTTTTCTTGATTATAAATAAATGAATAATGCAGGAAAAGCAAAAATATTCCTGGATTCTGGTTTGTTTTCATCCTGATTTGGTTGAACAGAAATTGTCAGTTTTCAAAATAGTTTCAGGTCCTTGTTGTTTTTTTTTAAAGTGTACTTTCTGTTTCCCAGCTCTGCTTCAGCTTGTTTCGCTCATAGAGGAAGTACAGTAGCTGTAGCTGTGAGCGGAGGTTCACAGATTCAGGAGTCTGAGGGAGCACATGAAGCAGACAGCCCTAGTCTACCCATGATGCCTTTGTGTTATAGCAATGTTTTCTGTGCTTTCAGAGAGGGTTAGGCCTTCCTTCTTCTCTCGTTTGCCTGCTCAGGAACTCCCGGCTGTCGGTGGGTCTCCGGGTACATGCCCACAATGCCCATTTGATGATCTGGCCCGGGCGGAGTTTGAGTTTAACGTGGAGCCCTGCTGTAACAGACTGGCAGGTTTAACACTGGCTGTGAATCTGGTTTAAGAAATAAGTGTTCAAAGGTTTCAGAGCATGTGGAGCTCCGTCCTGCACAGTACAGACCCTGAGTCGGTGCCACTAACAGACTAATATTAGTCGATGTTCACTAACAAGTGACAGAAGTGATAACTCGGGGGAAAAAATTAAGTAAAATTAAAAAGCAGTGTGGCTAGCTGCACTGAAACAGGATCGCGGCACCATCAGCCACCACCCGGTCCTTGTAAAGAGGACCAGGTGGTGGAGAATCAGCAGGGTCGGCGTACAGAGCGAGTGGGCACTCATCGGGCAGAGCAGATGTTCAAAAGCTGAGATCAGTACAGTTTATGCAATAAAACAGTTTTGTTTCCTGAGCACATCCAACAGTTTCCAACAGAACCTGCCTGCAAATCAAGAACATGAAAGATGATCACACCACAGACAGAAGGAAGGAAAACAGACTGATGTTTGTGAGGGACACAAACAAGCAAACATACAAACAGCTGCCCCCAAGGAAGAGATACTAGACCTTATTTTGCTTCTGAAATTCTTACATTATCTGAGCGAGTGGACTTCATACTAGAAGTGAGGAAAAGCAAAGCCCAAATGTAAGTGAAGCAGACTGTAACATACAGTGAGTTTTTAGCTGTGGACGTGCTGATGGACATCAGGGCTGCTGCTGTTTGTGTGTGACATGCAGGAAGCTATTATGTTGTAAGCTGGGATGTGCTTAGTAGGGCTGCAACTATGGAGTAGTTTAGTAATCGAGTATTCTATCGATTATTCCATCAATTAATTGAGTAAAAAAAACTGCAGATTTTTCTCGGTGTGAAACAAACAGGGCGGATGAAGCAGCTACAAAGTTCTCTGTTCTTCACCTGCTGATCAGGTGGTTGATGAAGGACCTCCAGCTACAACTCCAGAGAACCACTGCTTCGAAGCTTCCTTCAGGACGAAAACAAATCTCGTGACATATGACGTCCGAAGCACCAACCGCTTCATTGTCGGACTGAATCACCTGACTGGTTGAGGTGATTCGCTGGTTATGTGTGAGAGAGACAGTCAGCCGGGTTCATACTCGCACAGTTTTAGTGCTGTTACAGTAACAGTAACCGAGTCACTCGATGAATGGTTGCAGCCCTAGAAACAGACTCTTTAATTGCGTCATATTTATTGCAGTGGCAGAGCAGAGGTCACACACTACAGCGTCAGCAGTGACAGGACAAACCTGCCCTGGTAATAATATGGATGCAGTCCAGCAGTTCATCATGTGGGCCACAGAAATGTTCACCGTAACGTGTGGTTCTCCTCCCACTCAGACGGTCCATCAGAAATGTTCTGAAGCAGTTAAAGCCCGTGATGCCACACTAACACTGCTCCCTCTGGGTCAGTGCTCCTGTTCAGACCTCTGAGTCACCACAGCACACAGTTTGTTGCTTCCCTTTAGCTCTTTGCTTAGCACCATCTCTGAAGCCCACCACCTCCTCCTGTGTAAACAGTGGAGCTGTCCACTGGCAAAATGACAATAATTGTGTGCAAAAATAGTGAAAAATGATGAAATCAACAAAACACACAGCTACTGCGACAGGTTTCCGCTCAGCAGGGAGCTGTGACAGCTGATGTGTGTGAGGTCAGTGAGTAAAGTCTGTTATTAGGCTGAATCAGCCGGTTTCCCACCCATGGATTAAGGATGGTCCTAGACTAAAAGGAAAAAGTCAATGAAGACCAAAATAGGAAAAAGTATTTAGTCCAGGATTAGACATAATCCCTGTACAGGAAACTGGGCCTATATGTTCACTTTATGTTGGTCCCAAAATGTGTTTATAATCTTTACAGGAAGAATTATGAAAATAATGAGAATCCACATAAAATGGGTTTCAGCACAGCAAATAACAGCAGCACTGTTTTACTGCACTACAAACTTCTTAAAGTACTTTTACAAAGGACAAACATGAGTATATATACAAAGTAAATCCTGCCCAGACAATGAGCTGCCTTTGGTGGAGGTCTGTATTCTCAGTGCTTCTTGTTTATTGATATAATCATCTATCTATATAAAGACTGTGCTTATGTGACTGGAGCCTCATGCTTCATTACCCTGCTTAGTAAATTTGTCCCTTGTCTGCTGGACCCAGAGATGTTTTCTGTTACCTGAGCAGCCTGAGCTGTATTACCATTGAAGTCACAATCATAGTGACTAGTTTTGATTAAGTGCTTTATATAGACTATGGGTATTAGGCCCCATTATCTATGGAAATATTTGTAGATGTAATACACTGCTCAAAAAAATAAAGGGAACACTTGTCTGTGTAGATTCTCAGTCATCCAGGTCATAGTAGTCTCTGGAGCTTGAAAAAGGCGACTGGACTTCTTTTTGTTTCTTGAAGACGTTTCACCTCTCATCCGAAAGGCTTCTTCAGTTCTCAACCAAATGGTGGAGAGACCCAGGTATTTAAACCCCTGTGGGCGTAGTCCCCTGGAGGTGGTTATGACCCTCTATTGATCATGTGCGTGAACACATGTGCCCAGGTGTGAAGGGGGCGTGGGTCATATTTAATCAGTGGTTTCAGTTGAAACCAATTTAGGACTCCGCTCCATTGTTTCCTGTGGCCTATTGAGGTCACTGGAACAAAGGTGTGAATGGGGGTTGAGACGTCTGGGAAGGGAGCTCAGGACAGCACTGTAAGCGGGGGAAAGTTGGTGACGTAATCCACCTCCTCTGTTCAATGATGGTTGTTCACAGTGGACATAGATGGCTTCTTTCACTCCTCTTTCAAACCATCTGTTTTCCCTGTCCAAAATGTGGACATTGGCATCCTCAAAAGAGTGCCCTTTTTCCTTCAGATGCAGATGTACTGCTGAATCTTGTCCTGTCGAGGTGGCTCTTCTATGTTGTGCCATTCGTTTGTGAAGAGGCTGTTTGGTTTCACCAATGTAGAGGTCCGAGCACTCTTCACTGCACTGAACAGCATACACTACATCGCTGATCTTGTGTTTGGCGGGTTTGTCCTTGGGATGAACCAGTTTTTGTCTTAGGGTGTGACTTGGTTTGAAGTATACTGAGATGTCATGCTTGGAGAAAATTCTTCTGAGTTTCTCTGACAAGCCTGACACATATGGGATGACAATGTTGTTCCTCTTGTCCTTCCTATTCTCTGTAGTTTGTTTGGCCTTCATTCCTGTGCATCTTAGCTGATTTGATGAAGGCCCAGTTGGGGTAACCGCATGTTTTGAGGGCTTTCTCAATGTGTGTGTGTTCCTTATGCTTCCCTTCTGCCTTCTGCTTGTGGGATCACGTCTCAAGACCTCATAAGTATTGTAGTAATTTTGTTGTGGTAATCCGATGAGTTCAGCACAACCGTGCACCTCCCCTTGTCGGCTGGCAGTATGGTGATGTTTTGATCCTTGCTTAGGGCTGTGATGGCCTTCTTCTCCTGAATGGTGAGGTTGGATGGAGGAAGTCTTGCACTGGAGAGAGTGGCTGAAACTTTCATCCTGATCTGTTCTGCTACAGGATGAGAAAGTTTGTTATTTCTTATAGCGGTTTCTGTTGCTGCTTACTACACTCCTCAGTGACAACAATACTTATGAGGTCTTGAGACGTGATCCCACAAGCAACTACAAGAAAAAAGTTGTTTGCTGCCTGCAACAACTTGAAAAGGAAAAAGCCATTGACCGCCCCACTTACTACCGCCTGTACCCTGGAGAAGCCACTCCATGCATTTATGGACTCCCAAAGATCCACAAAGAAGGAGTCCCACTTCGACCCATTATCAGCAGTATAAACTCGGTCACCTACAACATTTCCAAACACCTCGCCACCATCTTATCACCGCTTGTTGGCATCACACCCCACCACATTGAAAACTCTACAGATTTTACTAACAAGGTCCAGAATCTTGTACTGGATCCAGATGAAACCATGGTGTCCTTTGATGTGGTTTCACTTTTCACTTGCATACCTACAACTGAGGCAGTGGAGACCGTCAGAAGACGACTACAGGAAGACGATTCCTTACTGAACAGAACCAGCTTCACCCCAGATCAGATTTGTGCACTTTTAGATCTCTGCCTTACCACAACATATTTTAAATACAATGATGGATTCTACAGACAGAAGCATGGATGTGCCATGGGCTCCCCAGTGTCTCCCATTGTAGCCAACCTTTACATGGAGGAAGTAAAAAGTAAAGCTCTTGGTTCTTTCAAAGGGATGGCACCTAGCCACTGGTACAGATATGTAGATGACACCTGGGTCAAAATCAAAACCCAAGAAGTAGAAGCCTTCACTCGTCACATTAACTCAGTGGATAAATACATATGTTTTACCAGGGAGGACACCAGAGATAACAAGTTACCATTCCTGGACTGTGCGGTGCTTATCGAGGAAGATGGAAGCCTCAACATTGAAGTTTACCGGAAGCCCCCACACACAGACCAGTATCTCCTCTTTGACTCCCACCACCCTCTGGAACACAAACTTGGGGTGATCAGGACCCTACAACACTGTGCGGAAAGTGTTCCCTCTAAGGCAGAAGGGAAGCATAAGGAACACACACACATTGAGAAAGCCCTCAAAACATGCGGTTACCCCAACTGGGCCTTCATCAAATCAGCTAAGATGCACAGGAATGAAGGCCAAACACAAACTACAGAGAATAGGAAGGACAAGTGGAACAACATTGTCATCCCATATGTGTCAGGCTTGTCAGAGAAACTCAGAAGAATTTTCTCCAAGCATGACATCCCAGTATACTTCAAACCAAGTCACACCCTAAGACAAAAACTGGTTCATCCCAAGGACAAACCCGCCAAACACAAGATCAGCGATGTAGTGTATGCTGTTCAGTGCAGTGAAGAGTGCTCGGACCTCTACATTGGTGAAACCAAACAGCCTCTTCACAAACGAATGGCACAACATAGAAGAGCCACCTCGACAGGACAAGATTCAGCAGTACATCTGCATCTGAAGGAAAAAGGGCACTCTTTTGAGGATGCCAATGTTCACATTTTGGACAGGGAAAACAGATGGTTTGAAAGAGGAGTGAAAGAAGCCATCTATGTCCACTGTGAACAACCATCATTGAACAGAGGAGGTGGATTACGTCACCAACTTTCCCCCGCTTACAGTGCTGTCCTGAGCTCCCTTCCCAGACGTCTCAACCCCCATTCACACCTTTGTTCCAGTGACCTCAATAGGCCACAGGAAACAATGGAGCGGAGTCCTAAATTGGTTTCAACTGAAACCACTGATTAAATATGACGCACGCCCCCTTCACACCTGGGCACATGTGTTCAAGCACATGATCAATAGAGGGTCATAACCACCTCCAGGGGACTACGCCCACAGGGGTTTAAATACCTGGGTCTCTCCACCATTTGGTTGAGAACTGAAGAAGCCTTTCGGATGAGAGGTGAAACGTCTTCAAGAAACAAAAAGAAGTCCAGTCGCCTTTTTCAAGCTCCAGAGACAAAGGGAACACTTAAACAACACAATATAACTCCAAGTAAATCAAACTTCTGTGAAATCAAACTGTCCACTTAGGAAGCAACACTGATTGACAATCAGTTTCACATGCTGTTGTGCAAATGGAATAGACAACAGGTGGAAATTATTGGCAATTAGCAAGACACACTCAATAAAGGAGTGGTTCTGCAGGTGGGGACCACAGACCACTTCTCAGTACTATGCTTTCTGGCTGATGTTTTGGTCACTTTTGAATGTTGGTGGTGCTTTCACACTCGTGGTAGCATGAGACGGACTCTACAACCCACACAAGTGGCTCAGGTAGTGCAGCTCATCCAGGATGGCACATCAATGCCAGCTGTGGCAAGAAGGTTTGCTGTCTGTCAGCGTAGTGTCCAGAGGCTGGAGGCGCTACCAGGAGACAGGCCAGTACACCAGGAGACATGGAGGAGGCTGTAGGAGGGCAAAAACCCAGCAGCAGGACCGCTACCTCCGCCTTTGTGCAAGGAGGAACAGGAGGAGCACTCCCAGAGCCCTGCAAAATGACCTCCAGCAGGCCACAAATGTGCATGTGTCTGCACAAACAGTTAGAAACCGACTCCATGAGGATGGTATGAGGGCCCAACGTCCACAGATGTGGGTTGTGCTCACAAGCCAACACCGTGCAGGACGCTTGGCATTTGCCAGAGAACACCAGGATTGGCAAATTCGCCAGTGGCGCCCTGTGCTCTTCACAGATGAAAGCAGGTTCACACTGAGCACATGTGACAGACGTGACAGAGTCTGGAGACGCCGTGGAGAGCGATCTGCTGCCTGCAACATCCTTCCGCATGACCGGTTTGGCAGTGGGTCAGTAATGGTGTGGGGTGGCATTTCTTTGGAAGGCCACACAGCCCTCAGACCCTTTGTGAGATCATATGCTGGTGCGGTTGACCCTGGGTTCCTCCTAATGCAGGACAATGCTAGACCTCATGTGGCTAGAGTGTGTCAGCAGTTCCTGCAAGATGAAGGCATTGAAGCTATGGACTGGCCCGCCCGTTCCCCAGACCTGAATCCCATTGAGCACATCTGGGACATCATGTCTCGCTCCATCCACCAACGTCACGTTGTATCACAGACTGTCCAGGAGTTGGCGGATGCTTTAGTCCAGGTCTGGGAGGAGATCCCTCAGGAGACCATCTGCCACCTCATCAGGAGCATGCCCAGGTGTTGTAGGGAGGTCACACAGTCACGTGGAGGCCACACACAATACTGAGCCTCATTTTGACTTGTTTTAAGGACATTACATCAAAGTTGGATCAGCCTGTAGTGTGTTTTTCCACTTTAATTTGTGTTTGACTCCAAATCCAGGCCTCAATTGGTTAATAAATTTGATTTCCATTGATGATTTTTGTGTGATTTTGTTGTCAGCACATTCAACTTTGTACAGAACAAAGTATTCAATGAGAATATTTCATTCATTCAGATCTAGGATGTGTTATTTGAGTGTTCCCTTCATTTTTTTGAGCAGTGTATTTTTCTATTGAGAGTGATGTTAGCAGGTCAGGCATGTCACAGAGACTCTGTGCTGTTGTAAGCAGGAATGCTTCTGGCTTTATATTCAGATGGAGGCTGCAGACATTCACAGTCACTGCAGTCCAAAGTGTTCCATCATTTCTGTCTTTTTTATTCATTAATGTGAGAGAATGGGAACAGGCATCCTTCGCTGCTGGCAGTAAATCTTTGCACTAGCACTCTAAAACAGGCTTCCTGTTCCATGCTCAGGTTCTCCATGCTCAGGTTCTGCACTGGGACTCACATGACCGTTCAAGGAAACATCTTAGCTGGTCACCATACTGCCTTCATGCCGTGCCATCACCATAAAGCAATACAAAAATACAAGAAGCTTTTAAAATGCTGGATATGAACAACCTAGAGAGATTATTTAAAAATAATGTTGCAGTTTTATCTCTCTAGGATGAAGACATTGTGAAAGGCCACAAAGATCCCAGCTGCTGCATCGATGGAGCGGTTACACTGGGTTCAGCATCGCTGTCGACAGCTGCTGGCAGGAGACTCGAGGCGGGGCTGGTACTCCGATGGCCTGCCCAACAGTAGCTTCCTGGACACCGACAGCTCTCCATATAGAGTCTGTGGGAGACGGAGGATGGTGTTTCCCCGCGATGGGCCCCACCGACAGGAGTATGAAAGCGTATCCAGAAACTACAAGGGCAACGCAATCCGAACTACCAAATACACACTGCTGACTTTCATTCCCATGAATCTGTTCCAGCAGTTTTGCAGGTCAGAGCTGACAAAATGAGTTATTTTGTTTTTAAAATCTATTATTACCTGTGCATTTGACCTCTGACCTCTCCTTCAAGATCAATAGATTGATCCAAAGGTCAAAGTGATAATAATGCTTTATAGAGCTATTTAAAACTATGTTTCTTACTACGATTGTTTGACTTGACAGCATATGGGCATGTAGGGAAATATGAGGACTGTAAATATGTAATTATTACTTTGGACCCGTCACTTCTTCCAGGTCAAATAAGGTCAAACTTCCATAAAATGTCTTTAACCCTGTATTTACCACGAGCCCCTGAGTTTCAGAAGTGTCGGCATTCAGCAGCTTCCTGCAGCCTCGCGTGTGACATTACCATAACCGTACAGCAACCCATCTTTGAACAGCACCCCAACCAGCAGATCCACGCAGAACTGGGCAGAACTTTTAATACAGACTTGTTGTAACAATGAAACAAGATTATTATTAAACAGAATTTTTATTTTAGTAAAGGATAAATAATTATTACAAATAACAAATATTAGGGAAAGCTGTTTACATTTCATGTGTCTGAAAGAAAAAAAACATTTGCCCAACTGTCAGATTTTTAGATTACTCAGTAAACTCCTCTATCAGCTGAGTTCTAGTTTTCAATGATAACAGGGGTCAGACTCTTGCTACAGAGTCAGAATTTGATCTGTCATTGTTCCTGAAATGAGCAGGGCATTTTCTGAAAAAGATGCCTGGATTTTAGCATTTCTCTGAATGTGAGCGTTAACAGGGGTTTCAGAGATATGAATATATATATAAGATTTAAGAGATGTTCCTGAGTCCGTGCAATGATTTACACTATTGACTCTGATCTGATTTTTAATACATAGTTACTTGAGCATGTGAGGATGGCCATTCATTTTTGTTTTTCAGCACTTTGCTTTCATTCAGGGATTTCTGGATTACCTAACTCATAATAAGTTATTATTTACTACAGAGGGTGAAATATCCAAATGCTTTACAAATTTGACATTTCTGAAATGGCCAACTAATTTCCCTGTTGGTGTGAGACATGTTTTGTGCATTAGAAAAAACTTAATAAAATTAATAAATAAATTAAATTAATAAATAAATCAGATTAAATTTAATTTATAAATTTAATTTAATCTGATTAAATTTATGAATTAAATTAATAAATAAATCAGGGGTCTCAAACTCCTGGCCCCTTCTGGCCGGTGAATTGATGTCAGAAGTATAATACAATTTGGCCGTTTTAATTTTTTAAAATTTTCCTTTCCCCTCCAATTAAGACAACCATTTCTCATGTAATTTAAATCAGAGGTCCCGAGGTACCTGTCTGTAGGTCATTTGGTACCAGGCTGCACTGAAAGAATGAATTATTTACATTATTTTGTGTTTTATTTATTATGAGTCTGAACGACATTTTATTTTGAAAAATGTGCAGATTCTCTCCGTTACATCCTTCTATGACTCACTCTTGACTCGTGTCATGATGCTTGTCTCAGTCATGTGATACATTACCTCTAAAATTAAACTCACAGTCTTCACTGGTTCCCGTGCCTATGAACCTTTACATAGCGGATGCGTAACTTTCGTGCGAATGTTTCATGTGTTAAAAATATTTTCGGACTTGCCTGTTTTTAATGCAGCCGTTCACACCGACTGCATCATTTCACAGGACAAATTTGTGGCATTTATTTTTTTGGATCAATGTAGATTTTTCTGACTTTGGCAAGTGAACAAACAGATCTGACCAATCAGAGCGCTGCATTTAGCAACGTGAGCTTATAGTGCAAAATACGCACTGATGTACTGAGCATACAGTGATGTGAGAACAGTAAATATTACAGTTTTACCTCAGACACAGCTACATGCTGCTCCGGGTCAGTCTGCTCCCTGAAATTATTCTCTGCCTCCTCAGATGTGATCCCAGCTCAAACTGCCCACTGACATCCTGAAATATCACAGGCTCCAGGATCCAGGAAACTCTCCCTGCTGCTGCTTTCTTATGAGTTGGATGAACCCAGAAACTCTGTTTCTTCCATCTCTTGTTTAGAAGCATCAGGACCTCATTACATCATCGCTTGATGTTACCTCATTTTTTCACAGTGCATTTTATGAGGGCGATTTATTTGCAAAAATGCAATGAGTGCATTCTGTTTTTATTCATAATGAATCTGAATGTGTGCCCAGTTTATGAGCCACCTTTGTTTCCACATTTATACAGCCAGTGTATCCTTAAGGATATTGCCATTAGAGGCAGATCTAAATCTGTAGACTGAGTAATTTGAGGAGAAAGTATTGGTTGGTTTACAAGAAAGAAATACCATTTCTAGTTTCGCTCAGTACTCACTCTTTTGAAGACCACAGTTTTCATGACTCCATTTAATATTTGTTGAGATATTTCAGTTTGGACTATTGCTGTATCAATTTGCTTAACAGACAGAACTGGTATTACAGTACACCATGACAATTGGTCACATGGCACTTGGCTTCACTTCCACAGTGAATACATTTTGTGGTTTCTGTGTACAAATTTGTCCTTCTGTTCCTGCTTTTGTAGGGCTGCAAACCTCTATTTCCTGTTCCTGGCACTGCTAAACTGGGTGCCAGTTGTTGAAGCCTTTCAGAAGGAAATTACTATGATTCCTCTGCTGGTGGTTCTCACAGTTATCGCCATCAAAGATGCCCTGGAGGACTACAGACGCTACTTGTTTGACAAGAAGGTTAACAACAATATAGTGCAGGTGTTCAGCGGGTGAGTAAACCTCTCTCAGCTTAAGGGCCAATTCAACGGCAAATGCTATTTTCTAACTTGCGCATTACTTACTAAAGTTTATTAACTTGAATATAACCTACTTAGAGCTCATTCACAATTACTGACATTTTCCAAAGTGTACAAACTGTATGACTGGGGGAGGGGGGGTTAACACCCAACATACACTCATAGCTGTAAATAGACTGTGGTGCACAGGATTTATGAAGGGCTTATATATAAAATTAAGAAATGACTTGTTTTGCAAATATGTTTATGACTCTGCATTATTGGATCAACATTATAATCAGTCCAGTCCTTTTTGGCTACTCTTTATAGAACTGTAATGTTATATTTGTTGCAATTTCTGCAGCCCTCTTGGCAGATCTTTTGGGAAAACAATACGTTTTTAATGTCAATGATAGTTTTTAACCCTTATTAATAAAGAATATATGAAAGTCACTTTGCCAAGAAGTGATTGGAGCTTCTACCTATGACAGGAGTGTTGTTTCTCCTTCAAAGTGATGTAATGTCATTTATGAGAGATATGTTTGACACATGTTTAACAGATTTTAGGTCAAAAATTAATCTACAGCAATTTAAATACAACCAATATTTTTTTTTTTTTGGTAAATTCGATTCAGTTCAATTTCATTTATATAGCACCAAATCACAACAAACATTTGCCTCAAGGTGTTTTAAAGCGTAAAGACTCTACAATAATTACAGAGATAACAGGAAGAAACCTCCAGCAGAACCAGGCTCAGGGAGGGGGGGTCATCTGCTGAGGGGGGAGAGAGACAGAGATTAGTAATAACTAATGAATAAATGCAGAGTGGAGTATAAACAAAGTAAATAAGGTGAATGAAAAGAAACAGTGCATTATGGGAACCCCCCAGCAGACTAGGCCTATAGCAGCATAACTAAGGGATGGTTCAGGGTCACCTGATCCAGCCCTAACTATAAGCTTTATCATAAAGGAAAGTTTTAAGCCTAATCTTAAAAATAGAGAGGGTGTCTGTCTCCTGAATCCAAGCTGGAAGCTGGTTCCACAGAAGAGGCGCCTGAAAGCTGAAGGCTCTGCCTCCCATTCTACTCTTAAGTATCCTAGGAACCACAAGTAAGCCAGCAGTCTGAGAGAGAAGTGCTCTGTTGGGGTGATATGGGACTATGAGGTCTTTGAGATAAGATGGGGTCTGATTATTCAAGACCTTGTGAGGAGAAGGATTTTAAATTCTATTCTAGATTTAACAGGGAGCCAATGAAGGGAAGCAAATATGGGAGAAATCTGCTCTCTCTTTCTAGTCCCTGTCAGTACTCTAGCTGCAGCATTTTGGATCAGCTGAAGGCTTTTCAGGAAGCTTTTAGGACAGCCTGATAATAATGAATTACAATAATCCAGCCTAGAAGTAATAAATGCATGAATGAGCTTTTCAGCATCACTCTGAGAAAGGATGTTTCTAATTTTAGAAATATTGCACAAATGCAAAAAATCAGTCCTACATATTTGTTTAATATGTGCATTGAAGGACAAATCCTGGTCAAAAATGACTCCAAGATTTCTCACAGTGTTACTGGAGGCCAAAGTAATGCCATCCAGAGTAAGTATCTGGTTAGACACCATGTTTCTAAGATTTGTGGGGCCGAGAACAAGAATTTCAGTTTGATCTGAATTTAGAAGCAGGAAATTAGAGGTCATCCAGGCCTTAATGTCTTTAAGACATTCCTGCAGTTTAACTAATTGATGTGTGTCATCTGGCTTCATTGATAGGTAAAGCTGAGTATCATCTGCATAACAATGAAAATTGATGCAGTGCTTTCTAATAATACTGCCTAAGGGAATCATGTATAATGTAAATAAAATTGGTCCTAGCACAGAACCCTGAGGAACTCCATAATTAACCTTAGTGTGTGAAGAAGACTCCCCATTTACATGAACAAATTGGAGTCTATGAGATAAATATGATTCAAACCACTGCAGTGCAGTACCTTTAATACCTATAGTATGCTCTAATCTCTGTAATAAAATGTTATGATCAACAGTATCAAAGCTGCACTGAGGTCCAACAGGACAAGAACAGAGATGAGTCCACTGTCAGAGCCTGTAAGAAGATCATTGGTAACCTTCACTAATGCTGTTTCTGTACTGTGATGAATTCTGAAACCTGACTGAAACTCTTCAAATACCAGAAATCACTTTTTTACCGGCATATCTCCAAAACTCTCCAAAAATCGCTGATGTCACCAGAAAAAGCCACTAAATTTGTTGCTAGTCACTTTCTGGAAAAAAAAAAAGTTGTTAGGGAGCTCTGAAAAGGCCTCGTGACAGTGTCATTAATTTGGTGACATTGGCAGCTGGTGTTGCCAAAAACTGACTGCAGCTTCTACCATGTGACAGAAATGTTCTTTATGACTCAAAATTAACTGATATCATTCATAAGAGATAATATTTGAAATATGCTTGACAGACAATAGGTCCACAAGTCATTTACAACAATATAAATACCAGCAATAATTTTTTTAACAAATACCGGAAATAACTTTTTGGCACAGACCGGCTATTCAGATGACAAATTGCTCCACTGCCACTGTGTACAGTGTGGCTGCGTGTACATTTTGTGTACATGCAGTGCAGTACACATTCACATTAAAATTCAAATCAGTTTATTGCACCCTATAAATTCCTGTATATAGGCATATCTATTAATTATAGGGTGTATCCTGCCTCTCGCCCTATGACAGCTGGAATAGGCTCCAGCCCTCCTGTGACCCTGAACAGGATGAGTGGAAGAGAATGGATGGATGGATTTTTATTAGTGCAACAATACAATGTTTTAATACATAGGAAAGAGTATCTTTGATACCAGGAATTATAAAATGTTTCAACACCAGGATGTATTATTAATACTTCCTATTACATTAAAATTCCAAAGAACCAGGAGGAATTAAACGTCATGAAAAAAGATCAACATTTTCCTTCTACACTTTTGGGGAGGGGGTCTGAAAAAGAGTACTCTCTGTACACTTTGGAAAATGTTGATAATTCTGAATGACTCCTAAGGATATAAAATATCAGTGATTCAAGGGGTGGGTTGTATTTGGCAGGAAGTGAAACCTGCCTGTATTTTAAAGGTACAGTAAGTAATTGTTGGCACTGTTGCCTCACAGCTAGAAGGTCTGGGTTTAATTCCACCTTGGCCCGGGCCTTTCTGTGTTCAGTCTTCATGTTCTCCCCGTCTCTGTGTGGGTTTTCTCCACGGTCCAAAGACATGCACTTACTGGGGTTAAGTTAATTGGTCACTCTAAATTGCCCATAGGTGTGAATGGTTGTCTGTCTCTCTGTGTTAGCCCTGCGACAGGCTGGCGACCTGTACAGGTGTACCCTGCCTCTCACCCTTTGACTGCTGGGATAGGCTCCAGCCCCCCCACGACCCTGAAGAGGATAAGGATGGATGGATGGAGGTTTAATAGACAAAAAGTACTTTTAAATATATAGTGATTAGTGTGTAATTGCATCTTCCAGCAAATTAACATATTCTCAAAAATATAGAATTGATCCATTAAAAACCCACAGAAGCAGGATTGTTGAAGCCACCATGTTGGCCTGCCATTGTGAGTACAGTGGCTGAGATGGACAACACGTTCTGCTCAATTGCATTTGCTGCGTGTGACTAGAGACTGGCCACATATCCAGTACACCTTATTAATTCCTTTTTAATTTAAAGATCACAAATAGTTCTTTCAAACTATATATGACCATTTAACATATGACATACATTTTTATCATCTCTCATTTCCATCTCATGCCTCATCTCCTTAACTGAAGTCAGGGCAGAGTCTAGTACACAAAGTGTGCATAAACATTCCTGATATTGTTGCAGTTACTTATTGTCTGCAGATTAGGCCCTCCCGTCTCTGGAGAGCTGATAACAAGCCGGATGAACAGCAGCAGCCAGTTATAAGCTAACATTATGTCAGCTAATGTTGGGCTCAAGTGTCCTAAAAAAATAAAAAAAAGATTTAAAAAATCACAGCTTCCCTGTGATAAACAGTTTGGTTATGTTCTCTCATTGAATGAGAGTTTTTTTGCCAAGTGTCTGAGTCCAACAACATCAGATCCACAAAGACAGTTTCAGGCTAACAGCAGCAAAAACAGCAGCTCTTACCAACAGAAAAGTTCAGGATATCCTCAACAACTCACCTCAGTATTGCTGTCATTGGACAGAAAGGAGTCATTGAGTCATATTAGACTCCTTTCAAAAGGTTTTCCAGCCTCCTCCAGAGTAAATAGATGTGGACATCCAGCTGGGGTAAACAGCGGACTGATGATCTTACAGCGGCCACCATAGCTAGGATTATCCACCTGATGAATTGGCAGGTGTAAGAAGCACCTGCAGCTGACTGCAGTCTGCAGTGTACTGACATTTACTAGTGAGATTTTTTTTACACTGTAGCTTTAATCTCCTGTCAGATGAGGCCTTTAATGCTTCTGACTTTGTTTGCTGTGTCAGATCAGCCATTTCTGCTCTAGCAGTATCTTTCTTCTGTGCAAATACTATAAAGCTGAACAGTGACAGTGCTCATGGTCTCCTACAGCTTTAAGCCTAAAACACTAACATCAATTCTGTAACACTATCACGTTACTGTTCTGCTGTTCTAATGCTATGCTGATGGCATTCATGGCTGAAAACAGTTCAGCTTTCACTGCTCTCTCATCAGCCAAGAGCTGCTCGGCCTCATCCTATCAGCACAGTGAACGAAGGTGTGTAAAAGCAGTTAGTTACAATATAATTTAAAGAAGATGGTTTCTGTGAGCTGGCTAGCTAGAGGTGCTTCCAGTGACTGTACTCTAGAGTTCACATTTTACAGTAAAACAGCGATTTAAACTTGTTTAGAACAACAATGTAAAACGTCTGACACTCAGTGAATGTGATACTCATCTGACCTCGGAGGACTGTCCACAAACGATCCGTGCTGCTGCTTCTGTATGACCCTGCTTTCTGATTCATCTGATTACACAATCTGCCTTTTGTAGCCGTTGTAAAACTTGAACCTTGAGTTTGTTTGCAGCATTAGGTCCGTTTAGAGGAGTGGCAGTGAATTCCATGACTAAGGGCGTCTTTTGATTCCCACCTTACCTGCCACATCCATGAATTACTTATCCAGGAAAAAGAAAACAGTTCTAGTAAGAAGGAAGAACAGATTAAGTATTTTTCAGATTGCAGCTGTACAACAGTGACATAGGGACATAAACTGACAACAGAACCCACTGAAACAGTGGACTCATGAATAGCCTGGAGCAAATATCCTGTTGTCATACTACCAAGAAGCCCCTACGGAAGAAGTGGACAGTGGCAGCTTCCTGCACAGAAGATGAGGAACTGAAGCAGCTCCTGAAACTATATAAAAGCAACAAGATCCGGACTACGAAGTATTCCCTTCTGTCTTTCCTGCCCAAGAATATTTTTGAGCAGTTCCATCAGTTCGCTAATGTCTACTTCATTTTTCTTGCTGTTTTAAACTTTGTTCCTGTCGTGGAGGCCTTTCAGCCAGAGATCGCTCTGGTTCCTGTCATACTGGTACTGTCAGTAACAGCCATAAAGGATGTCTGGGAAGACTACCGCAGATTTAAGAGCGATCATTTGATCAATGGGCTTTTCTGTCGTGTTTACAACAGGTAGAGTAAATTTTATTCTTATGGGCCTAAATATACTTAGTCGTTTTAACCCGTTCTAGGGCACTCATCGAAATACTTTAAAATTCAAAATTTGACCCTTCATGTTATGACAAGACGTAATTATGTTTGTGACATTTTCAAAATGTTTCATTTTTGTGTACAAAATCAAGATTAATGAAGTTACCATATTTGGTTACTTGCTTGTAAGTAGTAAAAGAAAGTACACAAGAAAAACATATGGTGAAAGGAACATGACTTTAACAGATCCATTACAACATCATTTTCTTTAACATTACAAGATTATGACTTTATACAACATTAGACCATGTCTTCATGGCCACGTTCTTCAGGAGCACGTGTTTAACCTCACGGAGGTGTTGGATGGACATCATAACTAAAGCGTGTGGAAAAAACCAAAAACCATCACTTGGCCTATAAAGGGTTAAAGTTTGGTGGGTTTTGTCATTTGAAGAACAGTAGTACTCCCATGACTGAGCTGTGACATATTTGTAGCTGTGCTCGTTTTCTAACTGTACTCTCGCGAACTTTAATGTTTAACATACTAACCGATGCCCGGAGAGTCTGAGAGGGAGCTCCTGGTTTCGTTTTCAGTTTGTACCCTTCAAAAGGCTGATGGGGTGTTGTTGTCACCCCATCAAACTGCCCAAGCTTCTGCTTCACAGAGGTGGTCACGCTCTCTGATGACCTGCCTTCGACTTACCCTCTGAATTCTTGTGGAAGCAGTGCTCAGTTTTTCACCACTGTTTACAACTGATCAGTTCTGTGTGTCGTAAATAAACATAATAAGCTTATTAAATTCTGAAACCAATATTTTCAGCTTGTGTAAAATAGAAGCATTCATTACATTAAATTACTATTCAAAACTAGATATCTGAAATGCTAAAAGAAACAGCAAATGAACTGAACTGGTATTTACACAGTGCTTTCCTAATATTACTGATCCTGGTGCAGGTCCCCAGGTGTCTGAAGACATGTTATATACCTCTTTTCTGCCCTGAGAGACATCCATCCATCATTATGATAAATTTCTAACATTTTTTTTTG
The DNA here is from genome assembly GCF_007364275.1 of Archocentrus centrarchus. Classification (NCBI taxonomy): domain Eukaryota; kingdom Metazoa; phylum Chordata; class Actinopteri; order Cichliformes; family Cichlidae; genus Archocentrus; species Archocentrus centrarchus. The sequence continues at coordinate 797,522 of NW_022060270.1, forward strand.
CCATATTATGCTAGTAGGTGGATTTTAATTAGAACAGCATATACAGAATTCCCCTGCCTGCTTTCACTCTGAGTGTTTTTGCAGGTCTCATAATATAGTATCCTTTCATCCATATGACTAATTAAAGACTAACTGTGCAGTATTAATACACACCTTAACACACATAATAAAAACACATTTATGACCATGAGGGAGTGTTATGGATCTGGGCATATTTTGGTCTTATCAGTTATCTATTAATTATGATTGTAGGGAGACAGGCAGACTCAGCCACAGAGCGCTTCAAGGCTTTATGGAACAACAAAGTTCATGTAGCTGTAGTTGTGGATGTGGAGGAGTGGGCTGGCAGAGAAGAAGAGAGCTGACGGTATTTGCTCTCACCTGTGGGAGGAATCACCCACAAAGAAACTATCTGAAACATCATGCTGACGTTAGCAGAGCGTTCAGCTGCTGTGATAACGAGTGATGGGAAAGCCAGTGTTTAAGTATTGTGGTTAATGAGATAATGACACACAGGTGTGATGACCCAGCTCCTGCTCATGCCCACCAGAGACCCCCATCACATATGTGCCTGAAAACGGGAGAGGGAGCGACAGCAGAGGGGAGGGGTTCCAGGAAACCATGACACGTGCTTTGTTAATGTGTATCAAGTTAACTGGAAGAGCTTTCTCAGAGAGGTCGAGTCTGTCACGGGGAAATATGTGCAGGGCTTCACTTTGTGAACAGTTGTATGGGGAAAACAAGGACTTCTTTTTTTTTAATATTGAGTTTTTATGATGTGGGGGATTTTGTCATCTATGATCATATCTATGGTCGTTATCACCTTTTATATGCCAATAATCTTGAAAAGTGACTCTTGACTGATGTGATTTTGCTGTCCAGGAAAATGCCCTGTTCATTTGTCTACCAAACATTTTGTGTTCTTTTGTAATTGTATTTATCCCAAACGGTGGAAAATGTTTTTCCTCTGTTCTTTATCATTTGATTGACATATTCCTAACCTTTTGTCTCTTTTGTTGTCCCAAAGCACACAGAAAAACTACATTGACCAGTGCTGGAAAAATGTACGAGTTGGAGACTTTGTCCGTTTGTCCTGTAACGAAATCATCCCAGCGGACATGTTGCTGCTGTATTCCTCTGACCCTCATGGGGTTTGTTACATTGAAACTGCCAACCTAGATGGGGAGACCAACCTGAAACAGAGACAAGTGGTTTCAGACCTCCCACTGCAGGTAATACATGACACAAACAAGACTGTCATTTGGAGCACCAAGAACAAATTTGCATGTTCTTTCCTTCCTTGTTCATTTTATACCTCTACAGAGTGAGTGATTGCAATATTTTAGAGCACACCTTTAAACCTTTTTAACACTATTACATTTCACAATAAACAGTAAAACTCCAAGCTCCTATTTCTGTTATTATACAACAAATTTCCAAACTGGTATTTCACAGTTTTGTGGCCATGCAGGATAAGATTTCTTTGCTAATAGCTTTCTCCGTAGAGATTTCCATCTTTGTATATTGATGCAATTTTCCATAATTATCACTGCCATCATTCCACAATCACATCAGAAGCTTCGGTTAGAGTACACATCAAATTATAACGGGCTTTGGCTGTCTAGCCCCAAAACTACAACAAGACTGTGAATTTAATCCTCCACTATTAAAACAAGTAAAACGGAGACAAACACAGTTTTCTCTTTTTCATATCTAATCCCAGAGGAATGGTTTGAAAAAGATAAAGACTATTTGATGGCAGCCTTATTTGGCAGGCTGACTCTATACCTATTAATTAAACAGGTAGACCCATCTGAGATGCTCTCAGCTTCTCTTTTCTCTCCCCTCACTGCCCAACAGTAGTGGCAGTGCCTTAAGATACAATGCAAAATTGATTCTTTGCTAAGTTGCCTGCCATGTGCCTTTTAATGCTTGAATGATTCATAGGTCAGTGTAAAGTGGTTTAATAAACAAAACAAAAAAAAACATTCATCTGGAAATGGTCATATACAAAGACTGGACTGAAATAAGTGGAAAAAATCCAAAGAAGAACTTTGCCTGAAGCCTGAAGAACTATTGCTCATAATGTAGGCATAAAATGGTATTTTTCCTCTAATAAGGTGATTCCCAAAGAGCTACTCGCCAAACATTTGGTCACATGTTGTGACCTGTGTAATGTGACCTCAGAAAAACTGAGGATATTTGACAAGTGGAGGCCAAAAGAAGTGGCACGTTTCACTCACTCATTGCAATCATTTCCCTTAGAAATAAGGGGTGACCCAAGACTTTTACACTGTAGTGGGGCCTAATGGTTTTATTTCTTTGTTTCTGAGTATTTATTTTTGGCTTTGATGGAATTTGTGATGGTTTTGCAGGGAGAAGAGTTCATCCCTGAGAGCTTCCACAGTCGTATTGAGTGCGAGAACCCCAACAATGATCTCAGCAGGTTTCGAGGTTACATGTGAGTTTATTTTAGTGTTCAAACACATCTGCCTTTATGTCTGTTTGCAGCTGACATCACAGCATCAGAGGAACAGCTGTCTGCATGGCAAAATTAGACTTTTTCCCACTGCCTGACTGGATTATTCAGAAATACATACATCAAATATTTTAATTTAATGTATAATTTATTTATTTTTTCTTTGATGTCAACATTTTGACTTTGACCTGAGTCAATGTCCATGTCTCAGGGATCTCCTCAAACCTCCTCTTAGTTTCCACAACATATACTATGACTTTGTTTCAGTAGAGTCTACTTTAAACTTTCACACTACCCCAACTGAAAAGTTGTAGGTACAGTACGTGCCCATTAAAATAAAAAACCTTACCTCATTTAAATTTGTCAGAGGTCTCCTTCAAGACTATCTAGATGTACCCTCGCAGACTGCTTTCCATTGAAGAATCTGTCTTTCCCTTTCTACTGTTCCCTCTGCAACTCACACTGGATAACCACCAGAATGTCAAACTGGCTCTTTAATGTGACTTTGATTTTTGGGGAAGTGTATGAAGTCACAGGGAGCCAAATTTAGTCACACGGGTGAGCGGTGGATGAGAACTGTTTTCAGTGCTCTGAGTCCCAGTGCATGATGGAATCACACTGCAGTACAAGTACTGCAGTACATGCTTGAGGACATTACAATAAACTCTGCCTTGAGAGTCACAACCTGGTACAGCACAGTGGACAGTGACTGTTATTCATTCTTCACCTCACATGCCCCACTTAGCTTACATAGCGTGGACTCTTCAACTGAGAGCTTCTGGAAACTACTTGGATTTTAGCTGGAAACACAGCTCTCATTACCAGCAATAATCATCCACATGAGACTGTTTGAAACAGAAGTTGATGTGCAGAGTGCAAGTGGTCAGAATTAGCACTGCTTTCAGTGAGACTTGTACACTCACTGAAAAGAAGTCCAGAAGTACACATGAAGATAGTCATTCAATTCAATTTTATTTATATAGCATCAAATCACAACAAACAGTCGCCTCAAGGCGCTTTGTATTGTAGCTAAAGACCCTACAATAATACAGAGAAAACCGAACAGTCAAAACGACCCCCTATGAGCAGCACTTGGTGACAGTGGGAAGGAAAAACTCCCTTTAACAGGAAGAAACCTCCAGCAGAACCAGGCTCAGGGAGGGGGGGTCATCTGCTGAGAGGGGAGAGAGATAGAGATTAATAACAATTAATGATTAAATGCAGAGTGGAGCATAAACAAAGTATAAATAAGGTGAATGAAAAGAAACAGTGCATTATGGGAACCCCCCAGCAGCCTAGGCCTATAGCAGCATAACTAAGGGATGGTTCAGGGTCACCTGATCCAGCCCTAACTATAAGCTTTATCATAAAGGAAAGTTTTAAGCCTAATCTTAAAAATAGAGAGGGTGTCTGTCTCCCGAATCCAAGCTGGAAGCTGGTTCCACAGAAGAGGGGCCTGAAAGCTGAAGGCTCTGCCTCCCATTCTACTCTTAAGTATCCTAGGAACCACAAGTAAGCCAGCAGTCTGAGAGAGAAGTGCTCTGTTGGGGTGATATGGTACTATGAGGTCTTTGAGATAAGATGGTGCCTGATTATTCAAGACCTTGTAGGTGAGGAGAAGGATTTTAAATTCTATTCTAGATTTAACAGGGAGCCAATGAAGAGAAGCCAATATGGGAGAAATCTGCTCTCTCGTTCTAGTCCCTGTCAGTACTCTAGCTGCAGCATTTTGGATCAGCTGAAGGCTTTTCAGGGAGCTTTTAGGACAGCCTGATAATAATGAATTACAATAGTCCAGCCTAGAAGTAATAAATGCATGAATGAGCTTTTCAGCATCACTCTGAGAAAGGATGTTTCTAATTTTAGAAATATTACGCAAATGCAAAAAAGCGGTCCTACATATTTGTTTAATATGTGCATTGAAGGACATATCCTGGTCAAAAATGACTCCAAGATTTCTCACAGTGTTACTGGAGGCCAAAGTAATGCCATCCAGAGTAAGTATCTGGTTTGACACCATGTAGGTAAAGCTGAGTATCATCTGCATAACAATGAAAATTGATGCAGTGCTTTCTAATAATACTGCCTAAGGGAAGCATGTATAATGTAAATAAAATTGGTCCTAGCACAGAACCCTGTGGAACTCCATAATTAACCTTAGTGTGTGAAGAAGACTCCCCATTTACATGAACAAATTGGAGTCTCTTAGATAAATATGATTCAAACCACTGCAGTGCAGTACCTTTAATACCTATAGCAAGCTCTAATCTCTGTAATAAAATGTTATGGTCAACAGTATCAAAGCTGCACTGAGGTCCAACAGGACAAGAACAGAGATGAGTCCACTGTCAGAGGCTGTAAGAAGATCATTTGTAACCTTCACTAATGCTGTTTCTGTACTGTGATGAATTCTGAAACCTGACTGAAACTCTTCAAATAAACCGTTCCTCTGCAGATGATCAGTTAGCTGTTTTACAACTACTCTTTCAAGAATCTTTGAGAGAAAAGGAAGGTTGGAGATTGGCCTATAATTAGCTAAGACAGCTGGATCAGTGATGGCTTTTTAAGTAGAGGTTTAATTACAGCCACCTTGAAGGTCTGTGGTACATAGCCAACTAATACAGACAGCTTTCCTTTTCAGAGGAGCCACAGTATCCAAAGTTGTACGCAGTGAGGATGTAAAACTATTGACGAGATAATCGACCTCACTGGGAGCAGAGTTTAGGTAGCTGCTCTGCACTGTGTTGGCACTGAAGAGCATAATAATGAAGGAATTAGACCCTTAAACTTACAGCACTTTCAGAAAGACTTCTACACGCCTGGAACATACTTTCAATGTGGAGGAGCAGTGGTTCTACTCTGAGCCCCCCTCTCTCTAAGGGAGAGGCCAGCCACCCTTCAGAGGAAGGTCATTTTGGCCACTTGTAGTAATGATCGCATTCTTTCGGTCACTACCCAAAGCTCATGACCATAGGTGAGGATAGGGACATAGATTGACTGGTAAATCGACAGCTTCGCTTTTACACTAAGCTCCCTCTTCACCATGACATACCAGTGCAGGGTTCGCATCACTGCAGACACAGCCCTGATCCGTCGATCTCCCGCTCCCTTCTCCTGTCGCTCATGAACCTGAGCCTGAGATACTTGTCCATAAAAATTATGAACATAATCGTTGACAAAGGGCAGCCCTGGCGAGGTCCAACACCCACAGGAAATGAGTCTGACTTATTCCCGGCAATACAGCCCAAGCTCTCACTGCGGTTGTACAGGGACTGAATGGCCTGAAACAACAGGCCAGACACCCCATACTCCCACACACCACCCACAGGATACCCCAAGGGACACAGTCAACTGCCTTCTCCAAGTCCACAAAATACATGTAGACTGGTTGGGCAAACTCCTACACACACTCGAATATCCTTAAGAGGATAAAGAGCTGGTCCAGCGTTCCATGACCAGGATGAAAACCGCATTGTTCATCTTAAATCCAAGGTTCAACTAATGAACTGACCTTCCTATCCAGTACCTTTGCATAGACCTTACCAAGTGGGCTGAGGAGTGTGATTCCCCCAAAAGTTGGAGCACACACTCTGGTATCCCTTCTTAAAGATGGGGACCACCACCCCGGTCTGCCAATCTAGTGACACCTTCCTAGATCTCCATTTAATGTTGCAGAGACGCGTCAATCAAGCTAGCCCTACAACATCCAGAGCCTACAGGAACCCAGGGTGAATCTCATCCACCCCAGGGGCCCTACAACCAAAGTTAATTAACCATCTCAGTGACCTCATCCCCAGTGATGGGCGAGCCATTCCCCCTTATTCCCAGACTCTGCCTCCACTACAGAAGGTGTGTCAGTGGGATTAAGGATGTCCTCTAAGTATTCCTTCCACCGCCTGACTATAGCATCAGTTGAAGTCAGCAGCGCCCCACCCGCACTATAGACCATGTCAGTAGAGCACTGCTTTCCCCTCCTGTGTCACCTGACTGTCAGCCAGAATTGCTTCGAGGCTGTCTGAAAGTCTTTTTCCATGGCCTCACCGAACTCCTCACACACCCGAGGTTTTGCTTCAGCCACTGTCTGAGCAACGTTCTGCTTGGCCTGCATATACTGTCAGCTGCCTCCAAGCACACCGTCACAACACGTTTAGGTGCACCCGATCTGTCTAGATTAAATGCAGTGTTGAGGCTGTCATTTTCAGCATCTACATGGATGTTAACATCACCCACTATAATTATTTTATCTAAACTGAGCACTAAATCAGATAAAAAGTCTGAGAAACCAGATGGATAGAGAGATTCTTTATTGATACCGAAGGAAATTAGGGCATCCAGCAGCTTAACATGCACATTAAATAGAATACAATTAATGTAGGCAGCTGTATAAATTATACAAACTATAGAGACTAGCAAACTATTTTAACTATGAAACCTATACTATTTGCAAACTAAGCTGTACAGGGTCTCAGTGCTAAGAAAACAAGGAAAACAAAACAAAGAATACAGGGATATGAATGAATTCAGTAGTGCAATATACATATAGAAATGGATAATTGTTAGTGCAGAGGCAGATGTGCAACAATACATTGCAGTAATATACAGTAGTAAAATGATAGTGTCTGACTTACAGAGTGCCAGATATCAACATATGTAGCGTCCCCTGAGTGAAGCGTTAAAGAGTCTGATGCTCTTGGAACAAAAGGTCTGCTAAATCTGTCCATTGAGCAGTTCTGTGAGAGCAGCCTTCCACTGAACATACTCATCTGTTTCATTATACTGGTGTGTAATCGGTGACTGTCATTGTCCATTATAGAGAGCAGTTTGTCCTTCTCTCTGCCACTGTAATCAGAGTCCAGCTCCACTCCCACCACTGACCCAGCCTGCCTGACCAACTTATCCAGCCTCAGCGCATCTCTCTTCCTGATGCTGCCTCCCCAGCACCCCATGCTGGTATTTATAGATTGGTAGAACATCTGCAAGAATTTTCTGCAGATGTTGAAGGACCCCAATCTCCTCAGGAAATAAAGCTGCCTCTGCCCCTTCCTGTACAGTGTGTCTGTGCACACCAACCAGTCCAGTTTGTGGTTCAGCTGCAGACCGAGGTACTTGTAGGTCTTCACCATCTCCACATCAATCACCCCCCATAGAGACTGGAAGTAGGGGTGGTCCAGACCGACCGAAGTCCACTACCATCTCCTTAGTCTTGGATGTGTTCAGTAGCAGCTGGTTCAGTTGGCACCACAAAGTCATCCACCAATCTTCTGTACTCATCCTCCTGTTCACTCCTGACCTATCCGACGATGGCCGTGTCATCTGAGAATTTCTGCATATGACACGTCTCAGAGTTGTGCTGGAAGTCAGATGTGTACAGTGTGAACAAGAAAGCAGAGAGGACAGTCCCCTGTGGTGCGCCCATACTGCTGATCACAGTCTCAGATGTACAGTCCTTCAGCCTCACGTACTGCAGTCTGCTGGTGAGGTAATCCATAACCCAGGTCACCAGGTGTGGGTTAACGTGCATCCTGTTTAGCTTGTAGAGGGGGCTGTATAGTATAGTATAGTACATGTATAGTATAGAATATACATAGTATATGTATAGTATAGTAACTCTGTCTGGGTGTTTGGTTCATAAGTCATGAAGGGATATATTTACCTCAGGTAAGGTTTTTGCCTTTTAAATGGCTGTGTGTGCATCTTATTCCACAGGGAGCACTCCAATGGGGTTCGTGTAGGTCTCCATAGTAACAACCTCTTGCTGAGGAGCTGCACCATCCGCAACACTGAAACTGTGATTGGCATCGTGGTCTATGCTGGTAAGAGTGCGGTTTTACTTTGGTCACATGTGACAGTTGACAGATTCACTGGTGTGTCCCAAAGGTTTTCTAGAGAAATTACATGTGGGTGGGGTTGGCTGTAGCTCAGTAGGTAGAGCAGGTCACAGCGGTTCGAATCCTGGCTACTCCAGGCTACATGCCAATGTATCCTTGGGCAAGATACTTAACCCCAAGTTGCTCTCCGACCGTTCTGTCGGAGTATGAATGCGTGTGAATGTTAGGTAATTAAAAGCACTTAGCTTCATAAAAATGGAAGTGCTTGTATGAATGGGAGTGCATGGGTGAATGCAAACAGGTTGTATAAGCGCTTTGAGTGCTCATACTGAGTAGAAAAGCGCTATATAAGAACTAGTCCATTTACATGTATAAAAGATTTTTTTCAACATAAGAAAAACAAAGTTTCAACATAAAATTTATTACTCATTTAATTCATGCATGTAGGACATGCATTTTGTTACTTTTAGTGCCATTTTCACTGTATTGTATAGTGGCCATACTGTTTTAGGATAGTATGAAACTTTTCAAACATTGCTAATAGATAGTAAAAAATCTTTGGTGTTGAACTTCTTGTGTCAGAACAAAGCACACCAGCCACAATACTGTTAAATGTATCTTGTGATCATGAACTGTAATGACATTTTAAGCTGTCTGCAGCTGTCTGCAGTGTTATTACATGAAACCACTTACAGGTGATGTGGCTAACACTGGTCATCTTGTCACATTAAGCTATGAAAACCTTGGGAGCAGGACCCTATTCAAGAAAGCAGTTTCAAAAGATTCTGAGTCTAATCATAAACCCTGAGATCAGCATCTCTGTGAGTTTCCAATCCAGAAATGGTAATCAGAGTAAATTCAATCAGCTCAACTCTAATAACACAAATTAACTGATTTCCCACTTTAGAATTTCTTATAAGTAATGGCAAGCTGCCATATCCTGATTGATCTGGTTATGGTTCCCAGTGTGTTCAAATTTGCCAGGCATGAATAAGTATGTCCAGCTAAAACTGTGGTGTTATTTGTACACACTTACTGCTTACTACTTTTCAGTGTAAGGAAGCAGTCTTAAAATATTTTTTGGGGGGTGAGGGAAATTATTAGAATTATAAATTGGTTGTAAAGCATACGTTGCCTCAAAGAGAAAACAGGAACACTATGCCAAGTCTTGCTTAAGTACTTAAGATGGCTATGCTCTTTTCTTGCTGTGTGGCTCAGGTCATGAGACTAAGGCCATGATGAACAACAGTGGGCCAAGGTATAAGCGCAGTAAGCTGGAGAAGCATCTGAACACAGACATCCTTTGGTGTGTGGTCCTACTCGTCATCATGTGCCTGACTTCAGCTGTAGGTGTGTACCAACACTGACGCAATGCAGCTCTCACTTGGCAACACAGCTTTAACTAGTACCAGATTCCTCTGATGGACACTGTGTGTGCACTGCCTATAAAACAGTGAAGAATGGCCAGTAATAAATTCAGCCATGCCCAGCTTTTATTTTAAGCTGGTCATTTGTTTTGCTGTGTGTTCAGGCCATGGCCTCTGGCTGAGCAAGCTTGAAGACCCCATCTTTCAGGTGGATGGTGAGACGTCTCCTGCCCTGGCTGGATTCTATATATTCTGGACTATGGTCATTGTGCTGCAGGTATGTTAGCTTCAGACTCAGGCACATTTATTTAAGCCCCTCATTTGCTGCTCTTACAGAATCAATAACTTATCTATAATATAGGTTATAGATAACCAAAGCAATTTGACAGTGAGTAATAGAGTGTTCATATGCAGTTGAATTCTATTTACACTTGAACTCTGAAGCTTTTATCACCAACACATCAGTAGAATCTGCTTCATACATGTCAAGAGTTAATAGCAAGAATTAACAAAAATAATTAACAGCCATGCTCAGTCTTTACAAGCTCTTCTCCCATATCAGTGAAACAAAGTTGATACTCATGATTTTTGTTCTGTTTTTAATTCCCATAAGAAAATGAAATGTGTTTATTATGTAGGGCTGCAACGATTCTTTGAGTAACTCAAATAATTTGATTATCAAAAATCCTCAACACAGATTTGTTGCTTCGATGCTTCGTTTAAACCCTGCAGTACTCGGGTGTCACCCTGTAAGTGGAGCATTTCACCCACATTAGCAGCATTAAAGTTCAGTTCTTTGGAAAAACAAGTGCTTGTTAAAGGCCTGGCAGAGCTCAAAAAGGGATGAAATTTGTCACAATCATCCATCTTGATGAAAGCTTTCATGTTTTATGGCTCTGATCAAAGAATATGGCAAAATAGCTCCACAGCCCTACCTACAATGTTATTCTCATCATTGCCTACAGTTACACACAAGGTTTACATTCAGCACGAACACCAGGTCACGGCCGGAGAGGGCCTGTTATCACCGCCTGTGGCTTTAATTATATTTGACGTTAGTTTGCATGTTCTCCCCGTGTCTGCATCAGGGTTATAATAGTTTTGGATTTTACATTACAGTTTAGTTTTAGTTAGTTTTCAGAGCGGTTTCACTCGTTTTTATTTTTGGTTTCATGCTTAGTTTTTGTTTCAGTATTAGTTTTAGTATTTTCATACTTAATCAGGTGCAAGATTCAAGGCACAAAAGTGACTGTTGTGTAATGAAAACTCAACAAAAGATACCGTTTAAAGAAATATATTCAACAACAACTGCTTACAGACAGCAGCACTACGTGCTAAATGTGTGTGATATTAAGGACACACATGAACATAGAAAAATATGAACTCCCAAACTCAATAAATTCTACAATAAACTCTCAATAAAGTTTAGCATCAGTGCAGCAGATTAAGCCAAGCCAAGTTTATTTATAAAGCACTTTAAAAACAGCAACCACTGACCAAAGTGCTGTACATAAAACACAATTGGACAAGAGAAAATTAAAATTTACAAAGATAAAAGATTTAAAAATTTACACACAAATAAACAACTATAAAACGCATAATTTATCCTAACAATAAATCAATAACATAATACACACAAATAAAGCCAATAATAAAAAGCATAATTTATCCTAGAAATAAATAAATTAAAAATTTCAATAGACAGCCGCTCCTATTAATCAAAGGCCAAACGAAACAAGTGGGTCTTAAGAGCAGACTTAAACGTGGCCAGTGAAGAGGCCTGTTTAATCTCTATTGGCAAAGCGTTCCAGAGTTTTGGAGCTGCCACAGCAAAGGCTCTGTCTCCTCTGAGCCTCCGCTGTGTCCTCGGCACATCCAGAAAAAGCCGATCAGCTGATCTGAGTGACCGGGAAGGGGTATGTACGTGCAGCAACTCGGAAAGATAAGGTGGGGCAAGGCCATGAAGTGACTTAAAAACAAATAAAAGGATTTTAAAATGAACTCTAAAATACACGGGCAGCCAGTGCAGTGAGGATAAAACAGGGGTAATATGCTCTCTCTTTCGCGATCCCGTCAATGGGTGTGCAGCAGCATTTTGAACCAGTTGCAGACGGGCTAGACCAGACTGGCTAACACCAACATATAAAGCATTGCAGTAATCCAGTCTAGTGGTAATAAAAGCATGGATCACAACTTCAAAATGCTTCTTCGATAGTATATTTTTTATTTTTGCCAGCTGCCTCAAATGAAAGAAGCTAGATCTCACCACTGTACTGATCTGATCCTCCAATTTAAAATTCTCTCCATAATAAAAACCAAAGTTGTGACAGATGGCTTTACATATTGTGATAATGACCCCACGTCCACGGGGGAAGATCCACCTGGGACACTAGGGCCAAAAACAACCACCTCTGTCTTTTTCTCATTAAAACTCAAGAAATTTAGAGCCATCCATGCTTTAATATCATCAAGACACTTAAACAGGGTCTGTAAAGAGTGCGTTTCCTTGCGTTTCAAAGGCATATAAGTCTGAGTATCATCAGCATAGCAATGGAAAGCAATTTTATGCTTTCTAAGAATGCTTCCGAGGGGGAGCAGATACAATAAAATAACAGAGGTCCTAAAATTGATCCCTGTGGTACTCCACATGTTAACGGAACAGGGGATGATTCAAACTCATTTAGATTTATGCAAAAAGACCTTTGGGTCAAGTAAGACTTAAGCCACTTCAACACAGTGCCATGAAAACCAGCACAGTGCTCTAAACGAGAAATTAAAATATCATGGTCCACTGTGTCAATGGCAGCCGTTAAATCTAAAAGCATTAAAAATCACATGATCTCCTGTATCTGTAGTCAAAAGGATGTCATTAAACACCCTCAACAATACAGATTCTGTGCTGTGGAGAGGTTTAAAACCAGATTGAAAGATCTCAAGAATATTATTTTCATCTAAAAAGGCTTTCAACTGGTTATAGACAACTTTCTCAAGTATTTTAGATAAAAAAGGGAGTTTAGAAATAGGCCTAAAATTAGATAACACAGTGGGGTCCAATCCAGGTTTTTTGATCAGTGGTTGAATTGAGGCATGTTTAAAAAATTTAGGAACAATGCCTAAGGATAAACTATTGTTGATAAGAGCCAGGACTAGTGGGCCTAAGGCAGCAATAGCCTCTTTAAAAAGTCGGGGTGGAATGGTATCTTTAGGAGATCCCGAGGGCTTCAGATGACTAACAGTCTCATACAGCAAAGACAAAGTAAGCGGCTCAAACTGGTACAAGGTAGTCGAGCAAGGAACAGAGACTGAAGGGTCAAAGGTTGGAGGTGATATGAGGGCCCTAACATTGTTTACTTTATCCACAAAGAACCTACAGAATTCCTCACATACCTCAGGTGAAGGCTCAATACCTGTATTCTGGGGAGCATTTAAAACTTTATCAATAGTATTACATAAAATACGAGGCTTGTGGCAATTTGACAAAATTATCCTTGATAGGTGCTCTCGTTTGGCATATTTCACAACTACCTGGTAGTGATGCCAACAGTCCCTTAACATTTGAAAAGACACCTGTAATCTGTCTTTTTTCCATTTCCGTTCAGCTTTCCGACAATCTCGTCTGGCAGCACGAGTTGTGTCATTTAACCAAGGCTCTAGCTTAATTTTAGGTTTCCTGAGCTTCAATGGGGCCACTTCATCTAATGCAGTCTGGCAGATAGAGAGAAGCCAGGAATTAATCATCTTTGTGTCTAAACATACAGACTCCGGAATTCCGCAGTTCTGTTCGATAATGGCGGAAAAACGGGCAGCAGTGAGCTGGTTTACAACACGACGACTACGTGCAGAAACACAAGATTTCATACGGCCACAAGGCACAGCAATGTCAAAAAGCACGGGCTTATGATCTGAAAAAACAGCATCATTTAACGACAAGTTAGAAATGGACAGACCATAGGATAAAACAAGGTCCAGAGTATGCCCACGTTCTTGAGTGGGCCCAGATACCCATTGCATAAAATTAAAAGAAGTAATCAAATTTAAAAAGTCCTTAACCAAAGGTTTATCAGGACAACAAACATGTATGTTAAAATCACCAATAATAAGGACTTGGTCATATTTGGGCAAAATTTCTGCCAACAGTCCAGAAAATTCATTTAAAAAGTCCTTATTATATCCAGGCGGCCTGTAGATAATAACACATATCACAGGATGAGAACGACCCAATTCAAATAAACTTACTTCAAAGCTGGAGACAGGTGATGATGGGAGCAGCGATTTACATTTATACATATTCCGATAAAACGTCGCTATTCCACCTCCACGGCCTGACGTCCGGGGACAATTTATATAGTCACACTCAGGCGGTAAAAGTTCAGATATGACACTGAAATCACCAACATTCACCCAAGTCTCTGTCACACAGAGAAAGTCCAGTCCATTTGAGGTGAAGAAATCCTTAAGAATAAAAGTTTTATTTGAAAGGGATCTAGCGTTCACCAGACCAAACCTCATGGACACCGGCGGAGTCCGGACGTTAACACTGCAGACATCGTGGCGAAAGGTCCGCAGATTTCCCAGATCCACTCCCTGCCGCTTAGGACGGCAAAACCGCAGGCGGTAAGGGTGTGGCAGCAGGGCCGGTCCTTCAAAGTCAACAGGCATCAACCAGGTGTACGCAAGGTCCCGAGAGCGCCAAAGAGAAAAGCAGTTATGAGGCACTCCATACACAGGGTACCACGAATATCTGTCAGTTTTCCCAGGATACTGTGCTAAGTAGGCCTTCATCCTCACCAACCTCTCACCACATCTACCACGGTAACAGGAACATTTCCTCCAGAGAGGTGGACCCAAAGAAACTCCGGAACTTCTGACAAAACCGGTGGCACGGTTTCTTGGTTGCCGTAAGAAAACTTTGTTTCAGCCAAAATACGAAGATCCAAGAGAGTTTGGCAATCATAGACCAACAGAGCGCTGACACTGAATTTTTGTAGAAAACACGTCAAAAAAAGCACCAGTGCAAGCAGGCAAGGCAGTGACAGACGGCAGGCCAGGCATCTCGGCGCCATCTTGCATCCTCACCAATGGGACGCTTCTGTAAGATTAACAACACCTACATGTGGTGTTTGACAAAAACAAACTCTTTGAAGGAGTCAAAGGTCAAATCCAGCTGCATCCTGATGTTCTCCAACACATGAACCTGCTTTTGTTTAGGAGCTAGCTTGGTTAGATGCTCGCTGATTAGACTTGCAGGGTCTTTGCGGCCTCTGTACACAACCTCCAAGTGTCTGACCTCATGTCCACATTTATTCTTGTGTAGCTGGATTGTGTGTGTTAATTACCTTGTGGACGTGTGCTGGTGTCCACAAGGTTGCTTGGTCCTCGCTCTATGTGCTCAGTTTTTTGGCTGCTGTTGTTTCTTGATCTTGATGCCATAATGTTGTGTTTGAAGAAATCCAGTGTCAAAACAGGCGCTTTTTCCCTAGCTACCTGGGAGAGGATGCCCAATCTTCCTAACTCAGCTCAACAAAGGGATCACACAGGTTATATAGGGTTGGTGAAACCCCCCGCATTCCTAACTTTCCATATATGGCTATGAAAACAGCTTCAACCTACAACCTATATCTGGACATTTGGTCAATTCCTTATATGGAAGGCCAGAGAGGCTACAAGGGCCTTTTCTGCATTCCTTTGTGCTGCATCTCAAGTTACCCTTTTTTGCTCAAATCACTACAGGCCTTAAAGAAGAGAACATACATACATATATAGGGTTTAACATAGCAGTACAGACACCACACTGCAAACATATTTGTCCCTGTTTTTCCACTTTCTTCATTCCCTCATGTCCAGTCCTTTTTGTCTTTAGTCCAGGCGAGACTCTTCTGACGCCGTCTCTTGTTCAAGAGTGGCTCCACACGAGGACTGCAACAGCTGAAACCCATGTCTGCATACATCTGTGCGTGGTGGTTCTTGAAGCTGCAGTCCACTCTTTGTGAATCTCCCCCACATTTTTGAATGGGTTTGTTTCACAATCCTCTCCAGGGTGCAGTTATCACTATTGTTGTACACTTTTATCCACCACATCTTTTCCTTCCCTTCGCCTCTCTATTAATGTGCTTGGACACAGAGCTCTGTGAACAGCCAGCCTCTTTAGCAATGACCTTTTGTGTCTTGCCCTCCTTGTGCGAGGTGTCAAAGGTCATCTTTTGGACAACTGTCAAGTCAGCAGTGTTCCCCATGATTGTGTAGCCTACAGAACTAGACTGAGAGACCATTTAAAGGCCTTTGCAGGTGTTTGAGTTAATTAGCTGATTAGAGTGTGGCTCCAGGTGTCTTCAATATTGAACCTTTTCACAATATTCTAATTTTCTGAGATACTGAATTTGGGGTTTTCATTAGTTATCAGTTATAATCATCAAAATTAAAAGAATAAACATTTGAAATATATCAGTCTGTGTGTAATGAATGAATATATTATACAAGTTTCACTTTTTGAATGGAATCACTGAAATAAATCAACTTTTTCATCATGTTCTAATTTTATGACCAGCACCTGTATTAGGTGTTTTTGTTTCCGTTCTGCTTAGTTTTTGACTGGGTTTACTTTTTACCTTTTATAATAAGGATGGTATTTCACACAGGCAAAAATTAGGAAGTTCAGAGTACATAATGTAATAGAAATACAATTCACTTCATGCCTTGTAGACATTCTGGCCTCAAAGAAAATGTACACCATAGCCTCCTAATCCTTGTTCAGATGACGGACTTGACCACACTGACAAAGACTACCACTCAAGATATTGTACATTCTTAGGTGCCAGGGTGGCTCAGTGGTTGAGCGGGCGACCACATATGCAACATGGCGGTGCAGATGGCGCAGTTTAGAGTCCTGACCTAGTCGCCATTTACTGTGTGCCTTCCCCATCTCTCCTCTGCAAAAGGCACTATAAAATAAAGCTGCAAAACCCCAAAAATAATAATAATTAAAAAAAAAAAGATATTGCTCGTTCTTGTGCAGTAAGGGTATGTTTCTCTCAGTCTAAAACAGTTTTGTTTTAATCTCATGATAAGTGCAATGTTGGTGACCTGGTAGTGAAAATATGTCCCAGGGCTTTGATCCAACACAAGGGGCAATCAAGAAGTCTCATAACTCCATCAAAAACAAACAGTATACATTTATTTAGACTACAGTTCACCTCAAGCCCCGCCTCCTCCAAATGTCCTTTTGGCTGAGAGTGAAATTCATCCACTGATGAAGAACTGGGTTTCAGACTCCAACACTGAGACTGAACAGCAGTTTCAGAGTGAGGTTCAAAACGTACAAACACTGTGGATGTGCAGTACCAGTCAAAGGTTTTTGACTGGTACTGTACATCAGGTGAAAAGTGTGAGGAGCATGCTTGTCATTTATCGGCTAGTCACCAGGTTTTATACCATGAAGTCTTTCCTAAGGGTTAATACAGATTTCTACTGAGAGAGATACATTCTGCACAAACAAGTGTAGTATCTGTTTATGTACACCTGTTCACAGCACTTCAAAATGCCCTTTTGAATGAGCCATGAGCAGATTGATTGTTGGCCTCTCCAAAATAATTGTAGCTCACAATCAGACCTGCTTGTGAGGTTTGCCTCCCTGTGGGTTTGACCCTTCCCCATAAATAAATTCAAGTTGAAGGTTTGGTGACAAACTCGAGGAGTACACAATGGTCACAATGGGACTTTAAACCTTCATTTACTGCCAGCAGGCCCATTAGCTTCAAAAGTGCTGCCATTTGCAGACTTCCTCCAACAATTACCGTAATAACCCTATGTTGAAGCGCAATTTGTCAGCTTTCAAAAAGCAAAGAATCTGCGCTTACATTTGTGGAGGTACAACATATTAAACAGGACTAATGCTTTTTGTTCAACAGGTGCTGATCCCCATTTCTCTGTACGTGTCCATTGAGATTGTGAAACTAGGCCAGATCTACTTCATCCACAATGACCTATCCCTGTACAATGAAGAGCTTGACTCTAGGATCCAGTGCCGGGCTCTCAACATTACTGAGGACCTGGGTCAGATTCAATACCTGTTCTCTGATAAAACAGGAACACTGACAGAAAATAAGATGGTGTTTCGCCGCTGCAGCATCTATGGAGTTGAATATCCTCATGAGGAAAATGGTAGGAATCTCTAATATTATTGCTAGAATGCTTTGAATTTTATTGACTTTTGTCGATAATATATTTTCAGCTTAGTAGGAAATTCTTTAGTTACAGGAGCAATGTAGCTGGGACAATGAGAGCTTATACAAGAACATTTATAAAAAAGTCTCCACCTTATCTTTAGTGCCTTAAAATTTTGCACAATATTGTTTTCAGTATCACAAACTAAACTTATAAGTGAAATTTCAGAGACTTTTACACAAGTTGTGTTTTGAGTTTTAAGTGATTATCCATCCATCCATCCATTCTCTTCCGCTTATCCTGTTCAGGGTCGCAGGGGGGCTGGAGCCCATCCCAGCTGACAGAGGGTGAAAGGCAGGGTACACCCAGTACAGGTCACCAGTCTGTTGCAGGGCTAACACAGAGAGACAGACAACCTTTCACACTCACATTCACACCTATGGGCAATTTAGATTGGCCAATTAACCTAACCCCAGTAACTGCATGTCTTTGGACTGTGGGAGGAAACCGGAGTACCCGGAGGAAACCCACGCAGACACGGGGAGAACATGCAAACTCCACACAGAGAGAAAGAGATGCCCGGGCCAAGGTGGAATTGAACCCAGACCTTCTAGGTCAGGGGTCGGCAACCCGCGGCTCTTTCAGGCTTAAGCTGCGGCTCTGTGCGGCTCGCGGAAGTAAATTATAAGTATCCAACTGAAGTACATTTTATTTTTGTCAGTTCGGTTTTTGTTGTAGTTATAAATTGTAACATTATTGTGATCTTGAAATATTAAAATAAAATCATTTTATTTATTTATTTTGTTTCTCAATATATGCGTCACTTGCGGTAGCCGCTACCAGCTTCCAGCTTCCGCTAGTATTTGCGGCTCTCGGTGTTTTCTTTTTCGTGGAAACCTGGTTCAAATGGCTCTTTCCGGATTAAAGGTTGCTGAGCCCTGTTCTAGATGTTATTCTAAATGTGAGGCAGCAGTGCTAATTAATGACATTCTGGAGGACAGAGCTAAGACTCCAGGGTCTCCATGGATGGTCCTCCCCAGCAGCAGGCTCAAGAGGAGATCGAAATCTAAACAAAGGAAGCAAAATCAAGGCTGCAGGGCCAGCCTGCTACTGTGACTAAAGAGACAACCACAGAAACTGCTGCTTCCCACCACATTTCTCTCTAACGTCAGCTCCATTACAAACGAGTGACGAACTGAGCTTAAGTGTTTCAGAGACTGCTGTGTCATAGTCACAGAGACCTGGCTGCAGCCATTTATACCAGATGACCCATTGCCATGATTGCAACACCAATTCTGGTAAGAGTAGAGTAGCGGGGTTATGCATCTATACAAATGTTAGTTGGTGCAAAAATGTTAAGCCTGTTGACAGCCATTGTTCCCCAGATTTGAAATATTTAACTTTCAAATGCAGACCTTTCTACT
Source organism: Archocentrus centrarchus (assembly GCF_007364275.1). Classification (NCBI taxonomy): domain Eukaryota; kingdom Metazoa; phylum Chordata; class Actinopteri; order Cichliformes; family Cichlidae; genus Archocentrus; species Archocentrus centrarchus. Next base: position 816,780 of record NW_022060270.1, read on the forward strand.
TACCCCATGATTTCAGTCATCATGGTAATGGCTGTATGCATACCACTCAATGCTAATGCTAATGTAGCCCTGGAGGAGCTGCACAAAGCTGTGAGCAGTCAGCAGAATGTCTATCCTGACGTGGTGCACATCATAGCTGGGGACTTCATGCTTCATGCTGATCTAAAGACAGTAAATCAGACATGCAACAATGGATGCAAATATGCTGGACAAAGTCTATTGCAACATTCAGCAGGGCTTTAGAGCAAGCTGCTTAGCACATGCGTCACAGTGCTGATTCCTGCATAGACCCCCCCTGAGACCCCTCCTAACATCAAGACCTGGAGGAGTACATTACATCTGTGCTTTCCTACATCAACTTCTGTGTCAACAATGTCACCATGGACCTACGTATCCGGGTGTATCACAACAAAAAACCCTGAATGGCTAAAGAGGTCCAGGTCCTGCTGAGGTGATGCAACACTGCTTTCAGGTCTAGCAATACCGTGCCGCCAGATCTGACCTGAAAAGAGGCATAAGGAATGATAAGGCAGCTTACAGGGGAAGACTGAGAACCACTTCAGAGATAACACTCAGCAGATGTGGCAGGGAATCCAGCACCTCACTTACTACAAGCCTTGCAGAACAGATGAACTATTTCTTTGCACGTTTTGAGGTGAATGGACCCGAGGTTGCCAGAGCTCCTCCACCGGCCTGCAGTAGCTCAGGGCTCACAGTGCAGGAGCATGAGCTGAGGTGCACACTGAGGGTGGTGAACCCCCAGGAAGACACGTGGACCGCACCTAGAGAATGTGCAGACCAGCTAGCTGGGGTCTTCACCCAGATCTTCAATATGTCACTGTCCCGGTCTCTCATTCCACCATGCATGAAGTCAGCCACAATTGTTCCACTGCCCAAAAAAGACCACCACCAGCAACAACAAACCACTACTGACCAGTCGCTCTGACACCTGTTATAATGAAGTGTTTTGAGAAACGTTCGGGGTCACATTGCGTCCTGCCTGCCACCAACATTGCACCTATTCCAGTTTGCATACAGAGCTAACAGATTGACAGAGGATGTCATTGCCATAGCACTCCACATGACGAGCTCTCACCTGGAGCAGGGGCACAATGCCAGGCTCCTCTTTGTTGACTTTAGCTGTGCCTTTAATACCATACTCCCGGCCAGACTGACAGTAAAACTCCTGGACATCGGACTTCTTCTTACCCCCTGCTGCTGGATCAGGGACTTCCTTTCTCATTGTGTACAGAGAGTCAGAGTGGTTGCTCATCTCTCCACACCCCTCAGCAACACCACTGACTCTCCACAGGGCTGTGTACTGAGTCCTGTTCTCTTCACTCTTACTATGTTTCCACTGCCGAGGTACCGGTGCTCGTGCCATTGCTGGTGTCGGTTTCAATGAAGCGGCGAAACGCTTGAGAATGAGCCTGCGTTTCCACCACATTTCTGTGAACTGATGCTTGATGTATGAGTGTGGGCAGGTCCTCATCTGGACTCAGAGGTCGAAGGGCACAAACGTGGGAGAACACACTGTTGTGCATATTTTACGGTCCATACAAAACTACTCCACCTGATCGGTGGAAAAAGGGCCTCTGTACACTTACGACTGCATCAGCACTCACCCACACAGTGGCATTAACTTTGTTGACGATACCACTATTGTTGGGATCACCTCACAGGGAGGAAGTCCAGATGCTGGTGGGGTGGTGTGAAGACAATAACTTTAAACATCACAAAAACCAAGGAACTTTTGGTTGACTTCAGGAAGAGCAAGTTTGACATGCTGCCCATCCACATCAACAGGGAGTGTGTGGAGAAGGTGGCCATCTTTAAGTTCCTGGGTGTGAACATGGACGCAGAACTTAAAGGGAACATTAACACCGTGGTAGTGTTGAAAAAAGCCCAGCCGTGTCTCTATTTCTTGAGGGTCCTCAGGAGGATCAATATGAGGAGGGAAACACTGACTGCATTCTACCACTGCTCCATTACGAGTGTGCTCACTTACTACAGCTGCACCATGGCACACAAGAAGGCTTTACAGAGGGTAATTAACAATGCCTAGAAAATCAAAAGACTAAGTGTCAGTTTTTACAACAAGGCAATAACCCTGATCAGTGTTAACATCTGACTGTACCTGATCACCTGCTTTTTAAATGAGTGATGAGTGATTGAGGAGTGTTTGTTATTTATGTCTTATTTATTTTATGATTGTATGCTTTATTTTGCAAAGATGTGGACAGCTCTGCAATTCTGTTGTACTATATAGTGCAATGACAATAAAAGTTTATCTTATCTTTTTTATTAAAATGTTTTTGCTTCTCCATGGTGGGTTTTTAATTAACGCTCCATGAATTCCACCATATCATGGTGCAGGGCTTTGTGTGTCCCAGCGCTTCCAGGAACTATGGTTTGCTCGTGGTACTTTTCCACAGGAAATTGGTCCTCTGTGGGTATTCTTGTATCCCCTCCAGCTCTCTTGTGCTTGGGGGGATATATGCTTGGGTTTTCCCAGTTGGGTTCTGACTGCTGTTTGTTCTTATGCAAATGAACAACAGTGCGAAGTGCTCAAACTGTTCAGCTTTTTTTCCACTTTTCCACTCACTCAGTGCTCGTCCAAAAAATGGGTTCAGCTCCAGCACTGCAAGCTAGCTAGTCTTGAACCAAGAACGCATGAGGCAAGCAGCAGAAGGGCATGACTCTGCCATCTCAACGTAAAGGTTTTTTACCACTATTTGATTGCATGGTGTGTATGAATCAGCTCGCAAAGCACAGCGGCTCGCCAGTTCATTGGAACCAGCACCAGCACTAGCATGAGCTAGCATGACCTCTGCAGTCAAAACGTGATGTTGGAGTCACTGGAGCAGTACTGGAGGGTGTCTCACCTGGTGACTCTTGTCCTTCAGGGAGATTTAAACACTTATGTGAACAATGACAGTCTTACCTGGAGGGGTGTTATTGGGAGGAACAGCCTCCCAATAACACTGGACACCCTAGGTCACAGGTCAATGATTGATTTTGTAATTGCTTCATCAGATCTGAGGCCAAATGTCTTGCAAACTTGGGTGAAGAGAGGAGCTGAGCTGTGGATGAGAGGGCTGCTTCCCTGTGCTTTCAGGTCGGGAAACGGGTCCTGACTGTTTGTGCTTATGCAAACAAACAACAGTTCAGATTACCAGCCTACTTGGAGTCACTGGGGTGGTGCGATTCTTTGAGACAACTTAGGTGGTGACTCGGGAAGGGGAAAGTGGTGCTCTGCTCACATAGTGTATAGTGCACTTGGGGTGCTACCAGCTTCGACATATAGTCAGGCAGTGGAAAGAATACTTTGAGGGTCTCTTTAAACCTACAGACTTGTCTTCTGTAGAGGAAGCAGAGTCTGGGGACATCGGGGATAGCTTGCCCGTCACTAGGGGCAAGGTCACTGATGTCATTAAGGAACTTGTCTTATCCACCCCATGGCCCATGGGGTGGATAAGATTCACTCTGAGTTCCTTAAGGCTGTGAATGTGGTGGGGTTATCTTGGTTAACAAGCCTCCAGAACATCGCAGTGCCTCTGGACTGGCAGACTCGTGCTTCTCATCTGTAACCTTATACCTCTGAGCGTATTGAATGGGACACAGCATACTTCAAAAGTGGCGCTGTTTGTGAACTTCGGCAACAAATACCGTAATACCCCTATAGGGCTGTGAAGTGCATTTTCTGAGCTTTCAGGAACTGTTTGAATTTTTCCGATAGGACAAACGGTCGCAGAGTTACGGTAAGAAGCCAGCTGACTCTGTGTTGATACACTACGTCTTAACCAGCTGTTTGCCGCTAGTGAGGGCAAGTAACCGGCGCTTCAGCGGTGATCACCTGGCATTATAGGGTTAAGAAGGGGGACTAGAGGGTGTGCTCTAGTTATGAGAGGATCGCACTAGCCAGCCTCCCTGGGAAGTTCTATGCCAGGGTACTAGAGAGGAGAGTTTGTCTGTTAGTTGAACCTCAGACTCAGAGGAACAGTGTGGTTTATGTCCTGGTCATGGAACACCAGGAGACCATTCCATGACCAGGAGACAGTGGTCTCCTGGTCATGGAACGCTGGTCCAGCTCTCTTGAAAATACATACTGGAGAGACTATGTCTTTCATCTGGCCTGGGAATGTCTGTGTTCTCCCTGATGAGCTGGAGGTGGTGGCTGGGGTTTCTCTGCTTAAGCTGCTGCGCTCAGGAACCAGCCAGCGGCAAAAGATGGATCCATGGGTGGATGGGTGTATATTTAATTCAGCTCTGTTCAGTGAAGCTCTGAACAGAGCTCCTCTTCCAATTTGGTTACATGCATTAAGTGTCAGTTTTGTTGCTCTGTGGTTGCAGTTATTCAGTAAAATCAAAAACGAGAGTACATTTGTTTGGTCAGCATAAGGCCATGTCTCATAGCAGAAGTCTGAAGCTCTTTGAGGCAACAGTTGTTGTGATTTGGCATTATATACATGAAATTCAATTGAACTGAACTGAATTAGAGTTAAAATGCTAGAATTGGAGGAGACTAACATCCAGTGAATAAAATATTCTGGAATCTGATTATGACTTCATAAAGGTGCAGTAGATTTTTGACAACACCCATTAACCTTGAATTACTGTTAAGCTAATGACATCCTCCATAGTCCCATTGTTGATGTGCTGTAATTGAATGTGTTGTTGTGTGTGCCAGCTCGGAGGCTTGAGGTATACGAGTCAGAAAACACAGAGACAGCTGTTCGTCCTGTGACATTGAAGGCGGGCTACAGTGGGAAGTCTCTGAGCTGTCACTCTCTGAGCTGCAACCGCAGCTCTGTGTCTCTGCATACGCTCACTACTGAGTCAGTGGAGGAGGATCAGCTGTCCAGTCACATCCAGCCCAGGACCAGCGCCTTCTGCAGCCGCATGGTCAGATCCTTTCACACACAGCAGACATTATTTTTACACCGGGTCCACATCCAGATTTGAGACTCTGTTCTAGCTTATGCAACAGAATGCACTGTAGTGTATAGTGTGTGATAGTGTAGTCAAGTAAATTAAAACCTTTGTTAAATGTTTATGTTAAATTCTGTTTTTATAGCACAGATTTCTGCAATTTAAGGCCTGTACTACAAAGCAGGATTTCATCTTATCCAGGTAATCTTAGGGTTAACCCTGGGTTTTTACCCTCCAGCCTAACACAGGTGATGGGGTAAAATATACCCTTAAAATCTACCAAGGCTGCAGCTGAGAAAAAGCAACTGTAAAACTGTCTTTTAAACATTAATTTATCAATTATAATTCATCAGATTCTCCTTTGTCTGAATGACAGAGCTGAAATGTTGGTAGGTCTGTTACACAGTCTGCATTTTTCCTGTCTTTAAATAGACTTTATTAATATAGATCCTGTTCGGTCATACTGACCAGGGTGCTTAAAGCGCACACACATTCATACAGTGCTTTTGTCTGCTTTTCCTCTAACACACTGTTTTGTCTGTAGTAGTTGTGTTGCTTTCTGAAACTGACTTGAGACCAGCACATTTCCAGAAAGGGGAGAGGAAAATCAGTGCCCAGCATTTGTAGAACGCTCAACAACAATTCCAGGTGGAGCCCTCATGAAAAGCTGGTTGAGAGATGACACATACAGTGCTGTGAAAAATGATTCACCCCTTCTTTATTTCTTAGTTTTTTGCATATTTGTCACACTTAAATGTTTCAGATCGTCAAACAAATTTTAATATTAGACAAATATTTCTTTTATTGTGTGAATGTGCGTGAAAAACACTTGGGCATAGAAAAAAGTTCTTGTATGAATGAGTGTGAGTGGATGAATGAGGCATGCTGTATAAGCGCTTTGATGCTTGAGCAGAAAAGTGCTATATAAAAACTATTCTGTTTACCATAAACTGAGAAATACAAAATGCTGCTTTTAAATGATGATGTCATTTATTAAGTGAAGAAAGTTATCCACACTACCTGTGTGAAAAAAGCAGTTGCCCCTAAACCTAATAACTATTTGTGCCATCTTTGGCTGCAAGCGTTGCAGTCATGCATTTGCTGGCAGAATACTACTATAAACTGGCAGTGAGACTTTCACATCACTGTGGAGGGATTTTGGCCCACTCTTCTTTGCAGAATATTTTCAATTCAGCCACACTGGAGAGTTTTCAAGCCTGTTTAAAGTCAGGCCGAGCATCTCAATCGGATTTCAGTCCGGACTTTGAGGCCACTGCAAAACCCTCATTTTCTGTTTGTTTGGTTGTTTTAAGATAAGATAAAACTTCCCACAATGGGGAAATTTGCATATTACAGCAGCTCAAGTACAGAGAAGAAGGATGAAATAAAATAAAATAAAATAAAATGGAATAAAATAGAAAACACTATATACGCTATAAACTATAAACACTATATACATAATACATAAATAAAATAATGGAAAAATAAATAAAATGTATATGTGCTATGTGTAACAGTGCACTGTAAGGATAAAGTGATGGCAGAGGAGGTAAAGTGTCCAAGTGACTGAAGACATCATGATGTGTTGTACAGTCTAACTGCTGTTGGGATGAATGAGCTGTGAAAGCGCTCCTTCCTGCAGCGAGGATGTTTCAGTCTCTGACTGAAGGAGCTGCTCAGCTCACCCACGGTCTCATGCAGAGGGTGATGGGGGTTGTTCATGATGGATGTCAGCTTTGCTAACATCCTCCTCTCACCCACTACCATCACAGACTCCAGAGGACATCCCAACACAGAGCTAGACCTCCGCACCAGTTTGTCGATCCTGGTCCTGTCCCTTTCGGTGCATCCACCCCCCCAGCAGGCCACTGCATAGAAAAGGGCAGATGCTACCACTGTGTCATAAAAGGTCTTTAACAGAGTCCTGCAGACACCAAAGGACCTCAGTCTCCTCAGCAGGTGGAGTCGACTCTGGCCCTTCTTATACAGGACGTCTGTGTTTGTAGTCCAGTCCAGCTTGTTATTGAGATGAACACCCAGGTACTTGTAGGAGACCACTGTCTCAATGTCCTTTCCCTGGAGGTTCACCGGTGCTGTAGGGGGTGGCTTCCTCCTGAAGTCTATGACCATCTCCTTCGTCTTGCTGGCGTTGATTTGGAGTGCGTTGTTCTCACGCCAGCCGACAAAGTCACTGATGACCCCCCCCCCCCCCCCCGGATTCCTCGTTGTTCCCATCTGATACACATCCGATGATGGCCGTATCATCTGAGAACTTCTGTAGGTGGCAGTGGTCTGAGTTGTACCTGAAATCTGAGGTGTACAGACTGAACAGGAAGGGTGAGAGGACAGGCAGGCTGGATGGTGTTGAAAGCACTGGAGAAGTCAAAGAACATGACCCTCACAGTGTTCCCTGCCTGCTCTAGGTGAGAGAGGGATCTGTGCAGCAGGCAGATGACGGCATCGTCCACCCCGATGCCAGGCTGGTAGGCGAACTGCAGGGGGTCCAGCGCTGAGCTCACCAGTGGGCGGAGGTGGTGCAGGATGAGCCTCTCCATGGTCTTCATCAGGTGAGAAGTCAGGACCACAGGTCTGTAGTGGTTGGACTCCCTGAGATGTGCGATCTTTGGCACTGGAACTATGCAGGAAGTATTCCACAGTTCAGGAACCCTCTCCAGATTCAGGCTCAGGTTGAAGATGTGCAGGACCACCTGACAGAGCTGGTCTGCACAGTCCCTGAACAGTCTGGAGCTGATTCCATCCTGACCCGCTGCCTTCCTGATCTTTCTCTTCCTCAGCTGACTCCACACCTGATCAACTGTGAGGTGGATGTGAGGCTGGGGTGGAAGATGGGGCTGGCTCTGTTGTGGGTGGGGGTAAAACAGGGTGGTGTGAGGAGAGTGCAGGTAGGGATAGCACTGCATACAGAGGGGGAGTAGATGGGAGCTAGGGGGTGGGGGAGGTGGTTAACGACCCAAAATCAAATCTATTAAAAGACAGATTCAAGTCATTAGCCCACCCCCAGTCAGCAGACACTGTGGCTCCTCCATTGTCCTCAAAGTGGCCAGAGATTTTTTTCATGTTTCTCCAGAGTTCTCGGACTTTGTTATGTTGGAGCTGTTCCTCCATCTTCCTCCTGAAGCTCTCTTTGCCTCTCCGGATCTTGTATTTTACATCCTTTTGTACTCTCCTCAGTTCCTCCTTGTCTCCAGATCTGAAGGCCCTCTTCTTCTTATTCAGCAGGGCCTTCAGCTCTGGGGTCACCCACGGTTTATTGTTGGAGAAGCACCGTACCTTCTTGTCCTCACCGTGAGGCCTGCAGAGTTCCTGCCAGTCTGTACATTCCAAACAGTCTCTCAGCCCTCACTGCAGTCCTCAGACTACAGCCTTATCACCTTCTTGGTGGTGGTGGTGGTGGTGGGGGGGGGGGGGGGGGGGGGGGTTCCTCTTTATCATGGGGGTGTAGATGGAGTGGAGAATGACCAGGTTGTGGTCTGAGTGGCCAAGCTTGGGGGGGGGGGGGGGGTGATGATGATCTGTAAGCCTCCTTTCTGTTGGCAAACAGCAGGTCTAGAGTTTTATTGTCCCTTGTGGGACAGTCAACATACTCAGTGAAGTTAATGACAGTGGTAGAAGGTGAGGCATGGTTGAAGTCCCCACAGATAATAATCAGGGACCGTGGATGTGCCATCTGTAACTGAGAAACAGTGGTGTGGATGTCCTCACAGGCTGCCGTAGCGTTGGCCGAGGGCTGGATGTAAACAGTTAACACAATAACGTCTGTGTAGATTCTCAGTCATCCAGGTCATAGTAGTCTCTGGAGCTTGAAAAAGGCGACTGGACTTCTTTTTGTTTCTTGAAGACGTTTCACCTCTCATCCGAAAGGCTTCTTCAGTTCTCAACCAAATGGTGGAGAGACCCAGGTATTTAAACCCCTGTGGGCGTAGTCCCCTGGAGGTGGTTATGACCCTCTATTGATCTTGTGCGTGAACACATGTGCCCAGGTGTGAAGGGGGCGTGGGTCATATTTAATCAGTGGTTTCAGTTGAAACCAATTTAGGACTCCGCTCCATTGTTTCCTGTGGCCTATTGAGGTCACTGGAACAAAGGTGTGAATGGGGGTTGAGACGTCTGGGAAGGGAGCTCAGGACAGCACTGTAAGCGGGGGAAAGTTGGTGACGTAATCCACCTCCTCTGTTCAATGATGGTTGTTCACAGTGGACATAGATGGCTTCTTTCACTCCTCTTTCAAACCATCTGTTTTCCCTGTCCAAAATGTGAACATTGGCATCCTCAAAAGAGTGCCCTTTTTCCTTCAGATGCAGATGTACTGCTGAATCTTGTCCTGTCGAGGTGGCTCTTCTATGTTGTGCCATTCGTTTGTGAAGAGGCTGTTTGGTTTCACCAATGTAGAGGGCCGAGCACTCTTCACTGCACTGAACAGCATACACTACATCGCTGATCTTGTGTTTGGCGGGTTTGTCCTTGGGATGAACCAGTTTTTGTCTTAGGGTGTGACTTGGTTTGAAGTATACTGAGATGTCATGCTTGGAGAAAATTCTTCTGAGTTTCTCTGACAAGCCTGACACATATGGGATGACAATGTTGTTCCTCTTGTCCTTCCCATTCTCTGTAGTTTGTGTTTGGCCTTCATTCCTGTGCATCTTAGCTGATTTGATGAAGGCCCAGTTGGGGTAACCGCATGTTTTGAGGGCTTTCTCAATGTGTGTGTGTTCCTTATGCTTCCCTTCTGCCTTAGAGGGAACACTTTCCGCACGGTGTTGTAGGGTCCTGATCACCCCAAGTTTGTGTTCCAGAGGGTGGTGGGAGTCAAAGAGGAGATACTGGTCTGTGTGTGTGGGCTTCCGGTAAACTTCAATGTTGAGGCTTCCATCTTCCTCGATAAGCACCGCACAGTCCAGGAATGGTAACTTGTTATCTCTGGTGTCCTCCCTGGTTTTTTCAAGCTCCAGAGTTAACACAATAACGTGTGAAAACTCCCAGGCCAGGTAGTATAGCCGAATGCTAACCGCTAACAGTTCAATGTCTTTGGTACAGCGCTGCTGCTTCACAGTGATGTGTCCTGGGTTACACCATTTCTCATCAACGTACATTGACTGTCCCCCACCTCTCCTCTTACCTTTCTCCTTCATGCTCCGGTCCGCTCTCACCAGTACAAAGCCATCCAAGGTTAAGTTAAAGGAGTCCGGTGTGTGGTCCATGAGCCAAGTCTCCGTGAACAGCAGGAGGCTGCTCTGCTGGTACTCCCAGTGCAGTCTGGTTAGTGTCATCAGCTCTTCCATGTTGTTGGGTAAAGATCTTACGTTACCCATGAGAACAGATGAATGCTCGGTTTGTACCGTCTCCTCCTCTCCCAGTACTTCATTCTGGCTCTGCATCCCCTCCTCCAATGCCGTGATTCCTTCAGAATCTTGGGTTGCTCCTCCAGGAGTACCCTCCTGTTGCACAGGGCTAACAGCTGATCCCAGCTGTAAACAATGGAGTGGCTCACAGGTTCTCCAAATTAAGTAGTGAAAAGTCCTAAAAAAGAGTAGAAGGAATGCCCCTACTCTCAAATGTTTTTTTAGATGTTACTACTTGCTGGTGTGTTTTGGACAGACAGATTTGTCCTGCTGGATAACTCAAGTGTTCTTCAGCTTTAGCTAGACGTTCTTCTTCACAGTTTTCTGGTGGAGAGCAGAATTCTTGGTTCCATCAATTACGGCAAGTCATCCAGTAGCAAAACAGGCTCGGACATAACACTATCACCACCATGTTTGATCATATGATGTTCTTTTTATCAAATATTGTGTCAGCTTTACGCCAGATGTAATGGGATTCAAACCTTCCAAAAAGACTTTTGTCTTGTCAGTCCACAGAATACATTTTTGGTGAATGTGAGACAAGCCTTTGGTCAGCAGTGGTTTTTGCCTTGGAACATTCCTGTGGGTGCCATTTTTGCCCAGTTTCTTTCTTATTGTTGAATCCTGAACACTGACTGTAACTTACACAGGTGTGGCTGCAGTTCTTTAGATGTTGGTCTTGTATTTTGTTGTTGTTGTTCTCTCTTGGAGTAAGTTTGGTAGACCAGCCTGGGAAGGTTCAGCACTCCTCCAAGTGTTTACCATTTGTGGTTAATGGCTTCTCACTGTGTTTGGTGGAGTACCAAAGCCTTAGAAATGGCTTTGTAACATTTCAGACTAATAGATGTCAGTGACTTTGTTTCTCAGCTTTTCCTTTAGAGTGTGGTATATGTTGATTTGTGACTTCACTTTGTCAGACAGATCTGAACTCAAACAGGGCCAGTAAGTTTGGATAGCTTTTTCCCTTAATAAACAACATCATCATTTAAAAACATTTGCATTTACACAGGTTATCTTTGACTAATATTAAAATTTGTTTGATGATTTTGGGTGTGACAAATATGGAAAAGAAAAAAACACTAAAAACTCAGGAAGGGGGTAAATAGTTTTTTCATGACACTGCAGTTTGCAAAAATGTTGTCAAAGCAAAGGGTGAATACAGAATATGTTTGGCTTTGATTGCATTATTTTTCATGCTACAAAAATCCAAATGTGTTATATCACAGCTTTAATCTTAAATATCATTCAGTACTGAAAATAGAAAAAGTGTGTCCATACTTTTGAGGGGAACTGTATTATCATCACATGGTATGGTGGTAAACTGGTTGAAAATCAATTTCAAGTAATGTGTTACTTTTTAGACTAAGTAGTGCATGTAAACATATTGCATGTAAGGAAGTCCAGTACTCCAATTTGTTCAAATTCTTGGCATATTGAGTAAATTGTTGCCACTGTGTATATGTGCTCAGGCAAAGGAGGTGGTCCCAGACCCTGCACTGGTCAGGAAACTGAACTGGCTTGCAAACGGCTGCTCGTCTGAGACTCTTCCGAGCCTGGAGCTCACTTCCATCACTGACTTCTTCCTGGCTCTGGCCATCTGTAACAGTGTGGTGGTTTCTTCACCCAGCCAGTCTCCACATGTGGTGAGTAAACACATCAAAAATGTGTTTTCAAAATCATCACCCAAATGTTTTTTTTTTCTTTAATTTACAGTGAAATGTCTTGCAGGGTAGAACAATGTGTTTTTATCTTGGATATACTGACTAGACTCTAAACACTACTGTTGTTACTATGTTACTCAGTGACACTAACATGTTTGCTCAGCTCTGTCCTGTAAAGTGATCTTCAGGTGTCTTCATAATCTTTAAATCTATTAATGTGAACAGACTGGAACGTCCTGACTGGGATTAAAATGTTGTCCGATGGTGTTTTTCTATATGTTGGGTATAATCTGAGACTTTTGCTTAAGTTTTAATTTAAGTTTGCATATTTCACAATTTAGCTGTGTTTACATTTCATACTTTTTGCAAGGTCATATTTAAATTGCAGAGATGTATAAAGTACTGGAGTAGAGGAGTGGAGTAGAAGTACAAGTACTATATAAAAAAATTGACTTGAGTAAAAGTTGAAGTGTTCTTTCAACACCATACTCAAGTGGAAGTACAGAAGTACTCAATTTTTTTGGTACTTAAGTATTGCAAGTAGAAGTATTTCAAAAATTGCTACTCAAGTACCGAAAGTACAAGTACAAGTAAAAGTACAAGTACTGTGTATATTAAAGAAAGGCAGTCAAAAGTTTGATTATCATTGTTTATATTATTTCAAACATTTGAAAGGCACAATGTATTTGGCTGAAGCTGGAGTACAATGATAAAAGGCCATACAAGTGTTTACAAAAAAACAAACACAAATAAAACATCTCAAAAGGCCAGAGGGGCAGTCCACAGAGCAGCTAAAAGACAAACCTGGACAAGGTGTTCCTGGAACGTCATCATCTCGATATCGGACAGTAAGCTGACGCGTTTTGTCCTCAATACTTGCAAGCAACAGCGCAAAAGGCGGAGACGAAGCCTGCGTTTTTTTTTTAGGCTTGATCGCTCAAATCGCCCAATGATGAGCCAGCTTCATAAACCGTGACAGCGCCATCTACTGCTCTGGCATTGATACTATGACTTGGGGATGATTAATAACGTTTTCATAATAGTAACGAGTAACGATTCAGCACGTGAAAAATGTATCGGAGTAAAAGTATTAAAATAATCAAAAATATATAGTGGAGTAAAAGTGAAAGTAGGGGGAAAATATGTAGTCCAATAAAGTACAGATACTGCATTTTAGTACTTAAGTACAGTACTTAAGTAGTTCTACTTCATTACTATACATCTCTGAACTCAACCCTTTACCAGCCTTTAACACCGAGCGCGACACCACTGAGTCAGACATACTTTGAATTACTGTAATTATGTGACTGTTTGTCCTATCAGAGTCCACGAATGGTGGAATATTTGAAATACGTTGTGGCACCGAAGACACGTTTGGTTTTAAAGGGTTTATCCACGGATCAGTTAGCAGAGTAACAGACTCAACCTAACCCACTGGGCTTTCTTCAACAAACTCTGTCTCCAACTCCTCCCCTCCTGTTGAACCTGAAGCAGCTATCTATTTCATTTCCCCATTCATACAGCTGAACACATATGGGACTGTGAAACTCATCAATAAGCAGTTATTTTTGTGTGTCACAATCAGTCATGCTGAAAATGCCATCAGAGTCATCTCCTTGTTAAAGATCATCAGAGGATTTCTGACTGAAGATGAACTAAATTTGAACTAAATGTAGTTCAAAGTTAGTCATACAGCCTGAATGTGTTTGAAATATGTTCACATGTAAAAATGGTCATTAAATTCTGATTCTTTTAAATCTATAATAGAAGCCTAAAAATGTCTAATTTGAACTGAGACATGTTTTTCACTTCACATCACCAAAATCTGTCCTATGGGCCTCTGATATCAGTTAGGGTTAATAAGTAAACTGTGTCTTATCTAATTCCTATTTTTATCTTCATTGGCTCTCACCTACAGTTGGTCCTGGTCAGATTAATTAGATTTTAAAATCAGATTCAAAATTTGGTAGTTTCCAGTTTTAATACCTGTTAATGGAAACTCAATTGTGTAAATGATGACTGAGTGAATGATGCTGAATAAAATAACTTTTTTTATCCCATCTTGTTTTTTTTAAGATAAAGGTCACATAGACATGGACTAACATGTGTCTCATATTCACCCAGACCTATTATACAGTACTCCAGAATAACAATTCAGTTCAATTCAATTTTATTTATATAGCGCCAAATCACAACAAACAGTCGCCTCAAGGCGCTTTGTATTGTGGGTAAAGACCCTACAAATAACACAGCAAGGGCAGATATTTATGGTCCCTTTGTGTGTGATTGAGAATCAACTAATGGGAAAAATTCCAGCTTGATTCATTTCGATTTTAATTTAAAATACAGTAAGGTGTTCAGCAGTGACAAGATGCAATGAATCCCTTCAGACACACTGTTTTTGGGCTTTTCAGTTCCCTTCCAGAAGCTGACGCCATGCTTTTTTGTTCCTACAGATACCTGAAGCACGAACACCTCTGAAGTCCCTGGAGGAAATTAAGTTGATGTTCCAGCGTCTCAGTTTCTCCTCCTTCTCCCGTTCCCAAATCAAAGGCAGTCCGAGCTTCAAAAGCAGGCTGTTTATGAGGGGGAAGACGGGCTCCCTCACTGTCTCCACTGCCCTGAGCAACACCACAGACCTGTCAGGCTCAGGCCAGGAAAACAGCTTCATCCCCAAACTAGACTTATCTGCCAGAGAGGAGGACGAGCACGCTGGGCAGGTAGGGGACCAAGAGACAGAGGATGCCTTAAGGGATACACAGATAAACCCTGATGGGGCAAGACATGGTGTGGAGGACCTGAGCAGGCAAGTGAAACCTGTTGGGGAGACTAATGATGAACTGCTGTATGAGGCAGAGAGTCCAGATGAGGCAGCTCTGGTCCATGCAGCACGGGCATACCGCTGCACCCTGAGGGCTCGCTCTCCAGACAGCCTGCTTGTGGATCTGCCAGGAATCGGCTCTCTGAATATCCAGCTGCTCCACATTCTGCCCTTTGACTCCAACAGAAAAAGGATGTCTGTAGTGGTCCGCCACCCACTCACAGGACAGGTGGTGGTTTATACCAAGGGTGCAGACTCAGTCATCATGGACCTGGCTGAAAGCCCTACAGGTAACTAACAGGAGGAATATAAGTGAAAGCTTTACTATCCTGTCTCAAGACCTGGATTTCGTACTGATTGATGATTTAAAACCAAATTAAATTTATAATAACAGCAGCGTCTTTCTGTATCACCTTTACCTTTGTTTGTTTTTCTGTGGTGCAGATCAGGCAGCGGAGATCTACAACCCCATCAGAGAACAAACCCAGAAACATCTGGATGCTTACGCACGAGAAGGCCTCCGCACACTCTGCATTGCTAAAAAGGTAACATTTCTGAACGGTAAAATAAAATGGCTCATTTTGACCAGCCCCCAGTTCCACAGTATCTTCTGGCTAGTTCCTGTACTTGAGATATAAGAAATCAAATGCTGGAAAAATTTAAAAAGTGCCAAATTTCAACCTACGCTTATGTTTTTGAGGCACTGTAACCATAGTAAGTAAAAATTTTTAAAACAAAGAAAATTGAAAATGAAGTTACTATTTTGGAAGGCTTCATGAGATATATGAAAAATAATTAAAATCAAGAATCTGTGCAGAGAGCGCTAACCCATGTCGAAGAAGGTTGGAGGCCACGATCGCCAAAGTCCAGAAGGATGTTAGTGAGCTAACAGAGAAGGACATCATAAGAGAGATTCTGGATGTATGAGAAGTACACTACACTGCCAAAAGTATCTGCTTGTCTGCCTTCACACACATGAATCTGAGTAAGATCCCATTCTTAATCCATGTGATGTGGGCCCACGCTTTGCAGCTCTAACCCCTTCAGCTGTTCTGGGAAGGCTTTCCACAGGGCTAGGAGTGAAGCCTATCTCAGCTGTGGCAGCATAATGTTACCTGTGGCTTTAACATGGCGGTTCATAAAGGTTATGTTTGGCTATGGCATGAAATTGAAAATGTACTGTTGATTAGCATTCATGTGCTCAGCACCCCTTTAAAGTTATGTTGTTTTCATGAATGTCTGCTGAATGGTGGGACAGCATTGTTGCCTTTCCTTTCATAAAGGATGGTCCTGTAAATCATCTGCTGAAGGAGGCAATAATGTAACTACTGAAGCTCTAAGCACTGAGAGAATAAATGCTAAGAGAATAACATGAGAGAAGTGACATCACTCAGTTAGGAACCTTCCTAAGTAAAAGAGATTATTCAGACACAGACTGGTGAGCAGCAGTCTGTGTGGTTGGTTTGCTTTTGTACTCTTCCCCTTCATATGAAGCCAGCTGAGGGTGACAGGCCCAGCTCTGTGGCTCTGGCACAGCTGCAAAGAGGAAGATGCTAGAGACCGTTACAGAGAGACTGAGCTCCGCTTCAATGAAAAAGTATTACACAGTATCTCTACAAGCTCTTCAAGTGTTGATGTGTAACACTATAGTCACACTACAGTCTCACTATAGGGGTTTATTCTTTGTATCTGTGAGATAAGTGTGGTGAGCTTTCAGTCCAATAGGCTGTAAGTATATAAAGTTTTATCATGTGTGGTAGACAGCGAGTCGATAACATTCTGTATTTCTGATTCCTCTTCTTGGTGATTTGCAGTTTTGAATGTTCACGTTCATCAATCAAGTCTTGACAGTTAATTTCTCTAACAAAGCAAAATGTCACGATAGCTGGCCTTACGACTCACTCCAGGCCTCTATTCCAAATCAACATTTCCATGTAAAGATACTGACTGCTATCGAGGTGAAATCATCAACAAGTGCATTAAACCAGTAAGAGAATGAGTGCAGACTGGACTGAGACCGTTTCATTGCAGGGTCTGGTCTCAGTAGTTAGTGGGGTTTTGCACTTCATATCAAAAGGTCCTACAGGCTGACTGAAGTCATGACAGATGGCCTTTCACACTAAATTTCTTCTTGGAGGGGCAGTAATGCTGACTTTGTTTTTACTGATATATGCTTTGATTGGTTATTGATTGCCTGCAGGTTCTAAAGGAGGAGGAGTACGACGTGTGGCTGAATACACACGTGCTGGCAGAGAGCAGCATAGAGAACAGAGAGGAGCTGCTGCTGGAGTCAGCTCAGAGACTTGAGACCAACCTCACTCTGTTGGGTAGTCACTGCATCTTACACCTGGATCACTCCATACCGGAGCTGAAATACTAGTACTTCAAGTGTCGGTGTGTGTTTTCAGGTACCACAGGGATTGTAGACAGATTGCAGGAGGAGGTCCCAGAGACTATCAATGCTCTTCAGAGGGCAGGGATCAAAGTCTGGGTTCTCACTGGAGACAAACAGGAGACAGCCATCAACATCGCCTATGCCTGCAAACTTCTGTGTGCCAGTGACCAACTGCTGACTGCAAACTGTGGAAGCAAGGTCAGTGGCCTAAAGGGTCATGTCACTGTTTAAGGAAATGTATCTGTAGTTGTCATGTTGGTCTTACTGTACACTTACTTTTTTTGATTGAGGTGTTAGCATTCAGCTTTAATTCAAAGGGTTTAACAAAAGTATTGCAGTAACTGTTCAGCAGTTACTGCCATTTTTATGTATCAACCCCCATTTAAAGATGCTCAAAAGTAATTGGACAAACATAATTTTTTGAAAGGAGGATTATTTTAATACTTGGATGAAAATCATTTGCCGTCAACAACTGGCTGAAGTCCAGATTCCTTGGACATCACCAAATGCTGCGTTTCCTGTCTTGAGATGCTCTGTGAGGAGTTTACTGGGTTTTTTGTGGGTCTCTGTGCCTTTAGTTTTGTCTTCAGTAACTGAAAGCATGCTGTACTGGGTTAAGACTTAAACACTCAAGAATATCCCATTTCTTTGCCTTGAAAAAACTCCTGGGTTGGTTTGTAGTATACATGGAGTCACTGTCAATTTGCATTGAGAAGCTCCAATCTCATTGTAAAGGCATTCTATTCTATTCTATTCTATTCCAAGTGATCCGCTTTGCAGGGCTTGGCTGAATCTGAAAAGAGTCTAGTATAGCTACTAACTAGAGGCAAGTCTAGCTAAGGCAGGTGGTGAGCAGGTCACAGCTGACTGAGAAAGGCAGGACATTTTTAGCCACTCCAATTTGAGGCTGTTTTCACCAAATGTTGTCCCTCAGATGCATCAGGATGTTGCAAGTTGAAATCAGCACTGACTATCTGAATTCACAGTTCACAACCCCCTGAATATAGGCAAGAGCAAGAGTACTAGAAGTGATGTAGTGGTGCACAGTGAGAGGACCTTGAAGGTAAAATAAGCAACATTTAAAACATTTCATCATAAAAAGCAAATGTAGTACACTGCTCACAAAAATAAAGGGAACATTCAAATAATACATCCTAGATCTGAATGAATGAAATATTCTCATTGAATACTTTGTTCTGTACAAAGTTGAATGTGCTGACAACAAAATCACACAAAAATCATCAATGGAAATCAAATTTATTAACCAATGGAGGCCTGGATTTGGAGTCACACACAAAATTAAAGTGGAAAAACACACTACAGGCTGAGCCAACTTTGATGTAATGTCCTTAAAACAAGTCAAAATGAGGCTCAGTATTGTGTGTGGCCTCCACGTGCCTGTATGACCTCCTTACAATGCCTGGGCATGCTCCTGATGAGGTGGCGGATGGTCTCCTGAGGGATCTCCTCCCAGACCTGGACTAAAGCATCTGCCAACTCCTGGACAGTCTGTGGTGGATGGAGCGAGACATGATGTCTCAGATGTGCTCAATCGGATTCAGGTCTGGGGAACGGGCGGGCCAGTCCATAGCTTCAATGCCTTCATCTTGCAGGAACTGCTGACACACTCCAGCCACATGAGGTCTAGCATTGTCCTGCATTAGGAGGAACCCAGGGCCCACCGCACCAGCATATGGTCTCACAAGGGGTCTGAGGGCTGTGTGGCCTTCCAAAGAAATGATGATGTGCCATCCTGGATGAGCTGCACTACCTGAGACACTTGTGTGGGTTGTAGAGTCCGTCTCATGCTACCACGAGTGTGAAAGCACCACCAACATTCAAAAGTGACCAAAACATCAGAAAGCATAGGTACTGAGAAGTGGTCTGTGGTCCCCACCTGCAGAACCACTCCTTTATTGAGTGTGTCTTGCTAATTGCCAATAATTTCCACCTGTTGTCTATTCCATTTGCACAACAACATGTGAAACTGATTGTCAGTCAGTGTTGCTTCCTAAGTGGACAGTTTGACAGAAGTTTCACAGAAGTTTGATTTACTTGGACTTATATTGTGTTGTTTAAGTGTTCCCTTTATTTTTTTGAGCAATGTACATCTACTAATAAAATGTTATCTTTGCAGTTTTTTCAGTATTTTTGACTGAATCACATTAAAACTGTCTCAGTCTTCAGTTTTGAGCTACTGAAGCAATCATAGAATAACACTGTGATCCAAGTGGCCTGAGGGTGGACATCATGTGGAAACCTGCATGAATCCGCAGCATTAGTGAGTTTGTTCCAGATTGGCCTGCAGTGTAGAAACATCACATCTATTAACATCCCCAAGTAAAAACACCAGCTGCTCACAGTCCAGGTAGCAGCCTGTTAAAAATGCCACGTTGGCAATCTGCAGCCAGTGTAAAATCAGGCACTTGGACTGAAACCACAGTGATATGTGTAAGAGATAGTGGGATCTAAAAGATACTGTTGGCTAGGAAACTGATCCATTAACAAGTGTTGCTGATATCCATCTGGATGTCTTCAATGCACAAATCTGTCAGGTGTGGCAATGAGCAGTTTAGCCAGTCCCAAATAAACTGTGTGAACATGGTGAAAAACGCACAGTAAGATCCACAGCATGAAAATATATAAAGCCATGGCTCATACTGCATAATGACTGTGATAAATGCAGTTAAACATTCTGCACTGGTGCATGACAGTACTTTCTTTTCCTTCAGGATGCCTGTGCAACTTTACTTGAGGAGCTCGTACTAGAGGTTCAGTGTGGGGAGAGTTTGACTGGCTTGACTGGAAATGGGGAATCTTTCTCTGGCAGCTTCATCCTGGTCATAGATGGCCGGACACTGGCCTGGGCCCTGGAGGATGAACTGAGGAGCAACTTCCTGGAGCTCAGCCGGAGATGCAAGGCAGTGATCTGCTGCCGTTCCACTCCACTGCAGAAAAGCCAAGTGGTCCATCTGATCCGGGACCAGCTTGGTGTCATGACCCTGGCTGTGGGTAAGAACACAGCCAACAGAAAACCTGCATGTTAATTAATTGATAACGAAATTCCTTAATCCATTTTCTGGTGAAAAGTCAAGGTACAGATGATGATGCCATTTCCGTTGTGGTTGTTAGTCCTCAAACAACTGCTTGAAATGCTTTGTGCAAACATATGAAAACTGAAAAAAAATGTTGCCCATTTAGGTGATGGAGCCAATGATGTAAGCATGATTCAGGTGGCTGATGTGGGCATTGGGATATCTGGTCAGGAGGGAATGCAGGTAAAGAAAAAAGCGTAACATGATAAACTGTCAACATAAAAAAGTGTAACCAAATTTAAGGCATTGTTTTTTTTTTTCTTATGTTTGTATTTTATGTTCCAGTGCAGCTTTTTTTTTTTTTTAAATCAAAAAAGAGCAATGGCAAAACTTTCAGTGCCAGTTTTGGTTTTTAGTAACGCTTTCTTTAAAGCCTGCCCTTAGGCCATAACTATCCTGTAAGTAAATTTTAGTTATGTGGAATTATGCCATAATTATTTTTAATTATGCATAATTATTTTTAATTAGGCCGTAATAATTTTTTTAATTACGCCGTAATTATTTTTCAATTACGCCGTAATTATTTTGACGAAGGCTGTATTACTTTGAATAGGACCCTAATTATGTGACTAAGGCAGTCAATATTTTACAGGGATATACCCTGTAGTACATTTAAGTTATACATAATTTAACAGTTACTAACCTGAAAAGCCTCTAATTTTAATGTAGTCGAAAAACTATGTTACCAGGTTAAATTATAAGCATGTATTTATCATGTTGTGGTTCATGGCAGATGTTTTACTATTCAATGTGTTTTATTTCCAGTCTACTTGCAATACCATCATAATTCGGAGTCTAATCTTTTTTTGTTTACATTAAGTTCAAACAGTCAAAATAAATACAACATTCAGCACATGCATATGTAGTTTATTTACAAGTGAATTCAATTCAGCCTTATTAAAAATAATTATGGTGTAATTAAAAAATAATTACAGCATAATTAAAAATAATTCAGCCTTAGTAAAAATAATTATGGCGTAATTAAAAAATAATTAGAGCGTAGTTAAAAATAATTATGGCGTAATTAAAAAATAATTAGAGCGTAGTTAAAAATAATTACGGCGTAATTAAAAAATAATTACAGAGTAATTAAAAATAATTACGGTATAATTCTACATAAATAAAATTTACTTACAGTATAGTTACGGCCTAAGGGCGGGCCTTAAAAGAAAGCATTACCTGGTTTTTATCTTTCATTGCTATATATATATATTCATTATTATCAGGCTGTCCTAAAAGCTCCCTGAAAAGCCTTCAGCTGATCCAAAATGCTGCAGCTAGAGTACTGACAGGGACTAGAAAGAGAGAGCAGATTTCTCCCATATTGGCTTCTCTTCATTGGCTCCCTGTTAAATCTAGAATAGAATTCTTCTCCTCACCTACAAGGTCTTGAATAATCAGGCTCCATCTTATCTCAAAGACCTCATAGTACCATATCACCCCAACAGAGCACTTCTCTCTCAGACTGCTGGCTTACTTGTGGTTCCTAGGATACTTAAGAGTAGAATGGGAGGCAGAGCCTTCAGCTTTCAGGCCCCTCTTCTGTGGAACCAGCTCCCAGCTTGGATTCAGGAGACAGACACCCTCTCTATTTTTAAGATTAGGCTTAAAACTTTCCTTTATGATAAAGCTTATAGTTAGAGCTGGATCAGGTGACCCTGAACCCTCCCTTAGTTATGCTACTATAGGCCTAGTCTGCTGGGGGGTTCACATAATAGACTGTTTCTTTTCATTCACCTTATTTACTTTGTTTATACTCCACTCTGCATTTAATCATTAATTATTATTAATCTCTGTCTCTCTCCCCCCTCAGCAGATGACCCCCCCTCCCTGAGCCTGGTTCTGCTGGAGGTTTCTTCCTGTTAAAGGGAGTTTTTCCTTCCCACTGTCACCAAGTGCTGCTCATAGGGGGTCATTTTGACTGTTGGGTTTTCTCTGTATTATTGTAGGGTCTTTACCCACAATACAAAGCGCCTTGAGGCGACTGTTTGTTGTGATTTGGCGCTATATAAATAAAATTGAATTGAATTGAATATATATATTTTTTTAATACCAAACTCAGGCGACACTGTTCTGGCCCCACATCTGTGCAGATGTTCTGTTAGCAGTAGGATGTGGTTGGTTGTCGCGCTTTCCTCCCTCTGTGAAATAAAAATGTATTGTCCATCTATCTGCTCCTGAAAAGTTGTAGCTCCACAGTTTTCCTCCTCCTGCTCAGCAGCTGAGCTCAGCTGATTGCAGGAACAAGAAAAGCATATTTTTCTTCTTTTTTCATATATATTTTCTTCCCATCTGATCTGAAGAACCTTTGTAACACAAGTAACAACATAAGTGTAACTGTAATGTAATTACTGAATTTAGTACAGTAATGCATTACATCACTGCATTACAGGTACAGTAACACATGCGAAACATAACAGCCAACACTGACCATGGCTGACTAGATGCAACTTAAAGTTGTCTGTGGTTATATCAGAATCAGTGTGATATTACAGTAGGCTGTGTCATCTGTTTACAGCAAATATCCCTGAACAGACTGGAAGCTCCTACATGAGGAGCTAAATGAGGTTAACACATCAAAAATCTTTTTGTACTACTTTCTTTTTCTGTTGTGCATCTTTCTCCAGGCTGTGATGTCCAGCGACTTTGCCATTTCGAGGTTTAAGCACCTCACTAAGCTGCTGCTGGTGCATGGCCACTGGTGTTACTCCCGTCTTGCAAACATGATTCTATACTTCATCTATAAGAATGTGGTGAGATTCTTTTCCAGCTTTGTAAAATAGCTTTAATTCTCAAAAACATTAGAGCAAATGTTTTGATCACATTATTTTTCCTGCCACAGCATTTCTTCTTCCTCGTAGGATCTTTTTGTCATGATTGTTCCTGTTATGCTTTAGATATGTTCCATAAGTTGCTGTTCTAAAACTAATGTAACACAGTGACATAAATATAGTGTCACGTGACTTTGGAGGATTTTTCTTGTGAGACAGTTCCTGTCCCCAGCCACTGACTCCAGCTCTGCCAGGGCGATATCAGTGTGTTCTAAAGCTAGCATGTTTGTCCTCACTGTGCCCATAACGCCTCACACAGGCTTGAGGCATCCAGTAAGCATCCTAGTCAGCCACCCAAGCTACTGTGTAATGATGCAGAGGAGCAGTGACTGCGCTACGAGTCCTTCTCAATACTGAGCTGTGTAGAGTTAGCAATGAAGCCTCACAGCATGAAGGTTCCTGTTTGGAACAGCTGGGGCCTTTCCTTGTGCAGTTTGCATGTTCTCCCTGTGCCCATGTGTGAGTCAACAGGACACATCAGGACAAAGCAAACGTGGGATCCTCAGATCAGTGAACTGGAAACCCTGTATGGCTGTAAACCTTCACACACCCTAAAGTATCATTGAGAGGATAAAGAACTGGTCCAGAGATTTGACCGCGATGAGACCAAAGTTTGTTTCCCAGAGGAGTGAGGAGGGGCCCTCCACTACCTCAGTGACATCCGCTCCAATGAGCTGACCCTCTCATCCCTTGGCTCTATTTCCTGTGCAGCAGACATGTTAAGATTCACAATATATTCCTTCCACCAGCCGACCACACCCCATCCATTCTGTAGTTACTGTGACCGGAAAACTGCTCAGCACACCTGAGCCACAGATGATCAAGATCTCACCGAGCCTGACTCAAAGTCTTTTAATGGCCCTCGCTGAACTCCTCCCATACCCACGTTTTCCCACCAAAGCCACACTGGAATGGTACCAAAGTTCTGCACAAAACTGAAATCGAAGCATCTCCCAAACCAGGCGGTTATTATTTACAAACACACTAACATGTAGACAATCTTTAGAGCAGCTTGTTGTTGGGCTAATAAAGTACTCTGTGAGGAGATTCCTGACTGCTGTCTGTGTGTCTTTGTGTTTGTAGATGTACGTGAATCTGCTGTTCTGGTATCAGTTCTTCTGTGGGTTTTCTGGGAGTGTCATGACCAACGCCTGGGTGCTCATTCTCTTCAATCTGATCTTTACGTCAGCTCCTCCACTCATTTACGGTGTCCTGGACCAAGACGTACCTGCTGACACCCTGATGGAGCTGCCTGAGCTCTACCAGGATGTGCCAACTTTCAAGGTGGCTGGAAACGCGTCACAGACACACAAACTGTGCAAAAGGCCGTTTGTGTTTTTAAGAATTTCAACTTTTAGTTCAGCTGTTTCGAAGAAAAAGTCGTGCTGTCGTCGTATTCTTACCGTTGTCATCAACATTGGCATCTTTTCCAGAAACACTTTAATACTGGCCATAATTCATGATGATGTGAGCTAGAAAGTTCAAATGCATTTGCTAAAGCTTGCTGACGAGTTCCAATCTCTGCAATCTTGTGAATGCGATAACTCCGGAACGATCTCACCTACAATGTTCAAATTCACACCACAGAAGCACACTGTTCATCCTGCTCATGGGCACTCAAACTACACACACTTCTTCATTAACATCTGGCAGCTGCTTAGCAGTGCTCCTCTTCTTTTAATGTAGTCAAACATGTTCTCCGTCATCGAGGTCACAGCAGTCCTACAGTAAGCTGACTCTGTTAGTGCTGCATTAATAACATCATCAAGTCTCAAGAGGTTCATATTGTGTCTTTGCCTTGTCATAAAAAAACAAAAGAAGGTTGAACTATGAAAACTTTACTTAGAACTGATTTATTGATTTGAATCACCACATTTATTTATCTTTTTAAGTGTTTTCATATGTGTTTGTTCTGCTTTCACCAATAAGCTGTATAACAAAACACAAATATGCGCAGTGAATTTATTTTCACACCAATGGGGTTGGTGACCCAAAAGCCTAAATCTAATGTACAAACTCAGTGACAACATTTGGATATAACACTTAAAAAACATAAATTGACTTTGATGAATATGTTATTAGTTTTCTGTGATCCTGTCATTTACACAAACAGGAAGGGGAACGTAGAAAAGAGGGCGGGATCATAAACATCGATGTGCACAGAGGAGGTCAAAGGTTTACATGATGCTAATTTTAGGCTTTTAATGATTTCTTTGAACTGTTCTTTGTCAGGTGTGGAATGGCTGTACAGCATACAAGGTTACATTTCTTTAGATTTGCTCAGATCCACACAGGATACCCCCCACCCCCACCCACATTAGTGGCAGTGTGTGAATACACTGTGGGGACTAGAGAAAATCCAAAATCAACTCAAACTTGTGTACTTGAATCTTTTTTTGTTTGAGGTAATTAAAGATTCAGTCATTAAAAGCCCAAAATGACATTCATGATGAGTGTCTGTAAACTTTTGACCACGTGACACACCTACAAAAATCAACACGCACAGAAACAAATACATAAATATACTACTGTATATAGATATTGTAATCTCACTAAATACATACAATCACCATATCCATATAGTGCTTGTGTTGTGTTGGAGTAGGGGATGGGCTTCCTAACAGAGCCCCACATACACACTGCTGGAGGCTCTCTGTAACTCTTTGATGCTGTGTCAAAGTTAGGCAGGCTAACCAATGATCTAGATTTACCAAATGAGATCAGACATGTACTGACATGTCTAATATGTAATTCTGCAGACAGATGTTCTGAACCTTGGCACAGAACTGAACTTTGAGTTAAAGAGACTTAAAGGCCTGAAAGAAAGTCTTTAACTAAGACAAATAACAGCATATGAGTCAGTCACATGTTACACTGTCACAGCTGTGAAGGGATGTCAAAGATCTGATTCGCTGCTCAGTAATGGAACATTAGGTAGGAACGCTGAAATATGCGTTTGGGGTTGTGGCCAGTAAAGCAAGGATTGTATGTGATGTCAGTAATGCTAATATTTGTTTAGGAAGATTAAGAGATTGTTCTGTTTTCTTTGCAGGTGTATGTTCCATACATGTTCTGGATCACAGTCCTGGACGCGTTTTACCAAAGCCTTGTTTGCTTTTTTGTGCCCTACTTTGTAAGTACGCCGTGCAAATTCTTCACTGACTTTACAGAGAATTCATCAGCTCTGCTTGCTGATCTGTTTACTTCCTTTCAGCCGACACCGAGGTCACCTAGGATCGTTGTTGATTGTGGGTTTGGTTTGTTTCACAGGCGTATGCAGGATCAGATGTTGGGGTGCTGTCCTTCGGCTCACCGATCAATGCCTCAGCACTGTTCATTATTCTGCTGCACCAAGTGATCGAGAGCAACACACTGGTCAGACGCTACACTTCACTACACTACGCTACACTACACTACGCTTCACTATACTTCACTACACTACACTACACTACGCTTCACTACACTACGCTACAGTACACTACACTACACTACGCTACACTACACTACACTACACTTCACTACACTACACTACGCTTCACTATACTTCACTACACTACACTACGCTTCACTATACTTCACTACACTACACTACGCTTCACTACATTACGCTACAGTATACTACACTATGCTACACTACACTACGCTATGCTTCACTACACTACGCTACAGTACACTACACTACACTCCACTACGCTTCACTATACTTTACTACACTACACTACACTACGCTTCACTACACTACGCTACAGTACACTACACTACAGTACACTACGCTACACTTCACTACACTACGCTTCACTAAGCTTCACTACACTTCACTACACTACGCTTCACTACACTACGCTACGCTACACTACACTACACTACAGTACACTACACTACACTACGCTTCACTATACTTCACTACACTACAGAACACTACGCTTCACTACACTACGCTACACTACACTACACTACGCTTCACTACACTACAGTACACTACGCTTCACTACACTACGCTACGCTACACTACAGTACACTAGGCTACAGTACACTACGCTTCGCTACGCTACACTACA
Source organism: Archocentrus centrarchus (assembly GCF_007364275.1). NCBI lineage: Eukaryota > Metazoa > Chordata > Actinopteri > Cichliformes > Cichlidae > Archocentrus > Archocentrus centrarchus. Next base: position 843,933 of record NW_022060270.1, read on the forward strand.
GTACACCAGGCTACAGTACACTACGCTACACTACACTACACTACACTACACTACACTACACTACGGTTCACTATGCTACACTACACTACGCTCCACTACACTACGCTACGCTACACTATGCTTCACTACACTACACTACACTATGCTTCACTACACTACGCTACGCTACACTACAGTACACTAGGCTACAGTACACTATGCTTCGCTACGCTACACTACACTTCACTACACTACAGTACACTACACTACGGTTCACTATGCTACACTACACTACGCTCCACTACACTACGCTACGCTACACTATGCTTCACTACACTACACTACACTATGCTTCACTACACTACACTACGCTACACTACACAACACTTCACTACGCTACACTACACTACGCTTCGCTATGCTACACTATGCTTCACTACACTACGCTACACTATGCTACGCTTCACTACACTACACTACGCTTCGCTACACTACACATGCTACACTACACTATGCTACGCTACACTACACTATGCTACACTACACTATGCTACGCTACACTACACTACACTACGCTATGCTACACTATGCTACGCTACACTATGCTACACTACACTATGCTACACTACACTATGCTACGCTACACTACACTACGCTTCGCTATGCTACACTATGCTTCACTACACTATGCTACGCTTCACTACACTACACTACGCTTCGCTACACTACACATGCTACACTACACTATGCTACGCTACACTACACTATGCTACACTACACTATGCTACGCTACACTACACTACACTACGCTATGCTACACTATGCTACGCTACAGTACACTACACTACACTACAGTACAGAGTTGTAGTTGTCTTTGTTTTTTGCATTAGAATAACTCTGTGTAGCCTAAAGGTTCAGTTGTATATTAGGATACAGTGACAGCACCATCTCTGCAGCTCTCTGGCGAGTCTTAAATCTGTCTTTGTTTGTAGACATGGATTCATGTGCTCGTGTTGGTGCTCAGCAGTGCTCTCTACTTCGGCTTTGTGCTGCTCTTCAGTGGCTTCTGTGTGACCTGCAGCCCCCCCACCAACCCCCTGGGGGTTGAAACATTCCAAATGTCCCAACCTCTCTTCTATATCATATGTGCCCTCACCACTGTGACAGCTCTGTTACCCAGGTAAACACACTCACGCGCATGCACACACACACACATTAATACAGTGAGTGTGAGCCTTTAACAGAGATGAGCCGTGGGCATGTTTGCCATGCTGGAGCATCTGAGGGAGGAAATGCAGCATTAGGTGATTGTCCATCAGTTTCATACTTCAGTCATTGCCTGAAAAAGATTTTCATCTTTCATCATCAAGTACTGAAAACAATCCTTCGATTTAAAATTATGTTATTATTAGTAATGATAGTTGTGGTGGTAGCAGTCTTAGTACTAGTATTAGGGTACTAATACATAAATAAATTATTTCTTATTTATTAATTACTTTTGAGCCTCTGAAAATGAACAACTCTTCCTGAACAGGTAATGCAGTATCTTCTTTTTAAAACCCTTGAATGAAATCTGAAAGTCTGCCCTGCAGTCACATCTTGGTTTAAAGCAGTGCTGGTGTGCAGAGGCATCTACATGTCACTGAGTAAAGTGTCTTAGTGTGTGTTAAACACTGTGACAGTACAGGATTAAAATACACGTAAGATGAGAAAACAGAGCAGCTGATTCTCTGTATTATAAAGACTGGTTTCCTGTACCTGTCCTGAAATCAGTGTTAGAGAAAGTGCTCCACTGCCTGTGCAGCAGGTGGTGCAGAGGGGGGGGGTCCGGGTCATCCATGATGGATAACAGTTTGCTCTCCAGCACAGTTTCAAATGTGTCTAGTTTGCAACCAATCACAGAGCCAGCTTTGCTCATTGCTTTATTCAGTCCATTGGTGTCACCAACTCAGATGACATATAGTTTAGATTAGAGCAATATTTTCATGTGTTTAAAACCTCTTCATGCTTCCATTAAAATCATTTTTACTCTCTCAAAGTTCAGGATCAATAAGCAATAGAAGGATTGAATAGTACGTTTTTTGGAAACTCCTAGATCAATAAAAAAGGGGTAAAATATTACAACATCCTTATCAAACATGTTATAATGACCTGCAGGCAAGTATTTACAAAAAATAAACAATTGAAAAAATCAGTCCTGTTAATTAATGCCGATTTTCACTGTTAGGAAAAAAGTGTTAAAAAAAGGATCCACACACCGTCCATGCAGTATATGGTTTATGATTTTAGCTCTGCTCTGATTAGGTGTTCGAGGCTATTCTGGAAAATTGATATAAATTAAACAATAATATTATTTTTGTTATGGTAATTCTACAGTTTCCTGGATAATATTAATGGGACCACAGGACCTGGGCCAGTCATTGAGTCAGTCACGAGCTCAGGACAGTGCTCCCAAACATACCAGCAAATCTACAAGAGAATGGCTGAAAAAGAAAAGTATCTGCATGTTGCAGTGATCCAGTGAAAGTCCAGACTAAGCCTGATTGAAATGCTGTGACCTTCTGAGAACTGTGCAAAAACAAAACCTGTAAACGTCAGTGAACTGAAGCAGTGTTGTAGAGAGGCCAGAATTCCTCCACAATGATTTGAGAGACTGATTTCTGTATGACTTCATCAATCACTTCAACTTATTGCTGCTAAATGTGTTTCTACAAGGTTCTAAGTCATGAGGTGTAGTTTTTCACATGCTTTACATCGTGTGGGTAGTAAATAACAGCGGCATCAATTTTAAGGATTTCACTTTTTTCCCTAAATTACGACTTATCAGTAGAAGGCGGAGCCTAAAAAGAGCTACTGCTCTAGAGTGAAGTAGTTAATGGATTAAAACGATATGTGGAAGTGTCACCGTCCTTATTTGACTCATTCAGAGATTGTTATGAAGCTACAGTTCATTGATGCGTTCTTCTCTGCAGGCTGTTTGTTCGAGCGTTGTACAACACATTACACCCGTCTGCAGATCTGAAATCAGCTCATATGGGTGAAGTGGAGTCTGAACATTACCGCAGGAGACTGAAGCGCTGGAACGTGACCCACTCCAAAGCCAGCAGGCTCCCGGTGGGAGCCGACAACCCCAGCCTGGAGCCCAGCTTAGCGTGAGAGGTGCCTGGACCTGCGTACAGACAGGAGAGAGCTGCACAGAAGCTTTGTGCCCGTGCACGGTCTGCAGAGAAACGTGCACCTGAAACCTGAACAAAGATGTGCTGCGTTCAAGTGTAGGTCAGCCAGAAGCTTGGGTTCAATCAGAGATTACACATGGATGTTAACATTCAAAGAACTGTTTGAAAATAATTAGCTGCATTTTGTGCAGCATGCTTTTACCAGATGAAGTCTGTGAAATTAAAACATCAATCTGGGTCACTCAGTATCTGTTTAAAAATCACACCAAATGTGACAAAACGATTTTTTTAAGGATGAAATCTTTTCTTGAAAATCCCCAAATCTTTAAATTATTAATCTTCTGACATTTGTGATACATAATAGCAGCCTATGTTAGCCTTCAGTGTGTATCACAGTTTATATATGAGCCTTCAGCACGTGCTCACACTGATGTGTGTTCAACAAAGATGCAGCACTCAGATATGCTTTTTTATACAAGACTGAGCTTTTAAGCAAAACTCGTTAAGAGTTGATCAGTTGTCAACAGTGTATATGAAATATTTTGTTGATAGTTGCAAATATAAAAATACTTTTTTGTATGGATTCTTTTTTTTTTTCCCTCGGTTGTTTCTCCTCTGTCGTGAATGAACACACTGGGATGTGTTGGGTGTACAGAGACCTGTGAGCTGTGAGTGATGCGTTACCTTGCAGGGCAATCGGGTACTGATTAGATTCAGATCCTGAATCTGTGAATCACGTGAACTTTTACCGTGGCCTGGAAAAATAACCAGTGGCCTGTTTTGTTAACTTGACGTATCTGATCATCATAACTAAACCCAATGAGAGTGAATGTAAATATTTGAAGGGTATTCATTAACAATCGCCATCTCAAGGTACCTTATATTGTAACATAAGGTACCTTGAGATAGCGATTGTTATATTTTGGTGCTATTAAGAAAGCTGAGATTGACTTAAGTGTATTTATTTATTTTGTCCACCAAAGAAGAAGAATGACTGAATGCAAGACACTACTGTGGCAAACTGCTTAGTTAGTGAGATGTGATCAGAAGAACATGTTTGTTTTGTTGTATGATAGCACAACATCATCTTACATTCATTAACCAACCACTGAAGAAAAATATCTCAGGATCATGGGTCCACAAAGTGTCCTTTCAAAATAAAGAATCAGAGTGCTCCTGTGCTGTGAGTCCTCACTTTACTAATTCACTAATTCCAGGTGAGCCTGAAAATAAGTTTCATTTAGAAGAGCTCAGGCTGGGAATATCAGCTGTATCTTTTAGTAAATGACCGACCTGAGCGTTTTATATCAGTACATTTGGCTGCTGGATTAGATGTGTGATACACTTCCAATGACTGTCCCGTTTCAGACATTGCAATAAACAGACTGATGTTTCAAATTTGTGTGCACTGTATGCTGAAGTTAACAGAAGGCTCGGCTGCTTAATGAAACCGACCGTAACATCTTTCACAGTATACTATAAATGCAGTGTTTTAAATAGTCAAGGATGAATGCTATGGCCTTAAAAAGTAAAAATGAATTTCTTATGATTTTTACATGTTAAGTGCGTATGAAATACCTCTTCATATACAACACAGCTGTGTGACACATGCACATGTGATCTTCAAATGTGGAATAAAACTTCACATTAGCATCATTGTTTCACTGTTTTTCATTTGAGAAGTTCAAAATCAGAGAACTGTGTGGAGGTCATTTAGCAAACCTCGTGCAAAATGTAAATAAAGACAATCCAATGATTTGTCCATCCATTCATCCATTCATCCATCCATCCATCCATCCGTCCATCCATCCATCCATCCATCCATCCATTCGTCCATCCATCCATCCATCCGTCCATCCATCCATTCATCCATCCATCCATCCATCCGTCCATCCATTCGTCCATCCATCCATCCATCCGTCCATCCATCCATTCATCCATCCATCCATTCATCCATCCATCCATTCATCCATCCATTCATCCATCCATCCATCCATTCACTGGAGCCTATCTCAGCTGTCATAGGGTGAGAGGAAGGGTGCACCCTGTACAGGTCACCAGCCTGTCGCAGGGCCAACACAGAGAGACAGACAACCATCCACACACACATTCACACCTATGGACAATTTAGAGTTTCCAATTAACCTGACCCCAGTAAGTGCATGTCTTTGGACTGTGGGAGGAAACCCACACAGACACGGGGAGAACATGCAATGATGCAATGATTTGTAAATCTCTTAATTTCCCACTATTTACAATTGAACATAGAAAACATGTACAATTTTAAGAAAAATATTAGTTTATTTCAAATTTGATGACAGCAACACATCTCAAAACTATTGGGAACGGCCATGTTTACCACTGTGTAGCATTCCCTCCTTTCACTCACATTTTATATCTCACCACTGTTTAATACATTTACTTTAATGGATTACACAGCAGTGGGAAATAAGTTTAATTACAGTAGAAGTCTTTCTGAAAGTGCTGTAACTAAGTTTAAGGATCTAATTCCTTCATTGTTATGCTCTTCAGTGCCAACACAGTGCAGAGCAGCTACCTAAACTCTGCTCCCAGTGAGGTCGATTATCTCGTCAATAGTTTTACATCCTCACTGCGTATAACTTTGGATACTGTGGCTCCTCTGAAAAGGAAAGCTTCAAATCAGAAGTGCCTGACTCCGTGGTATAATTCACAAACGCACAGCTTAAAGCAGATAACCTGTAAGCTGGAGAGGGAATGGCGTCTCACTAAATTAGAAGATGCTCATTTAGCCTGGAAAAAGAGTTTGTTGCTCTATAAAAAGCCCTCCGTAAAGCTAGGACATCTTACTATTCATCATTAATTGAAGAAAATAAGAACAACCCCAGGTTTGTTTTCAGCACTGTAGCCAGGCTGACAAAGAGTCAGAGCTCTGTAGAGCCGAGTATTCCTTTCACGTTAACTAGTAGTGACTTCATGGATTTCTTTACAAATAAAATTTTAGACATTAGAGAAAAAATTATTCATAACCATCTCAAAGATTATTCTTCATGTTCGGCTGCTTTCAGCACTGCTGGTATTTGTTTAGACTCTTTTGCTCCAGTTGATCTTTCAGAGTTAACTTCAATAGTTACTTCCTCCAAACCAGCAACATGTTTGTTAGATCCCATTCCTACTAGACTGTTCAAAGAAGTCTTTCCAATTATTAATGCTTCAATCTTAAAAATGATCAATCAGTCTTTATTGGTTGGCTATGTCCCACAGACCTTCAAGGTGGCTGTAATTAAACCTCTACTTAAAAAGCCATCACTTGACCCAGCTGTCTTAGCTAATTATAGGCCAATCTCCAACCTTCCTTTTCTCTCAAAGATTCTTGAAAGAGTAGTTGTAAAACAGCTAACTGATCATCTGCAGAGGAACGGTTTATTTGAAGAGTTTCAGTCAGGTTTCAGAATTCATCACAGTACAGAAACAGCATTAGTGAAGGTTACAAATGATCTTCTTAGAGCCTCTGACAGTGGACTCATCTCTGTTCTTGTCCTGTTGGACCTCAGTGCAGCTTTGATACTGTTGACCATAACATTTTATTACAGAGATTAGAGCATACTATAGATATTAAAGGTACTGCACTGCAGTGGTTTGAATCATATTTATCTCATAGACTCCAATTTGTTCATGTAAATGGGGAGTCTTCTTCACACACTAAGGTTAATTATGGAGTTCCACAGGGTTCTGTGCTAGGACCAATTTTATTTACATTATACATGCTTCCCTTAGGCAGTATTATTAGAAAGCACTGCATCAATTTTCATTGTTATGCAGATGATACTCAGCTTTACCTATCAATGAAGCCAGATGACACACATCAATTAGTTAAACTGCAGGAATGTCTTAAAGACATTAAGGCCTGGATGACCTCTAATTTCCTGCTTCTAAATTCAGATAAAACTGAAATTCTTGTTCTCGGCCCCACAAATCTTAGAAACATGGTGTCTAACCAGATACTTACTCTGGATGGCATTACTTTGGCCTCCAGTAACACTGAGAGAAATCTTGGAGTCATTTTTGACCAGGATATGTCCTTCAATGCACATATTAAACAAATATGTAGGACCGCTTTTTTGCATTTGCGCAATATTTCTAAAATTAGAAACATCCTTTCTCAGAGTGATGCTGAAAAGCTCATTCATGCATTTATTACTTCTAGGCTGGATTATTGTAATTCATTATTATCAGGCTGTCCTAAAAGCTCCCTGAAAAGCCTTCAGCTGATCCAAAATGCTGCAGCTAGAGTACTGACAGGGACTAGAAAGAGAGAGCAGATTTCTCCCATATTGGCTTCTCTTCATTGGCTCCCTGTTAAATCTAGAATAGAATTTAAAATTCTTCTCCTCACCTACAAGGTCTTGAATAATCAGGCACCATCTTATCTCAAAGACCTCATAGTACCATATCACCCCAACAGAGCACTTCACTCTCAGACTGCTGGCTTACTTGTGGTTCCTAGGATACTTAAGAGTAGAATGGGAGGCAGAGCCTTCAGCTTTCAGGCGCCTCTTCTGTGGAACCAGCTTCCAGCTTGGATTCGGGAGACAGACACCCTCTCTATTTTTAAGATTAGGCTTAAAACTTTCCTTTATGATAAAGCTTATAGTTAGGGCTGGATCAGGTGACCCTGAACCATCCCTTAGTTATGCTGCTATAGGCCTAGGCTGCTGGGGGGTTCCCATAATGCACTGTTTCTTTTCATTCACCTTATTTACTTTGTTTATACTCCACTCTGCATTTAATCATTAATTGTTATTAATCTCTGGCTCTCTTCCACAGCATGTCTTTACTCTCCTCTCAGCCCAACCGGTCACAGCAGATGACCCCCCCTCCCTGAGCCTGGTTCTGATGGAGGTTTCTTCCTGTTAAAGGGAGTTTTTCCTTTCCACTGTCACCAAGTGCTGCTCATAGGGGGTCGTTTTGACTGTTGGGTTTTCTCTGTATTATTGTAGGGTCTTTACCCACAATACAAAGCGCCTTGAGGCGACTGTTTGTTGTGATTTGGCGCTATATAAATAAAATTGAATTGAATTGAACTGACCCTTGACCTACATAAACAGGTGAATCCAATTATGAGAAAGGGTTCAGGTGGCCAACTGCAAGTGTTTCTCCTCTTTGGATCTTCTCTGAAGAGTGGCAACATGGGAGCCTCAAACAACTCTCAGATGAGCTGAAGACAAAGATTGTTCAACATCATGGTTTAGGGGAAGGATCCAAAAAGCTCTCAGAGATTTCAGCTGTCAGTTTCCACTGTGAGGAACATAGTGGGGAAATGGAAGACCACAGGCACAGTTCTAGTTAAGGCCCGAAGTGGCAGGCCAAGAAAAACCTCAGATAGTCAGAGGTGAAGGATGGTGAGAACAGTCAGAGTCAACCCACAGAGCAGCTCCAAAGACCTACAACATCATCTTGCTGCAGATGGTGTCACTGTGCATCGTTCAACTATTCAGACCACGTTGCACAAGGAGATGCTGTATGGGAGAGTAATGTAGACGAAGCCTTTTCTGCACACACGTCACAAACAGAGTCGCTAAAGCACATTTGGACAAACCAGCTTCATTTTGGAATAAGGTGCTGTGGACTGATGACACTAAAACTGAGTTATTTGGACATAACAAGATGCGTATGCATGGTGGAAAAAGAACACAGCACTCCAAGACAAACACTTGGTACCCACAGTAACATTTGGTGGTGGTCCCATCATGCTGTGGGGCTGTGGGGCCAGTGCAGGTACTGGGAATCTTGTTAAAGTTGAGGGTCTCATGGATTCCAGTCAATATCAGCAGATTCTTGAGAACAATGTTCAAGAATCAGTGACAGAGTTGAAGCTGCACTGGGGCTGGATACTTCAACAAGACCATGACCCTAAACACTGCTCAGAATCTACTGAGGCGTTCATGCAGAGGAACAAGTCCAACGTTCTGGAACGGCCATCTCAGTCCCAGACCTGAATATTATTGAAGATCTGTGGTGGGATTTAAAGCGGGCTGTCCATGCTCGGAACCATCAAACCTGACTGAAAGAAGAATGGTCCAAAATACCTTCAACCAGAATCCAGACTCTCAGTGGAAGCTATAGGAAGAGTTTAGAGGCTGTTATTTCTGCAAAAGGAGGATCTACTAAATATTGTCATTTTTCTGTTGGGGGGGCCAAACTTATGCACCTGCCTGATTCTGTTTAAATAATTATTGCACACTTTCTTTAATTCCTATAAACTTCATTTCAGGAGTTGGAGGCTGCTCTTGGTTTTGTTGTTGTATATAACCCTTCCCTCATACTTGATCCATGGCATAGTTGCCATGGATCAAGTATGCTCATAATACAATTACCTCCACTGCCACTAGGTTGTCTCATTTTGAACTATCTCTGGGTTATCAGCCTCTTCTGTTTCCATCCCGAGAAGTAGAAGAAGTGGAAGTGTCTTCAGTTTGATACCATTTCAGAAGGTGTTGGCGAAATATGGGAATAGACTAAGGTCACCCTGCTCCCCTCTACTGACCGCTTGGCTAACTATTGGAGGAACCTGGGCCTGGCCCTACACTTAAAGTCTGTACGTCACCTCTGCTCTCCTGCCTTTCTCTTTTTCTTGCTACCCCTGAACATGCCTTCCCCCATCTGATATGCTGATGGTTCCTCTTAATCAAAGTTATTTATATTATTAATATACATTATTATTTCAGGCATACATAACTTTTTTCACATTTTACTTCTAAGTGTCATGGTATGTGACGTGTGTATTGTGTGTCAGTATCAGACTCCATAGCTTTCTCCATTCCCCTCCCCAGTTGGACTAGGAGTGACATGTTTAGCCACATTCTCCTTAACATGCTTTCCATCTTAGTGCTGTCCAAAAAATGATGTGGGCTTTACAGATAATTTGGAAACTTTCTGGAGGAAACCTGGTTATGTTAGAGGAAGCAAGCCCCCATTCCACTTTGGATGGAGCAGTTCTCATTTCCAGAAATTTGGCTAAATTTATTAAACCCCAAACATGTTTACCCACAGTTAAGACCAGGACACTGAGTTGCAGTATTATATGCCTCACTACAGCTATTTCTCCCATATTGGCTTCTCTTCATTGGCTCCCTGTTAAATCTAGAATAGAATTTAAAATCCTTCTCCTCACATACAAGGTCTTGAGTAATCAGGCACCATCTTATCTCAAAGACCTCATAGTACCATATCACCCCAACAGAGCACTTCACTCTCAGACTGCTGGCTTACTTGTGGTTCCTAGGATACTTAAGAGTAGAATGGGAGGCAGAGCCTTCAGCTTTCAGGCGCCTCTTCTGTGGAACCAGCTCCCAGCTTGGATTCAGGAGACAACAAGAACACAGTTAAATGTCATAAATAGTTAATTTTATTTCTATTAATTTTCTTAGTTAATTTTCAAATTTTTAACAAAAAAACGACCGAGTTTACCTGAGTACAAATATCTATTTAGTCATTCACATGGCAGCAACTCAGTGCATTTAGGCATGTAGACATGATGAAGACCACCTGCTGAAGCTCAAACTGAGCACCGGAATGGGAAAGGAAGGTGATTTGAGGACTTTGAACATGGTATAACTGTTTGCACCAGAATGCCCAGATTTTCCCACACAACCATCTCTATGGTTTACACAGTTAGTGCCAGTTCTCTGGGCAAAAATCCCTTGTTTTTGCTACCACGCTTTAACTTACAATTTATTGGACGTTTTCTGGGGTTAACTTCTCGCTCCAAAATGCTGAACACAAACCTTTCCTAAGTCTCTGGACTCTGCCGTGCTCCTAGTTCAGTACATATTTCTGTACTACCAACAGGTGGCGTAGTTTGATTACAAACTGAGAACATCACAGTGACATGAAAGCATCTTGTATCAGTGTTTCAGGCTGCTGCTGTTGCTGGTGGAGTAATGTGTTGAGCCCATAGTACCATGATGAGCATCGTGTCCATCCCTTCTTCTGATGGCTGCCTCCAGCAGGCTCGTGTCACAAAGTTGTCTCAGACTGGTTTCTTGACAGTTCATTACACTCACACGGACTCCACAATCACCAGATTTCCAATCCAATGAAGGTCCTTTGGGATGTGGTGGAACGGGAGATTTCCATCATAGACGTGCAGCTGACAAACCTGCTGCAACGTAATGATGATGTCATGTCAGTATGGACCAAAATCTCTGAGGAGGATTTCAGGCAGCTTGCTGAATGTAGGCATGAAGAGAGAAGGCAGTTCTGAAGGTAAAACTAGCAGGGTGTACCTAACAAAGTGGCTGATGAGCGTGTGTGTGGCTCTACTTCTAGTTTTGTTAAATGACACTGAACTGCACGCACGGCTGAACTGTGTACTTCCTGTAGGCGTGTCTCTCCGGACACTTGTTACTTCTGTGTTTGGCTGCTGCTGCTCACACCATCAGCAGCCTGCTGAGATCTGCTGGAGACATGAGTTGTTTCAGTGACGCATCCAGCGAGGACCTGAGTGAAGAGCTGGAGAGTTTGGGGTAAGGCCGGCTCTGGAAGCGGAATTATTAATCCTCGCTATAATAATAATAATGTTGCTATAAACGATACCTTAGGACATTCCTTGCTAAAACCATACACTTCAGAGAGCCGACGGACGAACACAGCTCTCTACAGCCCCTCGGTAACACTGTTACACAGACGGTCCTGCAGACTTCGTCATAGAGGGAGGACAGGTTTGCTTCTTAAACAGTCATAAAGCCTCCACACCGATTATAACCGACTAACGTAAATGATGATAACATTTTGCAATAGCCTTAAACAGCTGGGTTCCGTGTGCAGCTTCAGCACTAATTAAGGGACCTCTGTGAGCTGTAAGGTGGTAAACCGAAGCTCACGCGCCTGCTCATTCAGCTACACCTGTACAGGCACACCTGTACAGTCTGTTAACAATTAGCTCGCTCTAAATGCTGTCTGTGGCGTCTCAGCGGTTTGGACAGCTTGGTCTGTGCCCTGACCCCTCATGTCCGTAAACACTGCACTCCAGGATACTCTGGGCGCGGCTGCCCGGATCCCGGAGTACCTGCAGCTCCGAGAGAGGAGCCACAGAGGTGTCCGCTCAGCGGCGCCTGAAATAGCCCCGCGGAGCTGCGTGCAGCACATGAAGAGGGCAGGAAGTCGGACACAGCAGAGAGAACCCGGTCAGGGTTCAAAATTAAGGACCGAGCAGACTGAACACTGATCTGCGCCTGCGACGCACCCGGCGGACTCAGCCCGAGTCACTTAATGACGTTATCACACTGACGTCACTTTGTTTTGTTTCAGTGCAAAGACAAATCTAAAAAGGTGATTGAATCCGCAGCCTGCTGACAACAACTACAAGCAGCAGACTTCATTGTGGAGTGTAAAGTGATTATTGAATGAGATCAGAACCTTCTGAATATAATGTTCATTTTTCTTCAGCTGGTTGCCTCGATGGTTTATTTTACAGGGTGCCAGCAACCTTTAATGCAAATAAAGAACTTTCACATCCTGTTACTGGTTTCCTTTTCATCTGTCACACAGGCTGAGCTTCGTGTTACTGCAAAGATCATCTTGAATCAGAACATCTGGGGAATGTCTGTTCTTTCACACCATTTTGGGAACAGTGTAAAAAGCAGAGAGGTTCTGCATGATAGCCAGGCGCACACAAACGCTGTAAGAAACACACGGCTCACATTAGGAGGCAGAGCAGGTCGCCTGCTCGGCACAGGAGAGAAGCTGGATGGAAGAAGTGAAGAAGCAGCTTTGGGTCCTGAAGATGTTTTTCAGAACCGTTGCAGCCTGAGCAGAATCAGTGTGATCTGTTATACACAATGTGAAGACAGCTGTTAAAATATGGCCACATTCAAACATCATTTTAAATGAATCACAGCTAGAAGATGAGCCTGCTATTAAAATGAGGTCATTTAGGTGCTTTTATTGCATATTTAATAGACTTCTCAGGGCACATTACTGTCTCGTTGAAGGTGGTACCACTATGACCTGTCCCGCCATGCTGCAGAGGCCCTTCTCCTGTCCAATGGCACCGATGGCAGTTACCTCCTGAGAAACAGTAATGAGGGGCCAGGCTGCTTCGCCCTGTCTGTCAGGTGAGCGTCCTCATTTATCCAGCATGGTGAGGAACCAGTGCCTTCTTATACCAGAGACCCCTGCTGTCACAGACACCTGTAATTACTCTTTGTTTAAAGAGTCCGTATTTAAACCCCAGCTTTGAGGAAAGTTCATTTATTGCTGCCTGTGCTTAGAAAATACTGAAGACAAACAACACAAGCAAAAAGCAGGGTTATATTTTCACCCTTTGAACAACAGTGTATTATTAGCACTATCAGCAGTATTTAAAAAGCAGCCTTAATGATCAGATGATCCTTGTGACCAAGCAGGAAGAGGCTCGTTCAGTGGGAAGGGGAGCATTTTATTCTGCAGGTGTCGCAGAGATGCTCCTGCATGTGTGTCATTTGACTGTAACTCTTTTTATTGGCTTTGCCTTCATATTTCTGTTTTCCTTTGTTTCTGCGTGCTGTGTATTCGTGTCTCTGCTCATTCTTACCCTCCTGGATTCGCTCGCCTTCTTTTTCCTTATTGCCAGTTTTGTACTGTGTTGGATTTCCTTCAGCCTTCCTGCAGCCACAGAAAATCATCCCTGTGTTACGTCCCGAAGTGTAGGCGAATAACATAGAGCGCAACATCCCGACTCCAACCACGCACAAGAAAAGCCAGCAACACAGTCTGTGGTGTGTTTAATGCAGAGGTTTATTAGCCTCACAGGTGAGCAGTGCCAAAGCAGCAAACAAAACGGTGCCTAATTCGACCTACAAACCAAACGCAGGTTCTCACCTGAGCTCCTAACCAAAACTGGGTGTAAACAAAGATGGCTTCTCCCTCCTACGCACCGCTGCAGTGCTCAGTACTTACAGAGCTATCACAGGTCACTATCTACAAGTCTATGTACAACTCTCACTGAACTGACACCACGCACAGTCAAGGCAAGCACACAAATAAACACACTCAAGTCTGAGGCAGGATGCTGGCTGCTGTTGGGCCTGGAGGAGGCCCAGGAGAGGGGGGGGCGGGGGCCTAAACAGAAGAGAAAGCATCCAAGACATGATCCTGGATCCTCAACAGTCTCCGGGTCCAGAGTTTGGGCTGTTTCAGTCTCTGTGTTCTGGTGTTAGCCACACAGAGCGCGTGTGTGTGTGTGTGTGCGTGTGTGTGTGTGTGTGTGTGTGTGTGTGTGTGTGTGTGTGTGTGTGTGTGTGTGTGTGTGTGTGTGTGTGTGTGAGAGGCACAGGAAGAGAAACAACACCTGATTAACAGCAGTGTGTGAGACTTAGCAATTATCAAGAAAGGAAACAAATACTTAGATTTTAAACGTCCACAGATTTGTGATTAATGAGCAACACTGATGTTGTCATTGGACACAGGGCGAAGGACTCAGTGAAGCATTTCCAGGTGACACGCAACAACAACAGCTACGTGTTCGGCTTTAACGAGTTTCCGAGCCTTCAAGACTTTGTCTACCACTTTGCTAACCAGCCTCTGCTGGGCAGTGACACAGGTACGCAGAACCTGCTCATTACCAGCATATCCACCACGGTGCGCACTGAGAGACCACACACACGAAACAAAGCACACCTTAGCAGTACGTGTCCATGTTAAAGCCAGGTGGTCAGGTATGTGACCTCCCCTCTGTGTCTCACCCAGGAACCCTCATCGTCCTGAAGTGTCCGTACCCGTGGCGCGTGGAGGAGCCATCTATCTACGAGTCTGTGCGAGTCCACACCGCCATACAGACGGGCCGCACAGAAAACGACCTGGTAGCAAACGCGCCATCGGTATGACAACCGTCACACACACCTGTGAATATCAGAACCCCTCTGACAGCCGCCCTCCACTGAGACTGGAGACAGCTGCATCAACCATAGAGCCAGATGTGTCAGGGCTTTGCTAAGGACACGCCTTTCACATACTCTTGGTCTGCTGTAGACGCTGAAGCCTGCCACTTCCTCTTTTGTTCAGTCTCCTCAGGTTGTTCAGGGAGACTCTGCACTCACAGAGATATGCTGAGATTTAGGCTAACAGCTCTTTGGGAATCACTTTGAGCACAAATGCAGTTTTATGTCAAACTGTATTCTTCTTGGCATTTTTCCTACATTCAGCTGAAGGGACGGGAACAAATGTGACAGGTTGCTGATAACAAAGTGTCTGAAGAAATCTTTTCAAATAGTGAGTCTGCTAAGTTGTCTCCCTGGAGTAAGGTACCTGTCTGATGCTTGAATGCTTCAAAGGCCAGAAGTTCTTCCTTTGGAAGACCTTCAGAAGGTCTGGAGAACTACTGCTCCAAACCACTTTAAAAAAATACAAGTCTGGCTCACTGGAAGCCAAATACAAAGAAATGAGGGGTGGAAGAAGCTGTTAGCTCAGCAGTGCAGCTCTGCTTGACACCGCGACAAGATTTTGGCAAAGATATTAAGACGGTGGGCAGCATAGTGGCACAGCGGTTAGCACTGTTGCCTCACAGCAAGAAGGTCCTGGGTTCAAATCTGGCCTCTCTGTGTGATTGGCATGTTCTCCCCGTGTCTGCATAGGTTCTCTTCAGCTCCGGTTCCCTCCCACTGGGGTTAGGTTAACAGGTGGTTCTAAAGCTTCAAGAAGTTTATTGTCATGTACACCACAAAACACTGTATGCTGAGCAATGAAATTCTTACTTGCGACTGCCTTACAAACAATTGAAACAAGTAACTAAGTTAAAATAAAATTTAAGAACAAGTATATAGAAAAAGTAAAAGTAAATAAATAATAAATAATCAATACAGGTGTGAATGGTGGTCTGTCTCACTGTGTTAGCCCTGTGATGATTCTGCCCCAGCATTCATTTTTGTGGGATTCACAAAGACTGAAAATTCAATTCATGCACAACAAAAATCTGAACACAACGTTTGGTGTGATAATTTGATCCTTAGGCAGCCTATACTGTCAGTTATAATAATAAACATGTTGTATTTGTCTTAATGGGTATTCATTTGTTAAAGATTATGGAAGTGCGGCTCATCTTGACAGTGTGCAGCATTTAAACTGGAGTAAACCTCAACCACTGTTACAATTCTGACACGTCTCTTTCAGCTGGGGACGAAGGAAGGCTTCCTGGTGAAGCAAGGCGCTATTGTGAAGGTAACAGCAGGAACACTTACATCTGATCTCAAATCAGTTTGTTATTAGGAAGTCTGTTTTGGTTTGGTTTCAGTTTAGAAAATGTCTTCAGAGTGTATTTACTGTCACACCTTTCTGCAGAACTGGAAGCAGAGGTGGTTCACGCTCAACAGATACGAACTTAAATACTTCAAAGACAAAATGGTGAGTCTGCTCAGCTGTGAGAAACGTGCCTTTCACAGTTTCTCACATTCAGTTTTCTGTGTACTGATCAGGGTGGTGTACTGCTTTCCTCCGGAGTACACGTGCACTGTTTTTATGACAGAAGAAGAAGACGTGAGGATGAAGATTTCAGCCAAACTCAGAGTCAGAAAAGATGCTTGCAGATGTCAGCATCAGTATTATGGGATATTTCATAATGTCAATAGCAACATTTAATAGCAAAATGCTGGAGCTAGATTAATAAGGGGGGAGTAGAAGGATGGAGCATATTTCTCCCATATTAGCTTCTTTTTCGTTGGCTCCATGTAAAACCCAGAACTGAATTTAAAATCTTCCTCCTCACATGCAAAGTGTGAATAATCAGACCCCAGCTTAACGAGCTCCCAGTAATCCCAGTAGAGAACACTCTCAGACTGGGGGCTGACTTCCATTCTTTGGGTTCCTGAAGTAGAAGCAGAGCCATCAGCTATCAGCTGTGGAAATAGCTGGATCAGTGTACCCACAGTATACCCACACTTAGGGTGAGGGCTGCCCTAGGGGGCCCCACACTGGTGGAGCCATTTCACACCGGTACTGAGACCCACAGTGGGCTGCCCACCTGAAGTTCTAGTGTAATAAGCAGTGTGTTTATTACACTAGAACAGTGGTTTGCCATCCTTCCCCCTGTGGCAGGAAGAAGTGTGTTCACGCGGCTCCTCAACAAAAAGGTTTAACTTTATTTAAATAACATCAAACTCATTAACATTAATTTCTTCCACTAAAAAACAACTTTCACTTCAAACATTTTCTCTGACACTGGTCACTTGATCGCTTCATTACGCTGCATTTTTTCAGAAAACAGAGATAAGCAGAATTTGCAGAAATGCAGCAGTGAAGTTCAGCGAGTATCAAAAAGAAGAGAAACGTGTGAAAAGAGATGAGCAGCTCAGTTAGTGGGAGTTTAGCCGTCACTCTGAGTGGCTGCAGAGAGCCTGTTTTTCACCGCACAACTTTTCAAACTACTTTTCTCAACTCAGCAAAGTTCAGTGTTCAGCCTAGATGAGCAGTTTGTTCTCAGTGGCAGAAAAACACAGATGAGATTTGGCCAAAGCCCACAGCTGAGTGGATTCTCCCTGTGCACATCAAACCTCAGCCATCACCACCAACTGCTGCAGCAGATGGGTCTGCCACAAGAACTGGATTTTTTTTTTAAATGCCAAAATAAATAAGATAGACTTCTCCTTAAACCTAAAAGAAAGCATAAAATAAGAAGGCCTTTGCTCCGTCTTCTTTCTCACAGTGCTGCATCTCCTGCATAATGTGGTGGCTACAGTGAAGGAACGTGAGCATGACTGAGGTTTATCCTGAGCTTTGATGCAGCGTTTCCTGCTTCATTATGATGGTTTAGATGTTAATAATTAATGGTAATAATAAGTCTGTGTCCTGCCTGATAGCACAGGCTCAGAGTTTTATTGGCTCGAGGAGGAAAAATATTAATAGAATTTATATTATATTAATCTAAATGTGCAACATGATGTTACTGAAGCCTTGAAATAAATATTGTCACCCCGTGGCCCCCCGTGGACTCACACCTGCCTGCTGCAGGTATCACTGTGATATAAAGCAGCACAGCTGCCGTCAGCCTCAGTAACGTCTGTCTCTGCTCTTCACACTTGTGTGTAGACTGACTCACGTTAAATCAAACAGCATCATCATTGTTGTGTTATCAGTCTGTTTGTTGAGAAACCTGCATGGACCTAATATTGTTGTCATGTGTGCTTCTACTTTAGGTCTGTTTTTAGTCGCTAATGTGGGTGAAATGTTGAAGTGTACATGGTGAGCTCTATGGAGACAAAACAAAACATCGAAGCAAAGAATGGCATGGAGGAGCTCCAAAAACATGAGAATTTCCTCTTTGAGCTCAAAGACTCACAAACGGTCACCTTGCTTTGCTGTGAAACATTTCTTCACAAAATGTGGATACCGGTCTTTAAGGGATCTTGTTTTCATCAAACGGCAGCCTTACCGATCAAACCCTCGGGCTTGGGGCTGATCTGCTTCGTTTGTCTGTGTATGAGGCAGTGGGTCTGTTGGTGAGACTGTTTTGGTAATTGCCTGGAAACACTTCATTTCCCTGCTATGGTCTGCGTACACAGTGTCCTGTGAGAGAAGCTTAAAGAGCTCATCAGCTGTCATATGACCAAACGCTCACACAGGAACTCTGACGTGACAGTTCTGTTATCACGTGTGGTTTCTTGCACTGAGCAATTCTGTATGCAACTTTGTGTGATGCCATTAGTGCTTTGCTGTTTTGTGATGCAGATTTTACAAAGCGTTTTTCTGCTGACAGTATTCTCCAAGTTTTCTTACAAATAATTGGGTTTATTGATGTGACTGTGTTTGGTTTGTTGGGTCTCATGCTGTCAGCTGCCAGAGGTTTCAAACAGGTCTCTCTTCATGTCCTGCCACATTCACAGTCAAACCTACACACATGCTTTGTCATATTTCCTTATTTTTAGGCTGATTATTGGTGCTTGGTGTTTGTCTCAGAAGCACCACCAATTTTTCTTTTCATAACTGTCAAATATTTATCCATTTTGCGGACTCTAAAGTTCTGACAACAGTGAATGAGCAGGCTGCTAACATAACTGAAATGATTCTGTTAAACATTAGTTCTGCATGACTTTCCCCAGGTTGCTTGTACCCCACCTGTCATGACTGCACACGTTGGGAATCACTGCAGTAGAACATATTTGATTACACTGTCAGAAATATGAGGCTGTGAGATGTGGACTGATTCAAAATGGGAGTTAAACTCAGAATGGCTTCATTTTTTTGTTTCTTTTGAGCAATACTCTGGTCCATACTCCATGCTAATTGGTGGCAGTAAGGTACCATGAGGCAGGGCACATGTGGGCCCTGTACTGTGGAGCCTGATTGGGCAGTCCACTGTGGACCTTGGTACCGGTATGAATGTGGGGCCCCACCAGTATGGGTCCCTAGTAAAGCAGCCCACACCTTGATTGTGCGTACACTGCAGGCCCGTAATGGGCCCCACTGTGACCTGCCTCTGTATGGGCCGCTCTGATGGGGTCAATCTACTATGTGGGGGCTGTTCCACAATTTCTTATGGCTAGCTCCTGTACTTCAGTGATGAGAAATCAAATGCTGGAAAAAATAAGAATGTAAAAAGCTACTCTTATGTATTTGAGGGCCTGTACAGTGTATCACAAAAGTGAGTACACCCCTCACATGTCTGCATATATTTAAGTATATCTTTTCATGGGACAACACTGACAAAATGACACTTTGACACAATGAGCAGTAGTCTGTGTGCAGCTTATATAACAGTCTTCATGCAGAGCAACAATTCATCTTTAAGGTCCTCACAGAGTTCTTTGCCATGTTGGAACTTTCAGTGAGCAGTATGAGAGAGTGTGAGAGCTGCACTACAAAATTGAACACACCTGCTCCCTGTGCACACCTGAGACCTAGTAACACTAACGAGTCACATGACATTTTGGAGGGGAAATGACAAGCAGTGCTCAATTTGGACATTTACAGGTGTAGTCTCTTAGGGGTGTTCTCACTTTTGTTGCCGCTGGTTTAGACATTAATGGCTGTATATTGAGTTATTTTGAGGGAAGAATAAATTTACACTGTTATATAAGCTGCACACAGACTACTTTTCACTGTGTCAAAGAGTCATTTTGTCAGTGCTGTCCCATGAAAAGATTTACTTAAATATCTGCAGACATGTGAGGGGTGTACTCACTTTTATGATACACTGTAACCTAGACAGGCTTCATAGTAAGTTAAAATCTAAAAATGAAGAAAATTGAAAATTAACTTAAAAATTAGAAAGGCTGCATGAGAGAGCTAAGCCATGTAAAAGAAGGTTTGGAAGCCATGATCAATGAAGTCCAGAAAGATGTTAGTGAGCTAACAGAGAAGGTCCTGGATGTATGAGAAGTACACTATACTGCCAAAGTATCTGCTTGTCTGCCTTCACATGCATACAAACCTGAGTAACATCCATCTTTAATCCAGAGGGTTTAAATATGATGTGGGCCCACCCTTTGCAGCTATAACAGCTTCAGCTCTTCTGGGAAGTCTTTCCACAGGTTTAGGAGTGTTTATGGGAATTTCTGACCATTCTTCCAGAAGCACATCTGTGAGTTCAGACACTGATGTTGGAGAGAAGGCCTGGCTCACAGTCTCCACTCTAATCCATCCCAAAGGTGTTCTATTAGACTGAGGTCAGGACTCTGTGCAGGCCAGTCAAGTTCTTCCACACCAAACTGGCTCATCCATGTCTTTATGGAGCTGCTTTGTGCTCTGGTGTGCAGTCATGTTGGAACAGGAAGGTTGGAAAGTTGAGAGCATGAAATTGTCCAAAATGTCTTGGTACATTGAAGAGTTCCTTTCAGTGGAACTAAGGGGCCGAGCCCAACTCCTGAAAAATACCCCCACACTATGATCCCCCTCCACCAAACATTACACTTGGCACAATGGAGTCAGACAAGGACTGTTGTCCACGATTCATCCCTCCAGAGAACGTGTCTTCACTGCTCTAGAGTCCAGTGGCGGCGTGCTTCACACCACTGCATCCAATGTTTTGCATTGTGCTGGTGGAGGTAAGGCTTGGATGCAGCTGCTTGGCCATGGAAACCCATTCCATGAAGCTCTCTGTGCACTGTTCTTGAGCTGATCTGAAGGCCACATGAAGGTTGGAGTTCTGTGGTGACTGACTTGGCAGAAAGTTGGCGACCTTCATCCACTGGCCCTACCACTTCATGGCTTAGTTGATGTCATTCCCAATCACTTCCACTTTGTTATAATCCCACTAAAATTTAACAGTGAAATATTTAGTAGTGAGGAAATTTCAGGGCTGGACTTGTTGCACAGGTATCATCCTATCACGGTACCACGCTGGAGTTCACTGAGCTCCTGAGAGCATGCCTATGCCTACACTCTGCATTTAATCATTAGTTATTATTAATCTCTGGCTCTCTTCCACAGTATGTCTTTTGTCCTGTCTCTCTGACTGCCCCTCCCTGAGCCTGGTTCTGCTGGAGGTTTCTTCCCATTAATAAGGAGTGTTTTTCCTTCCCACTGACACCAGATGCTTGGTCGTAGGGGGTCGTTTGGGTTTTCTCTGTAATTATTGCAGGGTCTGTTCCTTATAATAGGAAGCATCTTGAGGCAACTGTTTATCGTGATTTGGTGCTATAGAAATTGAATTGAATTGAATTAATTGATTATTGATTATTAAAAGACTCAGTGAAAGTTTGGTGCTTCCAGCCAATTTGAAACTGGGAGCATAACTTGGTGCCCACAGTTTTAGTTGCAGATTCGGTGGTGTTTAAGATTAAATACAAAACCAAAATTTAAATATAGACTTAGTCTACATAAGAATTTGATATAAGGTCAGCAGCAAAGCCAGTGTAGGTGACCTGTTTTAAGATTATATTTTATCTGTTGTAAAATTGTATGTTGCCAACAGCAAGAAAACTAAAAACGGGAATTGATTGGTCAGTGAGCAGTGATTTCTGAAACATAACATGCCCTGGAAAAGTTATGTTCACAGCATACCGTAAGTTACCATCGTGATTTAACCTGGTAAGAAGTGAACCACCCTCGTTGTACAGATAACCCAGGGTTAAACATGAAGTTACCTGGATAAGCCTAAATCCTGCTTCTTACTATAGGGTCCTGTTCATATGCACAGTCAGTATGCACATTTTTTTTTCTGTTGCAGTGTGAGGAGCCCATTCGAACCCTAGATCTGAGATCCTGCTCTGCAGTCCAATTTGACTACTCTCAGGATAGAGTCAACTGTTTTTGGTAAGTGATCCAACAGTGAATTTGTAGAATTTGGTTATTTAGAATAAAGAGAAAGTGATAATTTACTGTAAGGTGGATATTGGAAAATTCTAGCAAGTTAGCTGAAAGACAACATAATGTTTCTTAGATGCAGCCTCCACATAAAATCGTGAGTGATAACATTTGCTAGCTTCCAGGGGGGTCACTACTGGCCTCACCTGTCAGCCTGATTTGGTATATATTTTAATTAATGAACTTAACATGAACTTTGTTCGTCACACTTTTCTGCAACTCTGACAGCAGTGTTAATTTCGTTGATGAAATATTTTCGTCATAGTTTTTGCCAACGACCCTTTCTTCCATGACAAAAACGAGACGATACCTAAATTAAAACCACCTGAAAGGATAAAAATGATGATGAAATTAATTAACACTTTTGTCTTCCCTCCGTGCTGCCCTGATCTTGTGTGTGACTACCAGAAGGCAACATAGGCAACAGAATTCATACACAATTAAGCATACTTGTATTCATACATGCATACAATCAGACACACGTTACTTTCCCCTTTAATGCTGACTCACTTATTCTTCTTCTTACTCCTGCTTCTTATTCAGCTCTCATGATTTACACACTCGCTCCATGTTAATCTGTGATTTTTATTTTATCCTTGGTATGTTTATGTGCATCTGTGTGTCATGGACTTATTTCTATTGGGGCCTATCGGCCAGGTCATGTATGTAAATGAGAACTGGTTCTCAAACATTGTACCTTGTAAAATAAAGGTTTAAAAAAGAAGAAACATTGCAGACATTGAAGATAGCTATAAGTACCTTGGAATCCCACTGGGAAAACGGAATTCCAAGAGAACGACGAGGCCACTAGTAAAGCTTCAACTGCTTAATACTCTCTCTGTCTCTGTCGCTCTCTTTTTCTCTCTAATCAAAATGCAACAATTAAGTCAACTACTATATACAAGGCAAACATAATGTAATACTTATTTGTATGTTTGTGGAAAGAGGAGGGGGTTGAAGTGTACTTCCCCAGGGCAGTAAAATGTGAGGTTTGTGCCGTTTAAAAAAGGGGAAGTAGTCAAATAACAGAGGGAAACAGGAAGAGGCAATAAAGAGTGTACAAGTTGAAAAGCCGCACTGGCTTTGCAGACGTAACAGCCTTCTGCATTATTTCAAAAGTGTTTGTTAATGTAAATAAGAAGTGCTGATTTCAATTTTCTTCCTCTCCATTGCACCATCAGGAATGTGATAGGTTTTCATCAGTCAGTTAGTTCTCATAAAGTCACGTAAGTGAAAGCTGAAGAGGTTTAAAGCCAGACTGGGTCACCATGCACCACCATTTTTTGGTTAAGAAACTGTTGTATTTAATTTAATATACAATTTGGTCCATGAGTTTTTGGATAATGACATAATTTCCATATTGTTGTCTTTGTATACCACCACACTACATTTTAAATCAGGCAGTTAAGATCTGATCTGACATAAGATCTGAAGTGCATACTTAAATTTTTAATTTAGGGGTTTTAACAAAAGTATTGCATTAGTTGTTTAGGAATTACAGAAATTGTTATACAGAGTCCACCATTTTCAGAAGTTCAAAAGTAATAGGACAAAGTACCATCATTTTAAATATAAGGATTGTCACCCTCTCCCCAGCCACCTCCTTCAGCTCATCTGGGGGGGACCCCTAAGCATTCCCAGACAAGTCAAGAGATATAATCTCTCCAGCATATCCTGGGTCTGCCCCGGGGCCTCCTCCTGGTAGGGCATGACCGGAACAGCTCATCCAGGAGGTGCCCAGGAGGCATCCTAGTCAGATGCCTGAACCACCTCAACTGGCTCCTTTCAATGTGGAGGAATGGCCGCACTACTCACCCCATTTCTAAGAGAAAGGCCAGCCACCCTTCGGAGGAAGCTCATTTCCGCCGCTTGTATTCACAATTGTGTTCTTTTGGTCACTACCCAAAACTCATGACCATAGGTGAGGATAGGGACGTAGATTGACCAGTAAATCAACAGCTTCGCTTTTACACTCAGCTCCCTCTTTACCGCAACAGACCGGTGCAGCATCCACATCACTGCAGACACAGCCCCAATCTGTCTGTCGATCTCCCGTTCCCTTCTCCTGTCACTCGTGAACAAGACCCCGAGATACTTAAACTCCTCCACCTGGGGCAGTAACTAGTCCCTGAACCAGAGTAGCACTCCACCCTTTTCCGGTTGAGAACCATGGCCTCAGACTTAGAGGTGCTGATTCTCATGGCAGCCGCTTCACACTCAGCTGTGGACCCTTCCACTGCGAACTGGAGGCCACCCCCTGATGAAGCCAACAGGAGCGCATCATCTGCAAAAAGCAGAGATGAGACTCTGAGGCCACCAAAGAAGAAGCCTTCCACCACTTGTCTACGCCTAGAAGTTCTGTCCATAAAAATTATGAACAGATTCAAAGGGCAGCCCTGGCAAAGTCCATACCCCCAGGAAACATGTCCGACTTATACGGACCAAGCTCTCACTGTGGTTGTACAGGGACTTAATGGCCCACAACAACAAGCCAGACAACCCATACTCCTGTAGCACCCCCCACAGGATAACCCGAGGGACGCGGTCGAATGCCATCTCCAAGTCCACTAAACACATGTAGACTGGATGGGCAAATTTCAACGCACACTTTAATATCCTTGAGAGGATAAAGAGCTGGGCCAGTGTTCTGCGACCTGGATGAAAACTGCATTGTTCCTCTACAATCCAAGGTTTGACTAATGGTCGGACCCTCCTTTCCAGCACCCTAGCATAGATCTTACTAGGGAGGCTGGAGCGCATTCTCCGGTCTCCCTTCTTAAAGATGGTGACCACCACCCCAGTCTGCCAATCCAGTGGCACCACCCGAGATGTCCACGCGATGTTGCAGAGTCGTGCCAACCAAAACAGCCCTACAACATCCAGAGCCTTCAGGAACCCAGGGTGAATCTCATCACCCCCAGTGATGGGCGAGTCATCCCCCTTATCCCCAGACTCTGCTTCCACTACAGAAGGTGTGTCAGTGGGATTAAGGAGGTCCTCGAAGTATTCTTTCCACTGCCTGACTATAGCCTCAACTGAAGTCAGCAGTGCCCCACCCACACTATAAATCGTGTGAGTAGAACACCACTTTCCCCTCCTGAGTCACCTGACAGTTTGCCAGAATCACTTTAAGGCTATCAAAAAGTCTTTTTCCATGGCTTCACCAAACACCTCCCACACCCACGTTTTTGCTTCGGCCACCACCCGAGCTGCGTTCTGCTTGGTCTGCCAGTACCTGTCAGCTGCCTCTGGACTCCCACAAGCTAACCAAGCCCGATAAGACTCCTTCTTCAGCTTGATGGCTCCCTTCACCTCAAGTGACCACCATCTGGTTCGGGGCTTACCAGCACAACAGGCACCAACCACTTTACAGCCACAGCAGCCTCAACAATGGAGGGGCAGAACATGGTCCATTCGGACTCAATGTCCTCAGAATGCAGTCGAAGTTCTTTCAGAGGTGGGAGTTGAAGGTCTCTGCCAGGCATTTCCTCCACACCCTCACAATACATTTAGGTGCACCAGGTCTGTCCAGCATGCTCCTCCTCCACCACCTGATCCAACTCACCACCAGGTGGTGATCAGTTGACAGCTCAGCTCTCTTCACCCGAGTGTCCAGAACGTACGGCCGAAGATCTGATGATACGATTACAAAATCGATCATCGACCTGCAACCTAGAGTGTCCTGGTGCCACGTGCGCTTATGGACATCCTTATGTTTGAACACGGTGTTCGTTATGGACAAACTGTGGTTTGCACAGAAGTCCAATAACAAGACATCATTCGTGTTCAAATTGGGCAGGCTGTTCCTCCCAAATACACCCCTCCAGGTCTCACTGTCTTTGCCCACGTGAGCATTAAAGTCTCTCAGCAGGACGATGGAGTCACCAGATGAAGCACCCTCGAGCACCCCGCCCAGTGACTCCAAGAAGGGTTTGAACCATCATTCGGCGCATAAGCACAAACAACAGTTGGGACCCATTCCCCGGCCTGATAGCGCAGGGAAGCAACCCTCTCGTTTACCAGTGAAAACTCCAGCATACAGGCAGCAAGCCCCCTGCTCAATGCCTCTCACCGAGGGCAACTCCAGACTGGTTCCAGAGCCCAGACCACGCGTTGAAGTGAGCCCGACTATATCTAGCTGGTATCTCTCAACCTCACGCACTAGCTCAGGCTCCTTCCCCACCAGCGATGGTATACAAAGGCTCCTTCCCCACCAGCGATGTGACATTACATTTCCCGATAGCCAGTAACCCTATCCTGGGCAGGGTAAACAGTTCCATTGATGACTCTTTCATAGAGGTCTTTAATACTCTCACTTGTCATTTATTGTATTTTCTTGCTGCTGTAACATAATTCTCTCTCTCTCATATCACCTGACACATTTAGCTGTTGATTTTTTGTTTGTTTTGTCTTGAATTTAAAAAAAAAAGCATGCTCTTTTGGGTTGAGATCAGGTTACTGACTTGGCCATTATAAAATACCCCGTGTCTTTGACTTGAAAAACTCTTGAGTTGCTTTTGCAGGACATTTTGGATCATTATCCATTTACACTCTGAACCTCCATTCCATCAGTTTTGCAGCATTTGGCTGAATCAAGAATATAGCGCTGTACACTTCAGAATTCATCGTACTGCTCCTTCTATCAACTGTCACATCATCAATGAACACTTGTGACCCGGTTCTACTGGCAGCCAAATGTGCCATAACGTTGGCATAACAGTGTTTTGACATAAAATTATATAACATGGCCTCCACCATGTTTGACAGATGATGCAGCATGCTTCATGCTTTCTTTCCTTCTCCATGCTTTTCTGTTTTAGTCCTTCTGGTACAAGCTAATCTATACATCTGAAGGCATGTCTTGATTGTAAACAATGATCTGCCCACCTTCTTTATTTGGGATAATCAAGGATGGAATTCTGCTATCATCCACTATACTTGTCTTCCAGGGTCTTCCAAGGCTTTTGGTGTTGCTAACCTGACCTGTGCATAAGAATTTTAAGAATGTAGCAGATAGCTGATATGACCACTCCTGAAGTTTTGCCATCTATTGGCTTTTTAGGCAAATGATTGCTTCCTTCACTTCCATCAACATCTGGTTGGATCTTATTAGGGGCCTCAATAGGTCATGAAACTTTGTGTCAGTCAATTGTCTAATTACTTTTGAGCCTTTGAAAATGAAGAACTCTATCAAAATAGCTGTAATTCAACAGTTAAAGCAACACTTTTGTCTGCCCCTTGAATTAAATCTAAAGCTGAAAATCTTCATTTCACTTCTGTCTTGTTTATTAAAATCCATTGTGGTGGTGTACAAAGGCACAATTTGAAAAACTGTGTCATTGTCGAAATACTTATGGGCATAAATGTCAATATAAGTATGAGGTGGTAAAGTTTTTTTTGTTTTGTTTTTTATATTTGTCATTGGTGGCAGCAGAATATTAACCAGATGTTAGAGAAAGTGTTTAGCTGCCTGCCCAGTAAGCAGTTGGTCTACATCCATTTAGCCAGTCACCATAACTACAGTCATTTGGATGACCTCACGGTGTCATAAATGTTTTTATTGCGCTGTCATGTAAACAGAATACTGCTTTCATATCTGTAGAAATCTTTAATCTTTCTAAATTAATCTCATTAGACAAACAATATAAAGCCTACCTTTCCGATTATTGTACCTGCATGATGGATATGAATACAATGTGTAGTAAAGTACCCAACAGCTGTGAGAGCCCTCTCTTTTCCCCTGTGACATTTTGCATTCAGCAAAGGTATTGCCAGTGGGCAAAAAATATTTGCACAAGGGGATAACATATCTTTTTTTGTCCATAAAAATTATCAATCTGTTTTTATTAGTTGGCATTGTACCACAGGCCTTCAAGGTGGCTGTAATTAAAACGCTAGTTAAAAGTTGGCCCAGCTGTCGTATTATAGGCCAGCCTTCCTCTTGTAAATGGACTAGTTCTTATAGAGCGCTTTTCTACTCTAAGCACTCAATACGTGTTTACATATGTATCTAAGCTAAGTACTTTTATTGTCTAACATTCTCACACATTCACACTCCAACGCTTGCATCAGAGAGCAACTTATGGTTCCGTTTCTTGCCCAAGGATGCTTTGGCACGCAGCCCAGAGCAACCAGGAATTGAACCGTAAACCTTAACCAAGCTATCCTGTAAACTCCCACATTAATAAAAGCTTTACATTGCAAAAGACAGCTAGTTCTAATTTCTGATGATATTTATATTTAATTAACTATGTACCAAAATATATGTTGACAATAACATTTTTAATGAGGCCCATGTTGATTTGAGATGGAATGGCCGAATATACGGTATGAACAAAAAGAAATATTGCAGCTTAAAAAATGTATTTTAATACTGTACTCTAATGCACTTTCACTGGTCAAGAAGACTAGAAAAGCACTCTATCATTGCAGTCCATTTCCCATTTCATTGTTCATGTGAACTAATGTTTTGTGATGTCCTTGAGAAATAGTGCCCTTTACACTTACAAACACCGGACTTTCATCCTGATGCAGTGCTGATACAATCAGGATAATCAGTGGAGGGTCTTGTGTTGTTAAACTGTGATTTTAAGAGTCAAGTCAAAAGACAACTAGGAAGTGTGTCTGCTTCCCTGTTGGTATATTTAGAATCATGGTAAATGGTAAGAGGACTGGTATGTTTTTTAAAGTCAGATTATAGCTGCAGCTACAGAATAAAGGATACAGTAAAGCACAGCCTTCTGCTTTCTCTCAGATAACTCTGCACATCTCTGTGTGTCCGCAGTCTTGTGTTTCCAGATCGAACCTTTTACCTTTGTGCTAAGACAGGCGTGGAGGCTGATGAGTGGATCAAGATCCTGAGGTGGAAACTAGTGAGTTTGTGCAAATGTCATACTAGACATGATACAATATTTTTGCTATCAATTAAAATAATTACAATAAAAAATGTTCCAAGAACTTTTGACAGTGTGCTATGGCGTGTTGAGGGAATGTTAATTTTTACAACACGTATTACACTTGGAGGATTTTCCCTTTAAGCAGTACGAACATTGTAAGTGATGTGTTGCAATAGCTTGTGTAACATTAAGTCACTTCCTTATTACTGAAAAAAAGAACAACATTTCTTCCTCTCCAAGCTGTCTACAGAGGTTTGACACAGCTGAATCATGATCTGTTAACCAGAAGGAAAGCTCTGTGTACCACACAGAAAACAGGAGGAAATCCTCTGACAGTCTAACGTTCCTGCACATTCATACTCGGAGACACACTCGGGGTTCAGTATCTTGCCCAAGGATACTTTGGCATGCAGACTAGAGCAGCCAGGAAGTGAACCACCAACTTTCTGATTAGTAGATGACCTGCTCTATCGCCTGAGTCCTCTATTAAACTACTCTACAGTCCAGTGTGAGGCCATCTTTCTGACAACTACAGCTTGTTCAGAACTGATACATGAAACAGGACGATGACCCGAATTACACAGCAAATCTACAAGAGAATGGCTGCAAGAAGAAGAAAGAAGAGAAACAAGTTCTTGCACAGGCCCGTTCAAGGTCCAGAACCTCAACCTGACTGAAATGTTGTGGGGGGTGCTTAAGAGAGCTGTGTATAAATGAATATCTGCAAACTTCAGTGACCTGACTGCCAAAATTCCTCCACAACAATGCGACAGACTGATACAGACAGTGATTGTTCCAAGTTATTGCTGTTAAAGGAGGTTCTACAAGCTCCTGAATCATGTGGACTACTTTATGACTTTATGAAGTCCTTTGAAAACTTTCTAAATCCAAGCTAACTTTGTAGCTTTGTTTAAATGAACAGACTCACAGTTTGAATGTATCAGTTCTTTTGTGTTGCAAAGAGGTTTTTTTCACTCAGACTTTGTTTTCAGTCACAGATAAGAAAAGGACGATGATGGCTGTCACTGGAGACGCAGAGCTGAGATCAACAGGATGAACCAAGATAACAACACCGAACAAACAAGAGAAAAAATCATTCATTTTCATTTTAATAACTAGACAGCCTGGATAGTAAGATGCACCCTCACAGAGACAGATACCTGCTCATTAGAGCTAAGTCACAGAATAAACTCCACACAGCAACCCGTACTACACTTTATTAGGTACACCTTCAGGTTTCTTATGCCTTCAGAGCTCCCTTAATACTTCATGTCACAGGTTCAACAAGGGGCTGGACACACACACACAAACATACACAGTGTGTGTGGAGCCTATCCCAGCTGTCATAGGGTGAAGGCAGGGTACACCTGTACAGGTCACCAGCCTGTCACAGGGCCAACACAGAGAGACAAACAACCTTTCACACCTATGGACAATTTAGAGTTTCCAGTTAACCTAACCCCACTAACTGCATGTCTTTGGACTGTGGGAGGAAACCCACACAGACACAGGGAGAACATCTAAACTCCACACATAGAGACCCGGGCCATGGTGGAATCGAACCCAGACCTCCTCACTGTGAGGCAACATTGCTGACCACCACACGGCCCCCCCAAAACATAAACTGATTAATGTAATTTATTAAAACTGTAATAGACACAGCTCAACTCCTGCCTTGGTCACAGGTTATTTTGGTGCATATTGCCACTATTTTCCATCCTCCGTGTGAGTGTACTACTGAGTGTGGCAACAGAAGGCCTCGATGCTGTTAACAGACTTTATGCTACACTAGCTGCCAGTACCAAGCATGTGCAGCTTCTGGTGCTTGTGTGCCACAATAGTATTATTTTTGGATTATTGCTGATTTCTTTTACTGTATGTTTCATACTGTGGATCAGAAGGACACAGGTAATACAGATGCCCTCTCAATATGTTCAACAATGCTCCTGGAAATAATATGATATATTAAAACCACTTGAAAAGCTACAGTGGCTGTTTTGTTTGTTTAACCAGTATGCTGCCCAGCTCTAATTTCCTCAGAAATCAGGTAGGTAAAAAATCTGGAATTCATTCAAAGTGTAGCATTTACATTAAAACGCTGTTCTGGAGCCACATCATGCAGTCAAACAGAAACATGGTAAATAGTATCAGGGTCACATATTTTGGAGTAGTATGAGCTATTTCTGTCAAATGACTGCATGAAAGATAGTTCCACTTCCTCCCACCATATTATAGTGAAGCTGAAATTTCCCACTTATGGTAATGGGATTAGACTCTCTGTGAGTAACAGCATCACCTGCTACACTCCACCATGAACACACCCCCCCTGCACTGTTTATGTAGCCAGTTGCTAATTGATGCTTCAGTCTTAAAAATGATCCATCTGTCTTTATTAGTTGGCTATGTACCACAGGCCTTCAAGGTGGCTGTAATTAAACCTCTACTTAAAAAGCCATCACTGACCCAGCTGTCTAAGCTAATTATAGGCCAATCTCCAACCTTCCTTTTCTCTCAAAGATTCTTGAAAGAGTAGTTGTAAAACAGCTAACTGATCATCTGCAGAGGAACGGTTTATTTGAAGAGTTTCAGTCAGGTTTCAGAATCTTTATTGTCATTGTATACGCAAGTTGCACAACGATATTTAAAATGCATTCCTTTCTAGGTGCCTCAGACAATAAATAATAAAAATATGAGTGATAAAAATGATTAATAAAATACAATACACAATAATAAATTAACATTAGAAGAATCTAGCCCCAATACACACACCAACGCACACACACACACACACACACTCAGTACTACCACCCCACATCACTGTCCATTTGACCACACAGAGTTCAGGTCAATGATGGCCCTGGCATAAAAGCTGTTCCTCAGTCTGTTAGTTCTGGCCTTCATTGTCCTGAAACGTCTGCCTGATGGCAGTAGCTGAAACAAAGAGTGTGAGGGGTCCTGGAGGATGTTCTGTGCCCTCCTCTGGCAGCGGCCATTGAACAGTTCCTGGAGGGAGGGCAGGGGGCAGCCTGTGATCTTTTGAGCAGTGTTTTCTGTCTGCTGCTGTGCAGCTGTTGAACCACACGCACAGACAGTAGGTCAGGATGCTCTCTACAGAGCTACGGTAAAAGGACACCAGCAGATTCTGGGTCACATGGTTGCTCCTAAGAACCCTCAGGAAATGCTCTGTTGGGCCTTTCTGACAATGCTGGTTGTATTGATACTCCAGGTCAAATCATCCTCCAGATGTACTCCCAGGAACCTAAAATCTGAAACCAGCTCCATTTCATCCCCCTCGATGAACAGAGGTTGAATGACATGTGTTGTCCTCCTAAAATCTGCTACCATCTCCTTTGTCTTAGTGGTGTTCAGGATCAAGTTATTCTCACTGCACCACCTTGACAGCCGCTGCACTTCGTTCATCACAGTACAGAAACAGCATTAGTGAAGGTTACAAATGATCTTCTCACAGCCTCTGACAGTGGACTCATCTCTGTACTTGTCCTGTTGGACCTCAGTGCAGCTTTGATACTGTTGACCATAACATTTTATTACAGAGATTAGAGCATACTATAGGTATTAAAGGTACTGCACTGCAGTGGTTTGAATCATATTTATCTCATAGACTCCAATTTGTTCATGTAAATGGGGAGTCTTCTTCACACACTAAGGTTAATTATGGAGTTCCACAGGGTTCTGTGCTAGGACCAATTTTATTTACATTATACATGCTTCCCTTAGGCAGTATTATTAGAAAGCACTGCATCAATTTTCATTGTTATGCAGATGATACTCAGCTTTACCTATCAATGAAGCCAGATGACACACATCAATTAGTTAAACTGCAGGAATGTCTTAAAGACATTAAGGCCTGGATGACCTCTAATTTCCTGCTTCTAAATTCAGATAAAACTGAAATTCTTGTTCTCGGCCCCACAAATCTTAGAAACATGGTGTCAAACCAGATACTTACTCTGGATGGCATTACTTTGGCCTCCAGTAACACTGTGAGAAATCTTGGAGTCATTTTTGACCAGGATATTTCCTTCAATGCACATATTAACCCTCTCATGCATGAATTATTAAATTTTGATTACAGATTTTTTTATCCAATGATTTTAGGGTTC
The DNA here is from genome assembly GCF_007364275.1 of Archocentrus centrarchus. Classification (NCBI taxonomy): domain Eukaryota; kingdom Metazoa; phylum Chordata; class Actinopteri; order Cichliformes; family Cichlidae; genus Archocentrus; species Archocentrus centrarchus. The sequence continues at coordinate 877,362 of NW_022060270.1, forward strand.
CATAAGGGTACAAAAACATACTGAGAAAAAATTTTTTTTCTATCTCCATCCCCTAAGGAGATATTTTTTTGTACACTACAGTGTACTCTGTGCGCTTTCCTTAAAACAAAGAATTACATGGTAATTTGTTAAAATACTGTGTAAATCTTGAAATAATATCCCAGTATACCTGTATAATCACACCACATTCATTACTAGTCTTTCCTGCCTGTAGTATACCTAATTCTGCCTGGCAAAGGGTGCACTACATGCTTTATTCTTGACTATTCACTCGAACGATTCTAATTATTTCAAATCACTTTATTGTCAATTCATATCACTTTAGAAACACACACGCACACACACACACCATCCCTTATCACAGGAGTGGGCAACTCCAGGCCTCGAGGGCCGGTGTCCTGCATGTTTTAGATGTGTTCCTAAGCCAACACACCTGAATCACATATAGAAGTCATTAGCAGGACTCTGGAGAACTTGACTGCATACTGAGGAGGTACTTCAGCCATTTGATTCAGGTGTGTTGGATCAGGGACACATCTAAAACCTGCAGGACACCGGCCCTCAAGGCCTGGGATTGCCCACCCCTGCCTTATCACCATGTAAATAGTCACTGAACTCATACTCGCACCCAGTAAGAGCTTACAGAACTCTCATTCTGTAGTCACATCCTCATCACTGCCACTATCACCACACTCTTCCTCACTTGATTCAGGAAACTGCCAACTCTATAACTATGTACTCCTGTCTCTTGAAGCTCTATAAAATATAAAGAAACAAAACATTTTCAATGCATAAAATATGCATTGAAAGTGCAAACATTCAGTGATGACTAGCTAGAACACAGTGGAAATAGCACATGCACATGGCCATGTAGACATGGCCAGTGCATAATGGTCACTACAGTGTACACATGGAAAATTAGTATTTTCTCCAAATGTAAAATCCAAATTGAGATATTTCTTGGACATTATGTTACCTAAGATGCTCATTAGTCTTATTTTATTTTTTTTACCTTCAGTGGATTCTTTTTATAGAAGGTAGACGCTGGGATAGCTAAGGTGCCTGATCTCTTTTTGTCTCCATCAGCCATCTTGGAATCAATGACCCCTGTAGCCCTCTCAAAGGATTTTCAATGGGGTTTTTTTGTATGAAAGGGTGAAATAGCACTACCTGCTGTTGACTATGTGGAACAGTGCCCAAGATTTTATGTATTTGAAGAGATAAACAACTTTTAATCAGCTGTACACTGTAGTGTCACCCATGCATGAATTAAACAAATATGTAGGACCGCTTTTTTGCATTTGCGCAATATTTCTAAAATTAGAAACATCCTTTCTCAGAGTGATGCTGAAAAGCTAATTCATGCATTTATTACTTCTAGGCTGGATTATTGTAATTCATTATTATCAGGCTGTCCTAAAAGCTCCCTGAAAAGCCTTCAGCTGATCCAAAATGCTGCAGCTAGAGTACTGACAGGGACTAGAAAGAGAGAGCAGATTTCTCCCATATTGGCTTCTCTTCATTGGCTCCCTGTTAAATCTAGACTAGAATTTAAAATTCTTCTCCTTTTACTGATCGGAAGGTCAGCGGTTCGATTCCTGGCTACTCCAGGCTACATGCCAATGTATCCTTGGGCAAGATACTTAACCCCAAGTTGCTCTCCGACCATCCTGTCGGAGTGTGAATGTTAGCTAATTAAAAGCACTTAGCTTAGTAAACATGGAAGTGCATGTATGAATGGGGGTGAATGTAAAACATGTTGTATAAGCGCTTTGAGTGCTCTGACTGAGTAGAAAAGCGCTATATAAGAACTAGTCCATTTACCATTTACCTACAAGGTCTTGAATAATCAGGCCCCATCTTATCTCAAAGACCTCATAGTACCATATCACCCCAACAGAGCACTTCGCTCTCAGACTGCTGGCTTACTTGTGGTTCCTAGGATACTTAAGAGTAGAATGGGAGGCAGAGCCTTCAGCTTTCAGGCCCCTCTTCTGTGGAACCAGCTCCCAGCTTGGATTCAGGAGACAGACACCCTCTCTATTTTTAAGATTAGGCTTCAAACTTTCCTTTATGATCAAGCTTATAGTTAGGGCTGGATCAGGTGACCCTGAACCCTCCCTTAGTTATGCTGCTATAGGCCTAGGCTGCTGGGGGGTTCCCATAATGCACTGTTTCTTTTCATTCACCTTATTTACTTTGTTTATACTCCCCTCCGCATTTAATCATTCGTTATCATTAATCTGTCTCTCTTCCACAGTGTGTCTTCTGTCCTCCCCCCCTTCAGCAGATGACCCCCCCTCCCTGAGCCTGGTTCTGATGGAGGTTTCTTCCTGTTAAAGGGAGTTTTTCCTTCCCACTGTCACCAAGTGCTGCTCATAGGGGGTCGTTTAGACTGTTGGGTTTTCTCTGTATTATTGTAGGGTCGCCTTGAGGCAACTGCTGTCTGTGAGCAGAGGATAAACTCACAGTGATGAGAGATATGCTCATGGTCATAAGTGTAATCTGCATGCATCCTGAGTGTGTGTGTGTGTGTGTGTAGAGTGCTTCACAGCACAGAAACAGCATTGGTGCAGGTTATAAATGATCTTCTCATGGCCATAATAATCAATCAAAATAGTCCAGATTTTTGGGACCAAGCAGGGGCGGGCTGGGGTTGAAATTCTGCCCGGGAGCTTGGTTTGGAGAGGCCTTTTATCCGATCGTACAATGAAGCAGCAAAAGGGGAAAAAAGATCGTCAAAAAGTTAAAACCTTCATTTGTGATAAAGGTCATAGTCAGGCTGTATTATTTATGCTGCAGTAAGCTTAGGCTGCTCGGGGCTTCAGTGGATAATGAACCAGAAACCTGTGGCTGTCAGGTGAAACACTTGTGAGCACATTATGGGATAAAAGGAAATGAAAAATAATGAGAAATAAAGAGCATAATAATATCCTGAACATATTTATGGAAGCCATCAGTGTTGGAATCTGTCTGCTGTAAAACGTACAGAAAATCCTTCATACCCACAGCCAACAGTTATACACAGCAGATGAGCTGTCACACATATAAATGTCCTTCTGGGATCAATAAGTTATTCTAATTCCTAAAAGAGAAACAAACCAGCTGCAGGATGATGGAGGCAGGACATTTCCTATCATATTCAGATCTGGATGCAGTGATTTAAACCACGTATCAGTGTAACAGGGCAATAATATAGAGCGCAGTGTGAACAGGACGGACCCACAGACAATGTTACACGGTTACAATCACGAGGCTGAGAGCAGGCAGCTGATCCACAACCTCCGCACACTGCAGCTCCACTCCACACCAGTCGGTGGCGCACACGCACCACTTTGTCGTTTACCAACCACCAACATTAGGAACACGAAGAAGAAGTCATGTGATTTTTTTCCCGTCTCGTTTCCTGATTAGTGAGCGTTATCTTTTTGCTTTGTTCATAGAAGGTTTGTGGACTTTTTAAAGATTTAAATGTGTGTTTTTGTTGTGCTTGCAGAGCTGCTTCGTGATTTGTTAGTAACACAAAAGGCAGATAATAACCCAGATCATCATTAATATGATAGCGTGCTTTGTTTTACATGTAATGAATGTATCGGTGAGATCAGCTGATTGGGGCTATTTTCTCCGTACAGGCGTGGAGCGTCCTCGGCATCAGGACATCATGGCTGATGTAAGTCTGACCTCCTCAGGGAACATGTAACTATAGATGCAGACGGACGATGTTCCAAAGTACCGAGTTAGTGTTCATGCAAAGCGAGATTGATCCTGTGTGTCTGTGTGTGTGTGTCTGTGTGTGTGTGTCTGTGTGTGTGTGTGTGTGTGTGTGTCTGTCTGTGTGTGTGTCTGTGTGTGTGTGTGTGTGTGTCTGTGTCTGTGTGTGTGTGTGTCTGTGTGTGTGTGTGTCTGTCTGTGTGTGTGTGTGTCTGTGTGTCTGTCTGTGTGTGTGTGTGTGTGTGTGTGTGTGTGTGTCTGTGTGTGTGTGTGTCTGTGTGTCTGTCTGTGTGTGTGTCTGTGTGTGTGTGTGTGTGTCTGTGTGTGTCTGTGTGTCTGTCTGTGTCTGTCTGTGTGTGTGTGTCTGTGTGTCTGTGTGTCTGTGTGTGTGTGTGTCTGTGTGTCTGTCTGTGTCTGTCTGTGTGTGTGTGTCTGTGTGTCTGTCTGTCTGTCTGTGTGTGTCTGTGTGTGTCTGTGTCTGTGTGTCTGTCTGTGTGTGTGTCTGTGTGTGTGTGTGTGTGTGTCTGTCTGTGTGTCTGTCTGTGTGTGTGTCTGTGTGTCTGTGTGTGTGTGTGTGTGTGTCTGTGTGTCTGTCTGTGTGTGTGTCTGTGTGTGTGTGTGTGTGTGTGTGTGTCTGTGTGTCTGTCTGTGTGTGTGTCTGTGTGTGTGTGTGTGTCTGTCTGTGTGTCTGTGTGTGTGTGTCTGTCTGTCTGTCTGTCTGTGTCTGTCTGTGTGTGTGTGTGTCTGTGTGTCTGTGTGTGTGTGTGTCTGTGTGTCTGTCTGTGTGTGTCTGTGTGTCTGTGTGTGTGTGTGTCTGTGTCTGTGTGTCTGTGTCTGTCTGTGTGTGTGTGTGTGTGTGTGTGTGTGTGTGTGTGTGTGTGTGTCTGTGTGTCTGTCTGTGTGTGTGTGTGTGTGTGTGTGTGTGTGTGTGTGTTGCAGCATGGTGGCTAGCTCTGTCCAAACCCGTCTAACATGTTGTGAATGATTTTCAGGATCTGAAGCGATATCTTTACAAACAGCTGCAGAGGTGTGTATTACTGAAGTAACACAATCTCCAGTGTTCCACATGAGGATGTTTAATTAGCGGGTTGTGTTGTGTGTCTCCTTCAGCATTGAAGGCCTTCATGCTATTGTAGTGACAGACAGGGACGGTGTCCCAATTATTAAAGGTAAGAAACCCTCTGAAGGTTCAGCTGGAGGGGGGGGGGGTTCTCTCAGAACCCACGACAGCTCAGGAGAGCCAAACATCTCAAAGGCTTTCACATTTGCAAAAAATATTAATTTAGAGAAAAATGTAACTGTGAGTTGGTCTGTGGTGAAAGTAAAGATAAGGTGTATATTATAATCAGTTCTCTGCAGATTTGTGTTCTGACACAGTGTCTGTATCCCTGCAGTTGCCAATGACAACGCCCCGGTTCACGCTCTGAGACCTGGCTTCCTGTCGACCTTCGCTCTGGCCACAGATCAGGGCAGCAAGCTGGGCCTCTCCAAAAACAAGAGCATCATCTGCTACTATAACACCTACCAGGTCAGGCCCCAGCTTTCCAATAATTACATACAGTACTATGGTATATTTGACATATACTAGTCCAGCTCAAATGTCCAACTTCTGAAGTTCTATTCATTTATACACCTTACAGCCAAAAGTAATCACTCATCCATCCAGATCACTGAGTTCAGGTGTTCCAGTCACTCACAGGTGTATAAACCAGCACCGAGGCATACAGACTGCTGCTACAAGCATCGGTGCAAGAATGGGTCGCTCTCAGGAGCTCAGTGAACTCCAGCCTGGTACCGTGATAGGATCATACCTGTGCAACAAGTCCAGTCCTGATTTCCTCACTGCTAAATATTCCACAGTTAATGGTATTAATGGAAGTAATCAGAAACAACAATTTGTGGTAGGCCACGAAAATGAGAAGGCGAGGTCAGCGGGTGCTGAGGAACAGAGTTCAGAGACCTCCAACCTTCATGTGACCTTCAGATCAGCTCAACAACAGTGAGAGCTTCATGAATGGGTTTCCATGGCAGCTGCATCCAAGCCTTCCATCACCAAGCTCAATGCAGAGTGTTGATGCAGTGGTGTACAGTGTTGATGCAGTGGTGTAAAGCACGCCGCCTCTGGACTCTAGAGCAGTGGAGACGTGTTCTCTGGAGGGATGAATCACACTTCTCCATCTGCCAATCTGAGGGAGGAGTCTGGGTTTGGTGGTTGCCAGGGGAACGGTACCTGTCTGACTGCATTGTGTAAAGTTTGGTAGAGGGGGAGGGGTTATGGTGTGGGGGTGTATTTCAGGAGTTGGGCTCGGCCCCTTAGTTCCAGTCAAAGGAACTCTTAATGCTTCAGCATACCAAGACATTTGGGACAGTTTGATGCTCCAACTCTGTGGAACAGTTTGGGGATGGCCCCTTCCTGTTCCAACATGGCTGCACACCAGTGCACAAAGCAGCTCCATAAAGACATGGATGAACCAGTTTGACTGGCCTGCACAGAGTCCTGACCTCAGCCTGGTCAGAAATTCCATAAACACTCCTAAACCTGTGGAAAGCCCTCGTTGCTGCTAAAGGCTGCGCATAAAGCAAATGAAACCCTGTGGATTAAGGATGGATGTTACTCAGGTTCATATATGTGTGTGAAGGCAGACGAGTGAATACTTTTGGCAGTATTGTGTACACTGAGTACTCGGTTTGGACTCCTGTACCAGCAGCACTGTGGTGTGTTTCGGGGAGTCCTGATCTTTATCAAAGTTTAATCTCATTACCTCCGCTGCCTCTGAGGTCAGTGTGAGTGGAGTTATCAGAACAAACCCTTTATTAGCACTGATCCCACAGTTTTCCTGTAGTTTTCATGAAGTAAATCTTGTGATCACCTTGTCATTGAGTGTGTTTTTATATCTGTTTGTGTTTCCTGATTGAGCAGATTGTGCAGTTCAACCGGCTGCCACTGGTCATCAGCTTCATTGCCAGCTGCAGTGCCAACACAGGTAAAGTTTCAGCCAGTGATCATGAAGGTTTCATGTTTCAGGATTCAGCTGCTGTCACTGCAAAATCAGCATTAGAAACAGGGAGGCAACAATCAGATCGTTTCATTGCATCTTTGCTCTGGACTGAAAAACTCAGCTGCAGGGCCCCAGCTGTTAGAGCTTATGCTGTGGTAGGTCAGCCAAAGGTGAGCTGTGTGGAAGCATTTCCCATTTCCTGCACCAGTTACAGTAACAGTTTTAGTCTTAACTGCGGTCAGCTCAGTCAACACAACTGATTCATTTTTTTCCTCCCTTGCTCAGATTTAGTAAACTCATGTTTAGTTTGGCGACGTGTGCGACTAGTCGCTCTTATTGTCAGTGGTCGGTAAATGTTTGTCCTAAATGTTATGCAGCGATCTGCCACCAGATGGAGCTGCAGGCCTGACATCATCATAGAAAAATGCCATAATTCATCCTGGCCTGATCTTTTATTAGGTCTAATATTGTTAGTTATTTTTGAAGTTTTACAACCCTACAATCATTTCCTCAATTTCTGACTCCGTCTCCCAAGTTTGTACAAAGAAGCAAAAAACTAGAGAGACAGAGTTTGTACCTGAAACAGCCTGAACACAGCAGAGAGCACGACCGGGGGTCCCATCTTATGTGTCTGTGTGTGTGTGTGTGTCTGTGTGTGTGGCTGTGTGTGTGTCTGTGTGTGTGTCTGTGTGTGTGTGTGTCTGTGTCTGTGTGTGTGTCTGTGTGTGTGTGTGTCTGTGTGTGTGTAGGACAGCACTATGCAGGAGCCTGAAAGCTTCATTTCATTAGTTTGACTTGAATCCGTCTCAGTAAGTGTATTTTGTTCAGTGTGACTTTGTTCCAGCTTAAATGTTGCTGTAAAAAGTGCTGACTGATGTTTTTATCCACTGATCACTGATCAGTGGATAAAAACATCACTGGCACTGCAGGAAAACAGGTTAGTGCACGGCAGCTGTTGCAGTGCATTGTGGGTTTTGTAGTTATGTGGTGGCAGAGCTGTTTACTTGCCAGCCGTTAATAACCATATGAAATGATCTGTCAGCGGTGGCCCACCTGCAGGTCCCTGTGTGTTCACAGCTGTTAGTGAATATGGCAGGAAATGGCAGATATTACTGCTGTGGTCATCTGTGCTCACGCTTAGCAGCTGTGACGGTCCTGCTGTCATCTCCTTTTCTACTTAATATTTTTACTGATCTCCTGCTCAGTGTTGAATGAAATTGGAAGTGTGTAACGTAGGTTTGGCACAGTGCCTCAGAGGGTTATTTTTGTGCATTAATTGTGTCCTCGTTAGATTTGTAAGTCTTGTCACTGCCGTGGGACTGTAGAGTCACAGGCGACTCGTTCCTCTGGCAGTGCCATGAGGACAAAGGGCCGGTCTGCACTCGACGTGTGATATGACTTAGTGTCCACATGTGTATCTCATATTTACACTGTGTGTCCTCAGGTCTCATCATGAGCCTGGAGAAAGAACTGGTTCCACTAATAGAGGAGCTAAGGCAAGTGGTGGAAGTGACTTAAGCTGTGACGGACGCACTGATCCCATCCTGCTCTCTGGCATCGGAGGCAGCACCTGCACATATCTGCTCTTCTCTGCACCTTTGGATGCTTCTCTGCTTTCTGAATTGTGGTCTCATTAAATGTTTCATTCTAAACAACTAAAAGCTCATTGTTGTTGTTTTTGTTAAGGCCAATATGAATATTAGACCTGGGCCAAAATTTCCATGGATGTGATTTCACTGATAGGAGGTTTTTCTGTGAGGACTTACAGCAATGTTAGCTCAGTGATGTTTATATAACCACAACAACGGTCAGCGCAAGCTGCGATTACATGTGTGCGTGTGGAGTGTGCTGCTTTATAATGTTCACTGGTAGATGCCATCGGTCTGCACAGGAACCAGCAGTTACACTATGCCATATACTGAAGTGAATATTTAGGTTTATATGACTGGAAGATGTAAGTGTGGTTTTGCACAGAGTAGAAACTGCTTTGTACACAAAGCTCACGTTAGTGAGGTTCTGCCTGAAGAGCTTTGTATGGAGAGAAAATTGACTCAAATATCTGTGTGTCTGTAATACAGGATTTGTGCGTAACCTGCTGGATTTGTAATTTTTTGTAATACACGAATCACCTGATACACACGCACAAAACGGCGGTTACGAGTGCACAAAGTTTTTGAGACACATTTCACGCTTCCGGTGAGCTCCCAGATTCGTGCGTAACTTGGTGCGTTTAATGCTGGTACAAAGCTGGGTCATCTGAGTTTTGTTCTGGGTCAAGTGTTTTTTTCCCGCTGAACTTATTTCACTCTATACTTGTGCCGAAGTGGAAAAGACGATTTTCTGTGGAAGATGGGATACCTCAGCACCCTTTAGTTATAACACATACACCTACATCTATTTTTTAATATTCTAATACTATTTACATATGCATTTGTGAGCTGTACAAATGTAATTATTTGGTTAAAAGAAACGACCACTAGGTGGTGCAATGCTTCTCTGGCTCGGAAAACAGCCAGTCAAACTCTGAGAGGCACAAAGGAAGAGTAGGCGACTGTTATGGCAGGGAATCACGGTGGTCTACCCTCAGAAGTAATTTAAAGTTAATATCTGCACACTTTGCTATCCGATTATAATGAGTATTTTTAGAGATTGCGTTTTATGTGTCAAGTAGTTTGATACTTGACACACACTGGGGTGGCTGTAGCTCAGTAGGTAGAGCAGGTCACCTACTGATCGGAAGGTCAGGGGTTCGATTCCTGGCTACTCCAGGCTACATGCCAATGTATCCTTGGACAAGATACTTAACCCCAAGTTGCTCTCCAACCGTTCCGTCGGAGTGTGAATGTGTGTGAATGTTATATAATTAAAAAGCACTTAGCTTAGTAAACATGGAAGTGCTTGTATGAATGGGTGTGCATGGGTAAATGTAAAACGTGTTGTATAAGCGCTTTGAGTGCTCTGATTGAGTAGAAAAGCGCTATATAAGAACTAGTCCATTTACCATACAGTTCTCCATGCATTTCTCTGTTAGCTTGAACTCATCTTTATGTGAGCTAAGCTACTTTAGCTGTTGGTAGCTAAGACAGTACATTCCAGATCTATGAAAGCTATCTCTAAATTTATCTCCAGGCTCAGATGTTTTATAATGCCTCTCAGAGTTTGACTGGCTGTTTTCCGAGCCAGAGAAAACTGTTCAAACAGGTGATGCTCTGGGTGGGAGGGATCAGGACCTTCTCAGGTATCTGGAGCCAGCAAACTCCTCCAGAGGGATGGCTGGCAGCTGTGTTTCTGATCCTCTGAAGAGCACATCTGTCTGCAGCCGAGCTCCCAGCGTATCGGGCAGCGATGCAGTACGTGATCACGCTCTCGACGGGGGTTCGGCAGAAGGTCACCAGCAGACTGTGATCCAGTTTGTTCTTCCTGAGGACCCTCAGGAAGTGTAATCTCTGCTGGGCCTTCACCATCGCTGCACTGCTGTTGACAGACCAGGTCAGCTCCTCTGATATGTGGACTCCAGGAATCTGAAGGAGGTCAGTGTCTCCACCACGTCCTAACTGATACAGAGAGGGGTGTGGTCTGCTCTGGTCTACAGTGACCCTCTTGGTTTTTAAGGTGTTCAGCAGCAGGTTCTTAGCCAAACACCACATGGACAGATGTTTCACCTCATCTCTGTATGTTAGCTTATAAACAGCTGCTGGTTATAAAAAGTGCCAAGAAGTGATTTCCAGTATCGGTGAAAAAAAATGATTGGCTGTATGGAAACTGTTGCAAATGACTTTCGGCCTGTAATCTGTCAAACTGTCTCATGAATGATATCAAGTCATTTTGAGCCAGACCGAATGTTCCTGTCACAGGCAGAAGCAACAATCACTTTGTGATAAAGTGATTTATTTATCAGGGTAAAAAGAGTCATTGACATTAAAAATGTAATTTTTTAAGAGATCTGGCCAAGAGGCAACAGAAATTGGAACAGTTAAAGCATCACAGTTCTGTAAAGATCCTTGAAGTGGCCAAAAAGGACCAGACTGATTATCATGTAGGTACAACTAGAAAAACAGAACGCTGAAAGATTTGAACTGCAGTGCTTAAAATACCTGAAAGCTAATTTTCTGAGTAAACACAGCTGACATCAGGAAAGAACTGAACAGAAGAGCTCAGGTTCTCCAGATAGAACCTAAACTGAACTGGATCCACTGACAGTGCTGTTTAAGAGCACAGTTATGGAGTCAAACACATCACAGTGTGTGAAAAAATAAAAACTCTGTATGACTGGATACATGTTATGTCATGTTAGTTTAGAGAGAATGTCTGCTTCTTCTAAAAGCCAACTGTGTTTCCAACTCAGGCCAGTTTGTCCTGTCTCTTGTTTGTGCACCAGTCTCAGGTGCTGCGGTGCTGCATGATGCTGTCACTGCGACCCCGGGCCCACCTCCCCCTGCCCTGTGCTGGGGTGTGGGAGGTCGGGGTGCCTATTGAGCCACACACACACACACACACACAGACAGACTAAACATCACTCACAAATGTTGGGTCTTGAAGAGGCCACGTGCAGAGCCGCACGGCCACTTGTCTCTGCTTTTTAACTGCATTACTGTCCTTATAATTCACAACACATCTCGAGCCTTTGGGCAGGCATGTTACCCAGAGGTTGATGAGATGCGGCGGCTGAGGTGGCCCCACTCAGATCCTCATTACTGTCTGTCCCCAAATTTTATTTGCACTGTTCGAGAACAGTTTTGGGGTTTGGGGGGGGCAGTGTGGGCGAGCACTGACGACGGTGCTTGTAGCACAACTGTCCCCTCAATTTTAACTGCACCCTATACACCTCATTCATTCGCAAACATAAACTACATTCATCAAAACACTTACAAGTTGGGGAGGGGGAGGGCTGGGTAGGTCATCCCACACCCTGATTTCTTACGCCTCTCCCGGGGTGGGGGTTGGGTGGTTCTTTGGGGACCGAGTCCCTGTTGGCCCTGGGGTGTTTCCACGAATGAATGGATGAATGTATGTCTTTGTGTATTTTTCATAGTCTTTGTGATGGTATGTGGGTGGGTGAGTGTGTGTGTATGTGTGTATCTGTGCATATATGTGTATGTGTCTTTGACCTGGCTCTGGGCCTTATGCCTTGCCTCCCTGCTGCTCCTCCCTTGTCTTCTCTCCCCCTACCCCCCCATCCCCCCAGGGTGTGGGTGCCTTGGGGTTCCTGGGCAGGGCTGGATGTTCTGGCTTGGGCGTTGACCTGCTCCCCTGGGGTTTGTGCTTCGGTGTGGGTGGGGTGGGGGGGACTCTGTGGGGTGCTGGGCGGTTCTCGGGCGCCTGGGGCCCTGCCGCCAGCCTTCTCAGGGGGCTGGGGGCGGGGGGCTGGCTTCTCGTCACCTTGGGTTCTCTGGGGCCCTTGCTCCTCGACTGGGGGGGTGGGGGGGGGGGGGGGGGGTGCAGTTGTCTTTGGAATGAGTGGCTGCAGGTCTTCATGGCTCTTGATGGGCTGCTGGTGGCCCGGGTTTCCTGGGGCTTTCTCTACCTGCCTCTAGCTTCTGATGGGCGGAGCTGCGGCGTTCTGCCCTCATTTCATGACACAAACACCCCCATAATCACAACACAACAAAATTGTTGGTTTGCATAGCCATGCTTCATTTGTTTTGTTTTTCCCACACAAATGTATTTTGCCAAGTATTGTTACAGGTTCTCTGTTACAGGTTCAGCAAATAATGAACTATTTTGGTTTATTTACTTGTGCTCTCTTTTTTCCATTTTTCCCCCAATTCTCCTTTTTTCCTCTTTCTCTCTCTCCCTTTTTCTTTTCTTTTTCCTCAGCCTGTCAACTCTGGCACAATTATAGGAATGTGAATAATAACTCAATTAAATAAAGGGTCAAACACTAACCAGAGGTGGGAGATCATCAGGTGTGCCGTGGGAAGTTATCCAATTTCACCTAATATGCCACGAGTGTCTGTGCTGTAGTAGTGACTGGGAGCATAATCATGTAATACTCTTCCATATGACTGGACTAGATAGCAGCAGGTAGCGAATTGCATTGAGACAAGAGAATTGAGCCGCGTTTCCATACGGAACGACTCGCTGTGATTTGACGGCATCTCCATTAGAATCAGGAACACTCTGCTGGTCCTTTTTCCGTACTCGCTCACCCGAGGTTCTGAGCGATCCGAGGCGATACAAAAATGTGACGCGGAGGACAGCATGGCACTGATTGGCCAGGGTGTGTCGTCACTAGCGGAGTCATGAGAGCGACTCCTTCACCACAATCAAGCCTGCCATTTTTAAAACCCCACAGCAAGAAACTGGAGGCACGTAAAGCACCGGCTGAATGCTCAGACCGACAGTTTGCAGCAGTAGTTTTGCAACATGAGATCCATCTGAAACACACACACAGCATACATATATTTATACTTAATGATAACCTTCATCCATTAAAACACTGTACGGGGACTTATGCATGATGATGATATTGAACTGGCATTAGCTGTGAGCTTGCCTCTTTCTCATGTATTGTTGTGTTGTGTTATTCCTGGTAACAGAATGCTGTTGGACAGAATTAGAGTTTGCAAAGCACTGAAGTTTTCTATCAGACCACATTGTTGTGGCATTTATGTTCAAGCTGTGTTTTTGAAGTGGACATGTTACGTGCACTTTTTATTTGAAAGAAGATATATATATTATATGATTAAGTTCTTTTTTGTGTTTATTTGATTCCTATTCACGGCACTTTGATAAGAATGACTATGTTGTTAATATAGGCTACAGAGTATCATTTTTTAACATTTTTGGCTGGTGGTGTGCCTCGTGACTTTTTGAATGAAAAAAATGTACCTTGGCTCAAAAAAGGTTGAAAAACACTGCTATAGAGAACCCATGGAGCTCATCTTGAATGCACAACAATGCATTCAGATCACAGTTCTGCTTGCAAGATCTGACAGACATGACAGGCTGAAAGAAAAGAAAAGAAAAGTGTTTAAGAACTGGAAACAGCTGAAAGGCACCAAAATGAAGAAGTGAAACAAATACAATAAAAGAGGAACAGATGGAAACAAACTCAGTCTGAGTGCAACACACACACACACACACACACACACACACACACACACACACACACACACACACACACACACACACACACACAATCTTGGCGAAGTTGTTTATTTCCTTATTGATAATCTTATTGATAATAACTGTCAGTTTGGTTTCTTTGTTAGCAGATATTGTTTGTGTACATTGGTCTGAACAGCTGGAATTGTCTCTTGTTTGTTTGTTCACTTTGTTTACACTGAGTTTTGTTCCTAAAACTTCAACAAACTCTGAGTTTAAACACAAACTCTGAGTTTCCTGTTCGAGAACAGCTGATCAGAGTTGGTTCAATCAGCTCTGATCTGAAAGATGATAAACATACTAAGCCTATAGACACCATGATAAATTAGATTGTGCTGTCTGCAGTCATACGTGACTGTGCTATAAACTGCAAACAGGGTTTGTTTAACCTGCTTCCTGGAACAGGGCCTGTTCTGTCGCGCTCTCACACTAAAGCAGTGCTTCTCAATTATTTTCTGTTACGCCCCCCCTAGCAAGAAGAAAACTATTCGCGCCCCCCACTCCCCACTGTGACTATCCATCTCTGCATAACATTTTATCCTTATTAACATTAAAGAAAAAAAGAAAGACATATGGTCAAACTTACAAAGAATAACTTTATTAAATCGTGTTTTAAGTCTGCAACAGAAAAGATTTTAAGTGCATCATTGCCTGAAATTAAAAATAAATAAATCCTTGTTTAAACTGTAAACATGTTTGACCAACTAGACACAGCAAACACACCGGTCTTTCCTCTTCTCCAACTGTAGTGACAGTGAAGCCAAGCGCTAAATACGCTTCGTCGTATTTCCTCGTCTTAGCTTTCGGGTGACTTTCTTTTGTCTCATTATCTTTGTCTCTCTCCGCTTTTCTTTTCATCCCTGTTAAAAACTTTTTCATGTTGGGGGTTGTTATGTTGAATAACGGAGGCTATAGGCAGAACGCAGTCGGAGCTTTCTGTTGACTCAACACTGCTAACCAAGGCAAACCTGTTGTCTTGTAAGTCGTAAAATGTTGCACTGTCGCAAACGTGACAGAAGTAACAATGACAGCGCCACTGCCGCCTACTGTAGTGGATGCGCAATTACACTTTATACTAGTACGGCCCCCCAAAAAAAAGCCTGTTCCCCAGGGTCACACGCGCCCCCCCAGGTATTGTACCGCGCCCCCCAAAGGGGGCGCGCCCCACTATTTGAGAACCACTGCACTAAAGTCATGGCTAACAAAGTAGCTGTTCCCTCTTCTTGCAGTAGAGGGAGCTACAAGATCACAGTTTTACAATCAAGAACTTTTCTCCCTGGCTGAGAGAACGC
Source organism: Archocentrus centrarchus (assembly GCF_007364275.1). NCBI lineage: Eukaryota > Metazoa > Chordata > Actinopteri > Cichliformes > Cichlidae > Archocentrus > Archocentrus centrarchus. The sequence continues at coordinate 892,471 of NW_022060270.1, forward strand.
TGTCCCTTTATGAGCTGAGAAAAGATTTATAATTGATAATTATTCATGGCTTCAGTTCTTGCGTTTATTCCGTTTATGTCCTGGACCCCATTCCAGGAATCAGGTTCAACAACGTTTCCCGTTCCTGAACAGCTGATCAGAGTTGGTTCAATCAGCTCTGAGTATGATCATCCTGAGTTAGAGTGTGCGTGAGGAACAAAAGCCATCATCAATGGACACCAGGATTCACCATGGCAACGGGCAAACAAAGGGCGGAGCCTCCATTTTAATGGGCTGGATGGAGGATCGCACGTGTCAGTGTGGAGCATGACTGTAATCAGCCTGACCCACTCTGACATCATCACAGACAGAATGAAAGTTTGTTATCATTTCTTTATAATATCTGCTGTCATCATTCACACAACTTGAATCTCATCAGATGAAGCTGAATCCTAATTTTACATTTGATTAATAAAATCTAATTATTGAGCCTGACGGACAAACTGCAGGAGACAGAAAGTGAAGATAAAACTGAGGAGAAACAGCTCAGACTGAGTTTACTGACCGACCTGTTAGAGACTGAGACAGCAGCAGACCCCGAGGAGCTGACCTCAGGTCAGTTTGTTACTTAATAAAAACTGTTTATGACAGTTCAGTTCATGGTCATTTAACTGCTGAATTAATTTTACAGTAAAAATTGAATCTATTGATGGAATATCAGCCTCACTTTATTGATTTTTAATGGAGAATTTCATTATTTCTGCCATTACAAATGAGATAAAAACTGCTTTCATGTTTCTAATCTGATCTGAGATCAGCTTCACTGATAGATGACGGCTCTCTGAGAGCCACAGCAGAGATGTTTCACTGAGTTACTGTTAAAGGTCAGAGGTCAGTCACAGTTTCATGTTCTCAGAAATGTCTCAGCTTTATAGGGTTTAAATATTTCAGTTTGGGAGGATGAGACCTTTTAATTAAAGAATGCAGATCATGAATCCATTATGAACGGATCCAGACTGGATGAGCTGGGAAATGACTGGAGCCTGAACTGGATCTGGATCTTATGCGGTCTGAATCCCTGATCCTGATCTGTTTGGATCCTCCTGCTGTGCGGGTGGACTCAGACACAGTTTGCTGATCCGTTATAGAGCTGATGATCAATGATTTAGGTGATTTTCAGTGAAAATATGTGGAGATTGATACTCAGCAAAACTTTCAAAATGTTGATTTCAGTCACTTTAAATCGATTTAGTTCAGTTTGAAGTCTTCATCATTTCAGCCTCATCTTCACTCAAACATTCCCATCATCTCCAGGATCAGACATTTTTCCATCAGTGAGCTTTTCCAACATGACCAACGATCGATCATTGATCACCGATCAGTGTGTTCTGTGTCAGCAGCTTCATCCAGATCAGTGTGATGTAACAGTGATGCTACAGTAACTACAGTAAGTGTTTCAGAGGAACTGACTGACAGTCTGACAGCTGCAGCTGCCTCATTATAAATGCGTGACATCATCACCGTCTCCGTCCTTACAGCCTGTTGACGAGTGAACGACTGTAAAAGCTTCATGTTACAAAAATAACAAACTAACGTCTAACTGGGATTTCAGTGATCGTAGAAACAGAAACGTCTGCAGATGAATTCGCTCCTCTGACGCTCTGACAGCCACTTTATGAAGGAGGAAATCAATGGGAGGGTCAGACAGGTGGTTCAGGTGCAGCAGGAGGGGCGGAGTCAGAGAGACACTCAGGTTGTTGGATAAAACCTGCCAGGTTAGGGTCACAGAGGCTGTTACCATGGTGACTGACTCAGAGCTGAGGTTGGCTCTTTCTGGATCAGTTTCCTCATTTTAGGGTTACTTTTATTTTTGTTTGAGGATTATTGTTCATGGCCCTGTGTTGTGTGCACCTATATTCATGGTGTATGGTGGCTGTCATGATCCCTGTTATGGTTAGTTATGATTCTCACGTCCTGTATTTTTCAGGCAGTTACTTGTCTCTACTGTTTGGTGTAATTTGACCCCTCCTGTCTCAGTGTCTTTAATTATCTTCACCTGTGTCTCGTTCCCCTCCTGTGTCCATTGCCTGATTACCCTTTTGTGTATGAATTGTGCTTTCGTCCCCTCACTCTTTGTTTCAGTGTGTATGTGTGTGTGTGTGTAGTTTTGTTCTTTCCTTTTTGGACTGTGTGTTTTGCATCATTGCTGTTTGGGTTTCATTAGTGATGGGCAAATGAAGCTTTTTTGAAGCACTGAACTCAAAGTGTCAATTACAGCGCCCTCTGCTGGAGCAGTGCAAGGCTTTTAATTACACACACATGCACAAACACCTCAATGACCTCAACGATTGTAATTAATTGTGGATCCTACTGGTTTTTTTTGTTTTGTTTTTTTTTTTGCAAGAATATTTTTGTATAAATATGCAAGAGTGTGATGTTGTGGGTAAGAGCAGGTACGGGGAATCTGATGGCACTGAACGATGACTGATTGTATCTGAGCACAATAATCTGTTTAGCTTCAGTCACTCCAGTTTCCAGGTAAACTTGTATCTACTGTAGTTACTGTGTACTTGTGTTCATGCTATCTTCCTTTCCATTAAGGTCTTAAAAATGACATCGGGTTGTTAGTGTGACCTCCACACAAACAGATCTTCCCCGTCTTTGGTGTGTTTAGAGCAAGCAGGATTTTTGATTAGAGGAAGAAAAAATGAATTTAGTTAAGATTAAAAAAGGGAACGTGCTGTAGTGGTCTGATTGTAACAGAGGCAAAATATAAGATCCGAATCAAAACAGTTAGCTGAAGCGAGAGCATAAGTAGTCAAAGATTCAGTTCATATTAGTGGGTGGACCCCACCCTCCAACAGAATGAATATTTTTAAGGAAACATGTGCACGTCTGACAGAAAGCAGAGGGAAATGAAAGGGCAATCCCACAGCGGGACTGTGAGGAGCAGGCCCAGTCTATCTCCTCCTGTTTGGATTGGTTAAAGCAAACAAATCCCTCTGGCCAAGCAGCAGGCTTCAAGTGCTCCACGGGCCCTGCACAGTCTCCTGCTACTCTACACTAAACTCCTCCTGATGATTTATGATCTTTCTTCTAGACACTCGCTCCTGCTCACCTTTTACTTCACAGTGAAGGGCTGATAAGCATTTTGGCTCAGAGCACTGTAACTCATTATCAACAGTGTACTCTGCTTTACAGCTGCTTCTGCCTTCACTTTAAGGATGTCATATCGATCAAAAATGTTTGGAACAAGTGGACTTCGTGCTTCCGTAGTCAGCTCTTCAGGTTAGGATAAACTCTGAAGGTTTCTGGAGGATGACACAAAAGCTAAAATTTTCCTTTTTAATAACACCAAAGTCCTGTCCTCATCTTAATTTTGTTTTTGTGGGTAAAACCTGTTTTACTTTACTTTAAAACCTTCAGTTAGCATGCTCACGCTCTTTGTTAGTAAACAGTGTTTAGGTTGGGCTGTGTGAACAGTCTGTGGACAGCATGTATTTACTAACACTGTACAGATTTACTGCAAACACTCCGAGTACATTCAACATGTTAAAGCCAAAGACGAATGGAGAACAGTTACACATAGATACTTAAAACAGAAAATAGTAATGACACTCACTAATAATAATAAATAAATAATTAAATGAATAAATAAATAAAGATCTACACACTGAGTAAATGTGACTGCCAGTGCTGCGGTCTAATCTAATGTCATTAAGGGGAAACCTTCTGAAAACTCACCTGTGATTGCACACCAACAAGCAACAATGCTGCTCAGTCCTCTCCTCACTGGTCACATGAGGCTCCCGGCATCTAAAAGGACATTCAACATTGTTCTAGATGAGATCCAGACGGCAGTGCAGATGCACAAGCAGACGTGGTCAGCACAGCTAAAATTAGCTGGAAACAGTGAAGCCCTATTCAGGGAGACTACCTGTGATGGGATGGGTTTTGGTTTTAATGGGCCAGAACAACTATGGTTGGACCTTTATATCTACAGAAAGTAATCTGCTTTTTCTTTCTCTGTGTTTTTGGAGTCAAGCATTTGTCTTTAGGTACTGCAGCTACTGTGACACAAGTATATGCAGAAATACTCACAGTATTCTGAAGAAAATTCTGGGTATGTATGTAATGGATCAAAAGAGGAGTACACCATGCTAGATGATTTTGTGGAGCGGTCTGGGAACAATCATCTGTTTCTGAAGGTAGATAAGATCCTGCCTGACCTCAGAAGAAAGGGGAGGACCACATGGCTCCTGTCAGTGTGGATGTGGTGAAGGAGTACATGTACATAGGCATCACACAGCCAACAGGCTGAACCAGAAGGCCAACACAGAAGCTGTGTCTAAGAAGGGTTGAGCTTCCTGAGGAAGCTGAGATTCTTCAAAGTAGGGCTGCTCAAAAAAAAATCATAATCACAATTATTTACACACTGACTTTGTGAACACAGCATTTATTGCACTCAAAGAGCAGGAAATACTTTGAAATCTAGACCATTTCTACAATCTCTTGAAAGTAAATACTAAATTGAAAATAAAATACAGAATATATAAATAATATATAAAATAAATACCATATAAAAATATCTAAATACATTGCTATTTGAATAAATACATTATAAATAAAACAAATAATAAATAAATAGAACATTAATGCTAGTTATTGACTAATAATACTAGGAAGAAATTGGACCAAGTTATTTAGACCAAATAAATTTGCTCACATTTTGGTGCCACAGCACACTGACAGATCTTGCACATGTATTCAAAGGTTTGGTTTTAACAGTGGTAGGGGCGTGAGTCCACTTGGTTTCCGGGGGCGGGGATTCAGAATACTTAGAAAAAACAAAGAAACAGGGACCAGGAAAAACTGGCACAGAGACTACAAGAGGATTACATGCTGAGTGCTAAATGTGACGGTGCTTTTTTTCTGTTCAGTGCAATAGTGGTATTGTTTAAATTCTATGTTTGCTGTTGTTGTATATGTCTGTTTTTATGTTGGTTTTTATGTAACTCTGCAAATTGCTCCCAGTTTTGGCCAGGACGTCCTTGTAAAAGACATTTTACATCTCAATGGGATTTTCCTGTTGAAATAAAAGTAAAATAAATAAAAATGGGAATGTCTATCTCTATGGATTTCTTCCTCTGCTTGTCCACCACTACTGTGTGTGGAAGGTTAGCCATCAATTCAGTTCACTTTTATTTATATAGCATCAAAAAAAAAAAAAGTCACCTCAAGGCGCTTTGTATTGTAGGTAAAGACCCTACAATAATACAGAGAAAACCCAGCAGTCAAAACGACCCCCTATGAGCAGCACTTGGTGACAGTGGGAAGGAAAAACTCCCTTTAACAGGAAGAAACCTCCAGCAGAACCAGGCTCAGGGAGGGGCTGGTTCGTGGTTCCCTGTTTGCCTGTGGGATTCCAAGGTACTTGTAGCTGTCCTCAGTGTCTGCAATGTTGCCTTCTGGTAGTGCAATCCCACCAGTTCTGACTGCGTTTCCTCTCTTTGTCACCATCCGACTACCCTTCTCCAGTCCGAATGACATTCCAATGTCATTGCTGTAGATCCTAATGGTGTGGATCATTGAATCACTCTTGGCATACAGGCAAATGGGAACCATGACACGACCACTAAGAAAGCTGCAACCGCCAAGTACCTGCAAATAGTAAGAGCCAAGTAATCAGTACTTATGCCCTGCTGTTCATCAGATACTCTGCTGGGATAATAAGCTTGCCAAAGGATGAGACTGAAGCCACTGACATCAAGACAAGAAAGCTCCTTACCATGCATGGAGGGTTTCACCTCAAATCCAGCACCCTGGGACTAAGTGGAAGGAAGGTGGCTGAGGACTAGTGAGTGTCAGAACCACTGTCCTAGATGAAACAATGAAGATCCAGGAATACATCAGGAAGATGGCCACAAAGGATCATGTGCTTAGCGAGTACCTCAGGCAGCAGAAACCCAAGAAAGAAGAGGATGAAGAACAGGAACCATCATGGAAGGACAGGCCTCTGCACAGCATGTACCACCGGCAGTTAGAAGAAGTGGCAGACATAGAGAAATCCTACCAATGGCTGGACAAGGCTGGACTGACAGACAGCACAGAGGCACTAATCATGGCAGCACAGGAACAAGGTCTGAGTACAAGATTGATAGAGGCTGGGTCTACCACACCAGGCAAGACCCCAGGTGCAGGCTGTGCAGAGATGCTCCTGAGACAATCCAGCACATAACAGCAGGGTGCAAGATGCTAGCAGGCAGGGCATACATGGAACGCCATAACCAAGTGGCCGGCATAGTATACAGGAACATCTGTGCTGAGTATGACCTGGAAGTCCCGAGGTCAAAATGGGACACGCCCCCAAGGGTGGCTGAGAACAACAGAGCTAAGATCCTGTGGGACTTCCAGATCCAGACAGACAAACTTGTGGTGGTTAACCAACCGGACATCGTAGTGGTGGAAAAGTAGAGGGAGAAGGCTTTAGTGATAGATATAGCAATACAAAACAAGAGTAACATCAAGAAGAAGGAACATGAGCTGCTCAAGAAATACCAAGGGCTCAGAGAGGAGCTGGAGAGGATGTGGAAGTAAAAATTCTTTAATATCATTTCTGCAGCTGCAAGGCACAACAGAAACAAACGGGGAATATTGCCTGGTTTTTGCAGGCAGTAGCTGAAGGGGGAGGAAAACTGCCAAGATAAGATAAACTTTAATGATCCCATGGTGGGGAAATTTGCACATTACAGCAGCTCAGTACAAAGAAGTAGGATGAATAAAACAAAAGAAATAAAATAGAACAGAAAACACTATATACATTTGGGGTTTGATATCCGATATAAACACAACACAGAGTCCGAAAGAAAAGCTTAAAACATAAGAAACTCACATGAGAAGGAAATAAACTGGGAGCTGCAGTAACAGGACCATGGCGCCATCTTGGAGAAAATAAAAAGACCTCCACAGGAAACAGGAAGTTCAATTGCTCTGGTTAATCAGACCAAGCAGAAGGCCACAGTCAAGGCTTTTGAATCAGAATTAAGAGCCTTTATTGTCATCAAACACAGGTGCTTGATGAAACTGTGACAACTGCTGCTGGTCAGTGCAGGAAGAAGGTAGTATAGAATAGAATAGAATAGAATAGAATAGAATAGACTCCTCCGTGAATCGCCACCTTATCGTGGTGGAGGGGTTTGTGTGTCCCAGTGATCCCAGGAGCTATGTTGTCTGGGGGCTTGTCCCCCTGGTAGGGTCTCCCATGGCAAACTAGTCCTGGGTGAGGGTCCAGACAAAGAGCGGTTCAGAAGACCCTTATGAGTGAAAAAACAAGGGAACAGTTTACCCTGCCCGGGATAGGGTTACCGGGGCCCCACCCTGGAGCCAGGCCTGGGGAGGGAGTTCGAGGGAGAGCGTCTGGTGGCCAGGCATTAGCCCGTGGTGCTTGGCCGGGCGCAGCCCGAAGAGGTTACATGGGCCCGCCCTCCTGCAGGCCCACCACCCGCAGGAGGTGTCGTAGGGGTCGGGTGCAGTGTGTGTCGGGCGGTGGCCGAGGGCGGAGGCCCTGGCGGACTGATCCCCGGCTATCGAAACTGGCTATTGGGACATGGAATGTCACCTCTCTGGTGGGGAAGGAGCCTGAGCTAGTGCGTGAGGTTGAGAGATACCAGCTAGATATAGTTGGGCTCACCTCAACGCATGGCCTGGGCTCTGGAACCAGTCTCCTGGAGAAGGGCTGGACTCTGTTTCAGTCTGGAGTTGCCCTCGGTGAGAGGCGGCGAGCTGGGGTGGGTATTCTTGTATCCCCCCGGCTTGCTGCCTGTACGTCGAAGTTTTCACCGGTGGATGAGAGGGTAGTTTCCCTGCACCTTCGGGCTGGGGAACGGGTCCTGACTGTTGTTTGCGCTTATGCGCCGAATGACAGTTCAGGGTACCCACCCTTTTTGGAGTTGCTGGGCGGGGTGCTGGAGAGTGCTCCATCTGGTGACTCCATAGTCTTGCTGGGAGACTTCAACGCTCACGTGGGCAATGACAGTGAGACCTGGAGGGGCGTGATTGGGAGGAACGGCCTGCCCGATCTGAACCCGAATGGTGTTTTGTTATTGGACTTCTGTGCAAACCACAGTTTGTCCATAACAAACACCGTGTTCGAACACAAGGATGTCCATAAGTGCACATGGCACCAGGACACCCTAGGTCGCAGGTCGATGATCGATTTTGTAATCGTATCATCAGATCTGCGGCCGTATGTTTTGGACACTCGGGTGAAGAGAGGAGCTGAGCAAAAACTCGGGTGTGGGAGGAGTTCGGTGAGGCTATGAAAAAAGACTTTCGGACGGCATCGAAGTGATTCTGGCAAACCGTCAGGCGACTCAGGAGGGGAAAGCAGTGCTCCACTCACACGGTTTATAGTGCGGGGGGGGGGGGGTGCTGCTGACTTCAACTGAGGCTATAGTCGGACGGTGGAAGGAATACTTCGAGGACCTTCTGAATCCCACTGACACGCCTTCTGTAGTGGAAGCAGAGTCTGGGGATGAGGGGGATGACTTGACCATCACTGGGGGTGAGGTCACTGAGGTAGTTAAACAACTCCTTGGTGGCAGAGCCCCTGGGGTGGACGAGATTCGCCCTGAGTTCCTGAAGGCTCTGGATGTTGTAGGGCTGTCTTGGTTGACACGCCTCTGCAACATTGCGTGGAGATCTGGGGCAGTGCCATTGGATTAGCAGACCGGGGTGGTGGTCCCCATCTTTAAGAAGGGAGACCGGAGGGTGTGCTCCAACTTTCGGGGGATCACACTCCTCAGCCTCCCCGGTAAGGTCTATGCCAGGGTGCTGGAAAGGAGGGTGCATCCGTTAGTCGAACCTCGGATTCAGGAGGTACAATGCGGTTTTCGTCCTGGTCGTGGAACGCTGGACCAGCTCTTTATCCTGTCAAGGATATTCGAGTGTGCGTGGGAGTTTGCCCAACCAGTCTACATGTGCTTTGTGGACTTGGAGAAGGCATTCGACCGTGTCCCTCGGGGTGTCCTTTGGGAGGTTCTGCGGGAGTATGGGGTGTCTGGCCCATTGTTGCGGGCCATTCAGTCCTTGTACAACCACAGTGAGAGCTTGGTCCGTATAGCCGGTAATAAGTCGGATTCGTTTCCTGTGGGTGTTGGACTCCGTCAGGGCTGCCCTTTGTCACCGATTCTGTTCATAATTTTTATGGACAGAATTTCTAGGCGTAGCCAGGTGGCGGAAGGCTTCTTCCTTGGTGGCCTCAGAGTCTCATCTCTGCTTTTTGCAGATGATGCGGTTCTGTTGGCTTCATCACGGGGGGGCCTCCAGCTCGCAGTGGAACGGTTCGCAGCCGAGTGTGAAGCGGCTGGCATGAGAATCAGCACCTCTAAGTCTGAGGCCATGGTCCTCAGCCGGAAAAGGGTGGAGTGCCATCTCCAGCTCAGGAACGAGTTCTTGCCTCAAGTGGAGGAGTTCAAGTATCTCTGGGTCTTGTTCACGAGTGATGGTAGAAGGGAACGGGAGATCGACAGGTGGATCGGGGCTGCTTCTGCAGTGATGCGGACGCTGCACCGGTCCGTCGTGGTGAAGAGGGAGCTTAGCGTAAAAGCGAGGCTCCTGATTTACCGGTCGATCTACGTTCCTACCCTCACCTATGGTCACGAGCTTTGGGTAGTGACCGAAAGAATAAGATCGCGAATACAAGCGGCAGAAATGAGTTTCCTTCGAAGGGTGGCTGGCCTCTCCCTTAGAAATAAGGTGAGGAGTGCGGCCATCTGGGAGGGGCTCAGAGTAGAGCTGCTGCTCCTCCACATCGAAAGGAGCCAGTTGAGGTGGCTCGGGCATCTGATTAGGATGCCTCCTGGCCGCCTCCTGGGTGAGGTGTTCCGGGCATGTCCCACCGGGAAGAGGCCCCGTGGTAGACCCAGGACACGCTGGAGAGATTATGTATCTCGGCTGGCCTGGGAACGCCTTGGGGTCCCTCCGGATGAGCTGGAGGAGATGGCTGGGGAGAGGGAAGTCTGGGCTTCTCTGCTTAGGCTTCTGCCCCCGCGACCCGGCCCCGGATAAGCGGAAGAAAATGGATGGATGGAGAATAGAATAGAATAGCCCTTTATTGGCATTGCACATGGTACAGCGAAATTGTGCATACTCCACTCCAGACACAGTCTAGTTCTTTGCAATAATTATATAGGAAATTTTAAATTAATTAATCAGTGGAAAATACAATTTAAATATGTGAGGCTGGGCTGAAAAGTTCATAGGCTGACCACGATGCATTGGTCGAACTTGACCAAATGTGTTTTATTTTTCAGCATAGTCTCCTCTGCGGTCCACACACCTCTTCCATCAGTGTTGCAGTGTTGTTGGATTCCTGCAACACTGATGGAATTTGCATCCCAGAAGATGGAGACCACCTCCTTCCCTGCTGATGACACCCTCTTGGCCTTCTTTGGTGGGGAAGAAGACGGGCATTTCCACTGCATGTACTGCCTTTTGGTCTCTGGCTCAAAGTGATGAACCCGACATTCATCTTGAGGAAATGTTCACAAAACCAGCTGGATTTGGTTAAAAAAGTGCCAAGTTTGCCTGCGACATGACCGGCCTGGTGTACTTTTGATCAGGGGTCAACAGTCGTGGCACCCACCGAGCAGAAACCTTTAACATGCCAAGATCGTTATTAAGAATATTCTCAGCTTGTTTATGGGAGATAGTTAAACGTCTGTCATCCATCAGCATGTGGAGAACACAGTCAGTGTTTTCTTGTGGCAGGACGTCCGGACCTTGGGTCATCTTCGAGGCGCTCCTCACCCCTCTTGAGTTCAGCTGCCCACTTTTGCACAGCTGATAAAGCTGGAGCATCTTCCCCTAATGTAGCAAACATGTCAGCATGAAGGTCCTTGGGGACTAACCCCTTTTTGTGCAGATAATTGATAACACCATGGTGGCAAATTTGATCAGATTTTCACAAATTGTCTGTAGGACTACTTTTAATTTTATGTGTTATTATCCTGCTATAAGGTAACTTCTTATGTGCTTTTCTGTTCATTTCATTAATATTTGTATGAGAAGAGCTTGCTTGATTATATTTATCTCTTTAGATTGTATATGTAATGCAGGCTGGTGCTAATGGGAATCCTAATAAAGCAATAATATTCAGTATTTAGTGATCATGACATGGACTGGTGCTTATATATCACCTTCTCACTCAATCTGAGCATTCGGTCAGAAGGCTTCAGTCTACAAGCTTTCTGATGGTAAACCTACTTTAGACACGACCCCCCCCCCCCCCTAAATGAAAATCAGCTTCTAAATTTTGTTCCAACATCCAACATTAAATGTAATGTGCATCACAACTTCCTGTTGAATGTTCAAATGAATGCACCCACACAGAATTTAGTTTTATTTATATAGCATCAAATCACAACAGGCCCTTTATATTATAAGGTAAAGACAATAATGACAGGACAGCTGAATACACAAAGAGCCCTGACAATCATAATTTTACAGAGTGTGAATGTGAAAAACCGACTGGGCTGCAGCAGAGGACTCTGAAATCTGCTGAGTGAAACATCTGCTGTCACTCTTTTCTGCTCCACAGAGCAGCGAACCAAACATTCAGGTAGGTTCCTGCTGATCACCAAAGCTTCCATCAATAACAGTGACAGTGACTCATCAGCTGTTACTTATTGTTATTGATGTTGTGTTTGTATTTTCTCATTAAGGTGGTCTGTGTTGATGTATGCTCCCCTTCAGGAATTATAGTTGGGGTTAGGATTTGGGTAAAGAAGGCAAAGGAGTGAAGCTGATTTATTTCATAGATTCAAAGTATAAATCATATTTATGTACGGTATATTTAGAATAAGGTAAATTCAGTTACATGTAAGGATTTGAGAGGAAACAGAGACATCCACTATTAGAGGACTTCAGTGAGGTTTGAGTCTGCCAAAAAAACACAACAGAAAACTGACAGGATTGAACAGATGAGTCCTGACGTAAGCACTCTGCTTTAGAGGGCAGCTAAACAAAGCCTCAGGAGTTTTAGTTATAAGATACTGAATTTAGGACTGATCCTGAATCTTGTCTTTAACCAATCACAGTGGTATGGCTATAAAACATAAAATAATGAGTATTATAAGTCACTGTAGTACAAAAGGAGAGCAGAAGATCTGAGCACAGAGAGCACTCATGCTAAGAGAGGCAACATCAGGAAAAATAGATTTAATGCACTTTAAACTTTTTTCTTGTTTCTTTCTTGGACCTTGAAGCATAAGTTGCCTGAGTGAGAAACTCCTATGTAGGTTAGCATTTCAGTCCATATCAATATTATGCTGTGATTAGGGACATCACTTTGTGTAATTGCACTAACTGAAGGTATTTGCAGAATAAACAGAACGGTGCTGCCTTTAAAAATGCCCCGTGAGCATTGTGTGTGAGATTGATTGGATAAAGTGGCTGCCTGTTTGGATCTCTGGTGTTTTTCAGCTCTTCATAAATGATTTGGAACGTGACACAGAGGCATGAATCCTGGGGGGGTCTGCTACCATGTCATGTGGAGACAAGTGCTATGTTTGCATGTGATTTGGAGAGTGAACCCACCCAGGTAAGGACCACTCTCATACAAACCAGCATGGCTGACTGAAGTCTAACTAACCCCTGAAAATGTCTTTCTCTCACTAACCCTTCACTCCCACAGTGTGTGTGTACTTTAGGTAGTCTGCTAATGAAGCAAATTTGTTTGAGAATTATTCTATTATGCACACCTAATTTAAAAGTTTAAATCACATTAGGATGTATTTGTTATAACCCTAACTACTTAGCCACCAGCACGCCCCATTTCTGCTATCTCACTGATCAGTGAGACAGCAGAAATGAAACATTTCAGTCTTTCAACACACATTATTTTCCACTGAGAGCCTGCGCTTTTGTTCAGTGTTCCACTTTAAACCCAGACCGAGTGAAATTCAGTTCAAATGGAACATGCATTCATTAACTAGATGCAGCTGTTTGCCACTCCGAGGGAATAATTCGATTATGGCTGGAAACATGTAGAGAAAAAGGTCATTCTTTAAGGAGAATGGGACTCACAAACCCTGCTGCAAACAGTAGAAACTGGGACTGTTTCTTCAGGAGCTTTGTGATGGAAACAGTTTGTACTGATTTATTTTACCAGCACTGTGTTTGTGAAAATCTCCAACATCTGTGTGGTTGTTTAAATTTGTGTCACAAATGTAAATAACCACATTTTCTCATGTTGTACTGTCTTTGTATACTTTTTATACACACTGGTAGTAATTCAATGGTTTTAAATGTTCAACTCCTTAAAGCAATGTGATTGGCCAAAGGAGCTCACTACAAGAACTGAATTGTGTATTATCTATTGCCAAATACACTAACTTTTTTCAGTACTTTTATTTTATTACTATTAAATTATTACCCATTCATATGAGTAGGTGAGTGTGTCCAAACCTTTGACTGGTACTGTATTATTTTAAGGCCATCTGTCTGTGGACTTATTTGACTTTATTAAGTCCAGTCTTTTGGGAATACTACTGCAACAAATATCATGCATTTAGGCAGACAAAGAATGGTAGCTCAGTAGTCAGCACTGCCTCACAGTGACCTGAACTCTAAGCTCCTTCTTCAGTACTACCACACAAGAGCAGGTCCAAAAGGGGCTTAGAACAACACTGGAACATGAACATGTCCTCCTACATTAGTGCTCACTATACCTGAAGAACATTCACCGTCACTCTGCTGCCCTCCAGTTGACGGGCCAGCTTACAGACTAAAGGGATATTAGGTCCTCAGCATTTATATGACCATAGAGGAGACCACCACCATGCAGCTGGGAGTTGATTGTTTCAGAGGCTTGAGCAGCAGATGGGTGAGCAAGACAGTACCCATATGGTTAAGAACAAATTATGATATAGCTGCAACAGTACATCTGAACAAGTCTGTGCACTGTTCACCCAGTATACATTCTGATAAAAGGGCACTGTATACATCAATGAAGTCATGTTAAAAACAAATTAAAAATACACACTAGATGGACTTGTATAGTTTAATCTTGATGCTCTAAACTTTGGCATTATAGTTTATCTAGCGTATCCTTTTTTTTTTTTTTGCATTTTACATTAATTGGTTTAAGATAGATAAAGTTTATTTGTCACATGCACAGTTATACACAGTACAATGGACAGTGAAATGTATTTTGTATCTGCAGCCAGTAATAAGTAGTAAGAATATAACAAGTACTTCACACTATACAGAATAGAATAATTGACCAATGAAAGTGCAGTTTAGGGCTCAGAGTTGAGCAGATGGATGTTTGTGGATAAAAACTCTTCTTCAACCTTTCAGTCTCAGTCCAGCTGGCCTGATGGGAGCAGGGAGAAGAGAGAGTGTCCGGCGGGGGGGCTGTTTAAGGATCTTCATGGCCCTCAGCCTGCACTGCTTGGTGTAAATGTCCTGCAGGTTGGGGAGGGTGGTTCTGATGGTCCGTTCAGCTGAACGAACCACCCTTTTTAGGGCCATGAAGTCCTGCTTGGTGCAGTTTCCCATCCAGGTGGTGATGCTCCCACGCATGATGCTCTCAGTGGTGCAGGTGTAAAAGTTCCTGAGCACCTTGAGTGGGACCTTGAAGTCTCTCAGCCACCTGAGTAGATGCTGTCTGACCTCCTTCACAGTGATGTTAATGTGATGAGTCCAGGACCGGTCCTGTGAGATGGTCACTCCCAGGTGTTTGAAAGTGTCCACTCTTTCCACCTCAGCACCACTGATGAGGAGTGGATGGTAGATGTCTTTAACTAAGTTTAAGGAAGTGATTCCTTCACTGTTACCTTCTTCAATGCCACGTGCCAAGACAATGCAGAGCAGCTACTTAAACTCTCCCACAGAGGTTTGTTGTCTAATAATATCTTAATAATGGTACATCATCATGAGCCTGGATTCTGTAGCTCCTCTGAAAAAGAAGGCTGCAAATCAGAGATGGTTGACTGTCTGGTATGGCTCACAAACGTACACCTTAAAGCAGATGAAGCACAAGCCCGAGAGAAAATGAATTTCACTCATTTAGAACATCTATGTCAAAAGTTTGTTATGCAGTGACACAGCCGTCCGTAAAGCTAGGACATCCAGGGTGGCTGTAGCTCAGTAGGTAGAGCAGGTCACTTACTGATCGGAAGGTCAGCGGTTCGAATCCTGGCTACTCCAGGCTCAATGCCAATGTATCCTTGGGCAAGATACTTAACCCTAAGTTGCTCTCCGACCGTTCTGTCGGAGTATGAATGCGTGTGAATGCTAGTTAATTAAAAAAAGCACTTAGCTTAACCCCT
Organism: Archocentrus centrarchus; assembly: GCF_007364275.1. Lineage (NCBI taxonomy): Eukaryota > Metazoa > Chordata > Actinopteri > Cichliformes > Cichlidae > Archocentrus > Archocentrus centrarchus. The sequence goes on from NW_022060270.1 coordinate 907,785, forward strand.
TAACTGGCAGCAAAAAAATCACCTGACAAAAACTACATAACGCCTTCTGGTTATTATTGGCTCTGAAAAACCCATTTCATAGCCTATTAGTCGGCTGCGTCTGGTCCGCGGGCCGAATGAAGTGCATTTATATGGCAGGCTAGACCCGCCCATTTTGACTGACACCTCATTCGGCCAATAATGTTAAGAAATGGGTTTCCCAGAGCCAATAATACTCAGAGGGCGTCACGTAGCTTTGTCAGGTGATTTGGTGCAGCCAGTTACATGATTGGCCGAATGACGTGTCAATAAAAATGGGAGGGTCTAGCCTGCCATATAAAATGGACTACAAACGGCCCGTCACCGGGCCCTTGCCAGTTAAGGGGCTACTTAATGATGGAAGTGCTTGTATGAATGGGAGTGCATGGGTGAATGCAAACAGGTTGTGTAAGCGCTTTGAGTGCTCTGATTGAGTAGAAAAGCGCTATATAAGAACTAGTCCATTTACTATTTGTCACTGATTGATTCAAATTGGAACCCCAGAACAAAAATAAAATATTCAAAAACAGAAAATCAGAAAAATAATTATTCGCAGGCTTTCCACAGATGAGTCATTAAAGTACAGCAACTTTGATAACTGCTGATATTTGCTTTAACGCTTTCTCTCCAATTGATCTTTCTGAGTTAACCTCAAACCCATCAAGGGGCCTGTTAGACCCTATTCCTATAAAACTGTTACCATAAAACCATTAATTAATGCTTCAACAGCATTAGTGAAGGTTACGAATGATCTTCTTGTGGCCTTTCTTGCTAGATCTCACTGCAGCATAATAGTTTCACTTTGATTTTCAGGGTGTCTTTAAATTCAGCACTGTAAGCTGACAGTATTCGTTTCCATCAAGCAATGTGTCATCCTTTCAGTCCTAACACATGACACAGTCCATATCAGTACAGATATCAGCACGATTTTGTTCCCATTTAGGTCTGATGTGCTTTGCTTTCATTCTTGGAGCAGTGTAAATCACTTAAAGCCTTTTAAGACTCGAGTGGCCTAAAGCCAAAAGAAATAAAATCAGCTTCTTCCACTTACATCACGTCCACCCTGTTGTGGTTGGTTTCACAATTGGGGCTCTACCAGCAGCAACAATGTGTTAACAATGTATGCAACATCTGGAAAACATCAGGATTACAGCACAGCTTGTAACAGACAAATGAGTGCAGTTCCAGCCACTGCACTGTTCAGCCCTGTGAATACAGTATTATCATCCTTCTGTGTGCACACAGAAAGGAAGGGAATCCCAATAAAAGAGCACAAAGCAGGAAAACTATGAGAATGACTTTTGATCACATCATAAAATAATTGCAGTGTCCTCAGTTTGAGTTCTTGTATTGCTTCGTTTTTTCTTGTCTGCCACTTTGCTCGACTGTACTTGACAAATGACCATCTTCACTAACGTCATACTCTGCTGACATATGCAACTCATGACACCTGGTCAACAGGAGAAATTACATGTAGATCTTCACTTAGAGGTAAATGGACTGTATTTATAAATTCTTCTAGTCTTACTGACCATTCAAAGCACTGAACATTTAACACTTTTTTTTGCACTTCACACACTTTTTATCCATCACCCAATGAATGCATCAGCATGTGCACTGAAGGAACCTGGAACTGAACCACTAAGCTTACAGTTAAAACCTCACCCCCGTCACCCCCATCACCCCCGTCACCCCTGTCACCCCCATCACCCCCGTCACCCCTGTCCTTCTGACTTTTGTAATAATTTTAACCCTGTGAGGAACAGATAACATTTTTAAAATCATTAAACATGTATGCTGTGCAGTCATTGCGCCATGAAAAAAGGAACAGTTCAAGGAAATTATTAAAAAACCCAAAATGACTGTGGCGTTCATGCCTATGATGTGTGTATATAAACCTCTGACCACAAATGTAGCAGAATTCCCACATTCAAACCCACATTTTCTCAGGAGAAAAAATAACAAAACAAAGATCTATCATTTAGCTAATAAAGTTTTAATTAACAAAATATATGGTCCAGATGACATCTGCAGTCTTAGTGTGTCACAAGGCCCATCCAAAACTTTTCCCCCTTCTTTTTGTTAATAGATTGTGCGCACAAGGCACACAACGAAATGTTCGTTCCAGATCACTCATCCAGAGACGAGCATCTGTGGTCATGCAACCAGAGACCGGCGCTACCGTTAGGCAATGTGATTGAAGTGTCTTGCCCAAGGACACAACGCAGCGCAGTGACAGGGGCTCAAACCTGCAACCTTCTGGCTGCAAGGCGAGCGCCTACCCACTGCACCACTGCCACCGTCCATAGATTATGACAGGCAGGAAGGAAAGAGTGAGAAGAAGAGAGAGAGGAGAGGGGAAAAAGGAGGGAAGAAAACAGAAGAAATAAGGGTACAGACTTAGGTATACAGTGTGAACGTGTGTGTGAATAGGTGAATATGAAAAACACTCAGACTAGAGAAGTGCCATAGAAGTACCAGTCCATTTACCATAATGCACAATAATGTATTGTATTAGCTGATCTCTTCGGTTACTTATTCATCTTTTTAGATAGCCAATGAAATCAAATAGTAAATGTTTATCAAGATATCACTCAATTGCAAAAGTGCTCCAACATTTTCAGAGATGTCCGTTCCCGCTACTCTAACAGGCACCGGTCAGCTGACCGGGCGGTCGTAGTTTTCAAACTCCTGCTGACCTTTGCTGCTGAGTGGAAGTTCATTCAGATGATATCTTTTTTTTTTTTTCACCTGTCATGTCTGGCAGTTTTTGCAATCAGAATCATGATCTGAATGCATTGTTGTACCAAACATATTTCTTTTGCAAGAAGAGCTCTATAAGTTCTCTATAGGCTGCTCTTGTTAATGTTTGTCTTTTTATTTTATTTATTCATTCAATTACTGTCCACACAATATGACTGCCACGTCTGACAGGCAGGAAGAAAAGAGTAAGAAGAAGAACCCCCCCAGCAGCCTAGGCCTATAGCAGCATAACTAAGGGAGGGTTCAGGGTCACCTGATCCAGCCCTAACTATAAGCTTTATCATAAAGGAAAGTTTTAAGCCTAATCTTAAAAATAGAGAGGGTGTCTGTCTCCTGAATCCAAGCTGGGAGCTGGTTCCACAGAAGAGGGGCCTGAAAGCTGAAGGCTCTGCCTCCCATTCTACTCTTAAGTATCCTAGGAACCACAAGTAAGCCAGCAGTCTGAGAGCGAAGTGCTCTGTTGGGGTGATATGGTACTATGAGGTCTTTGAGATAAGATGGGGCCTGATTATTCAAGACCTTGTATGTGAGGAGAAGGATTTTAAATTCTATTGTAGATTTAACAGGGAGCCAATGAAGAGAAGCCAATATGGGAGAAATCTGCTCTCTCTTTCTAGTCCCTGTCAGTACTCTAGCTGCAGCATTTTGGATCAGCTGAAGGCTTTTCAGGGAGCTTTTAGGACATCCTGATAATAATGAATTACAATAGTCCAGCCTAGAAGTAATAAATGCATGAATGAGCTTTTCAGCATCACTCTGAGAAAGGATGTTTCTAATTTTAGAAATATTGTGCAAATGCAAAAAAGCGGTCCTACATATTTGTTTAATATGTGCATTGAAGGACATATCCTGGTCAAAAATGACTCCAAGAGTTCTCACAGTGTTACTGGAGGCCAAAGTAATGCCATCCAGAGTAAGTATCTGGTTAGACACCATGTTTCTAAGATTTGTGGGGCCGAGAACAAGAATTTCAGTTTCATCTGAATTTAGAAGCAGGAAATTAGAGGTCATCCAGGCCTTAATATCTTTAAGACATTCCTGCAGTTTAACTAATTGATGTGTGTCATCTGGCTTCATTGATAGGTAAAGCTGAGTATCATCTGCATAACAGTGAAAATTGATGCAGTGCTTTCTAATAATACTGCCTAAGGGAAGCATGTATAATGTAAATAAAATTGGTCCTAGCACAGAACCCTGTGGAACTCCATAATTAACCTTAGTGTGTGAAGAAGACTCCCCATTTACATGAACAAATTGGAGTCTATGAGATAAATATGATTCAAACCACTGCAGTGCAGTACCTTTAATACCTATAGCAAGCTCTAATCTCTGTAATAAAATGTTATGGTCAACAGTATCAAAGCTGCACTGAGGTCCAACAGGACAAGAACAGAGATGAGTCCACTGTCAGAGGCTCTAAGAAGATCACTGGTAACCTTCACTAATGCTGTTTCTGTACTGTGATGAATTCTGAAACCTGACTGAAACTCTTCAAATAAACCGTTCCTCTGCAGATGATCAGTTAGCTGTTTTACAACTACTCTTTCAAGAATCTTTGAGAGAAAAGGAAGGTTGGAGATTGGCCTATAATTAGCTAAGACAGCTGGGTCAAGTGATGGCTTTTTAAGCAGAGGATTAATTACAGCCACCTTGAAGGTCTGTGGTACATAGCCAACTAATAAAGACTGATTGATCATTTTTAAGATTGAAGCATCAATAATTGGAAAGACTTCTTTGAACAGTCTAGTAGGAATGGGATCTAACAAACATGTTGCTGGTTTGGAGGAAGTAACTATTGAAGTTAACTCTGAAAGATCAACTGGAGCAAAAGAGTCTAAACAAATACCAGCAGTGCTGAAAGCAGCCGAACATGAAGAATAATCTTTGAGATGGTTATGAATAATTTTTTCTCTAATGTCTAAAATTTTATTTGTAAAGAAATCCATGAAGTCACTACTAGTTAACGTGAAAGGAATACTCGGCTCTACAGAGCTCTGACTCTTTGTCAGCCTGGCTACAGTGCTGAAAAGAAACCTGGGGTTGTTCTTATTTTCTTCAATTAATGATGAATAGTAAGATGTCCTAGCCTTACGGAGGGCTTTTTTATAGAGCAACAAACTCTTTTTCCAGGCTAAATGAGCATCTTCTAATTTAGTGAGACGCCATTCCCTCTCCAGCTTTCGGGTTATCTGCTTTAAGCTGTGCATTTGTGAATTATACCACGGAGTCAGGCACTTCTGATTTGAAGCTTTCCTTTTCAGAGGAGCCACAGTATCCAAAGTCGTACGCAGTGAGGATGTAAAACTATTGACGAGATAATCGACCTCACTGGGAGCAGAGTTTAGGTAGCTGCTCTGCACTGTGTTGGCACTGAAGAGCATAACAATGAAGGAATTAGATCCTTAAACTTAGTTACAGCACTTTCAGAAAGACTTCTACTGTAATAAAACTTATTCCCCACTGCTGTGTAATCCATTAAAGTAAATGTAAATGTTACTAAGAAATGATCAGACAGGAGGGGGCTTTCAGGGAATACTGTTAAGTCTTCAGTTTCTATGCCATATGTCAGGACAAGATCCAGAGTATGATTAAAGTGGTGGGTGGGCTCCTTTACATTTTGAGAGAAGCCAATTGAATCTAACAATAGATTAAATGCAGTGTTGAGGCTGTCATTCTCAGCATCTACATGGATGTTAAAATCACCCACTATAATGATTTTATCTGAACTGAGCACTAAATCAGATAAAAAGTCTGAGAAATCAGACAGAAACTCTGAGTAAGGACCAGGTGGACGATAGATAATAACAAATAAAACAGGTTTTTGATTTTCCCAATTAGGATGGACAAGACTAAGAGTCAGGCTTTCAAAAGAATGAAAACTTTGTCTGGGTCTTTGATTAATTAATAAGCTGGAATTGAAGATTGCAGCTAATCCTCCTCCTCGACCTGTGCTTCGAGCATTCTGACAGTTACTGTGACTCGGGGGTGTTGATTCATTTAAACTAACATATTCATCCTGCTGTAACCAGGTTTCTGTAAGGCAGAATAAATCAATACGTTGATCAATTATTAAATCATTTACTAATAGGGACTTGGAAGAGAGAGACCTAATGTTTAACAATCCACATTTAATTGTTTTATTCTTTGGTGCAGTTGATGAAGCTGTATTATTTATTGTTTTTGAATTTTTATGCTTAAATAGTTTTTTGCTGATTTTAGCTTTGTTTATTGGTGGTCTGGGAGCAGCACCGACTCTGTGGGGATGGGGTTTTGTCATCAATCAGATGTGCATGTACTGTCAGCCTGGGCTACTTCAGGGACCGCACCGTTCACCCAAATCGCTCCCTCTCTCTGATTTCCACTCCAGACTAAATTTGGGATATGTGAACAGCTTAGTAGAAGGTGTGTTGCTGTAGTGTGTAGGATGACTGGTTATGCTTGAAGGACTTTCATGCAGCAGGCACGAAGCCACGGTCCGCTTGAACCTTCCTTCTGCTTCGAGCTGTGTGCAGGAAGTGAGACCCACTGAAAAGTGTGGTAGTCATTTTCCACAATAACAGTTTGACCCTCACGTTCAGCGCTGACTCTGACGTTAATCAGGTTTACAGGCCAAGTAGATTAAATGGGGAAGAAAAGAAAGTGTGTGAGCCCAGAGGAGTGTAAACACTGTGGTACTTCGTGGAGGTCTACTTAGCAAGATTTCATCACTATTCACAGCTCCGTGTTTAGATAAAACATTTAAAGGAAAATACTGTAACACTGGCTCACTCTACTGAACCATGTGTCAACTCCCTCAGTGCTGTTTTAGCCAGATCTGTTTACAAAGCTCCTTCCAAGCAAACGATCACAGCATGCTCTGCTTTCTCTCTGGAGCTAACTCATTTCATTTTAAACTGGATCATATAATCACTTTATAGATTTAGAACAACAGAACTGTTGCTAATGCAACAATGAAGAATCTCTAAACTGATCATTAAAATGAATGAATGAATAAAAAGCGTGAAAATGCTGAGCTTCCTTTTGATGTTGAGCAGAAATCATTATTTAAATGTCAAAATAATAATAATAATTAAAGCCGCAAGCGGCGTTAAAGGCCCTCGCCGGCCGCCGCCCAGGTGCTGGTGCCGATTTGAACCCAGCTTTTCCAGCTGTGCCTATTTTAGCCCTTTAATAGCTGCTACATGTGAGATATTGAAATGGATGAATTGGCTAACTCAACGAAAAAGATGCTATATTCCGGGCTTCGCCATGGCAACACCTTACATATTACATCACTTTCACCTTAGGCTTTTCATTCAGGGAGATGTGAAGAATGTGTGTACCAAATTTCATGCATTTCTATGCATTTTTGAAAAAGAAATCGCAGAAATTTCAAATTTTTTCCCATAGGAATAGAATGGGGCAGTTTTGTAACCGTCATGGCAACAGCATGCAAAATATGATATAGGTGTGATTGACTTTTTTGATCAGGCTGACAGAGAATGTGTGTGTCAAATTTCATGTATTTTGGGGGAACTAATTCGAAACTTTTGTAATAGGAGAATTTTCGCTTTTCCCCATAAGAATAAAATGGTGCATTTCGGGCTTTGCCAAGCAACGTGTTAGAAAATAGACTATGGGTGTGATTGGCTTTTTTGATCGGGATTATATCAAGAATGTTGACAAAAATTTTCATGAATTTCAGAGAAACTAAAATTCTGGACCTCCATACAAATTTTTGTTTTCTTCTGTAGGGGGCGCTATTGCACCTAGAATTTTCATTCCCTAGTTGTGGGTTCAGGCTGGTTCAGTATGTAAGTGATTAAATTTTGAGGCTGATCGGCCAAAGATTGTGTGAACGAATGCAGAAACAAAATTGTGGCGAGACACGAAAAAGAAGGCCAAATTCATGGGGTTGCCATGGCAACACCGTTGAATATTCTATAAAACCTTTTAATGCCCCACTTACGTAGATAATCCTGAGCGATTTTGGTGTCGGTTAAACGCCTTAGGACAAGTTGATTCAAATACGAGGTGTGCAAAAGTGTTGAATCGGCAAAGGTCCAAGTTCAATCCAACATGGCCGACTGCATGTTTGTCAAAAGGCAACTCCATAATGTAATTTTTTGTCGGGCTTCACATGATCTCTCTCCGACCTGAATTTTCTGATTCTACGACAAAATGAATTTTAGCCCCACCCATAGGAATGCAAAATTTGAATTTTGTTGTTTATGAGCCCACCTGCACAGGTTTTTGTTCCCTGACCTCATTCTCAGAAGCTTCTCTAACATTTGATGGTTTGAAATATATGAAACTTTTCTTCCCTAATAAAAACGGAGATAGCTGAGAGCATCTGAGCACAGAGGAGGAAACGTATGCACTGAGGGTGATTTTGAACCAGACTTTTTCACCACTGAGATTCACTGAGGATTCTTATAGAGTGGACACAGATCTGCATTCACTCAACTTAGAAGCACTTCTACTGGTGCTTTGCACCGTTTGTTCTTTGTCTTTGAAAAGCCAAAGGTAGCCAATCAAATCCAATAAATGCATTTTAATCTGCATGTTTGCCAGCACATTAAATGCTGCTCTGTCAGATAAGCTCATTTGTTCAGACAAAGGTACTCTTTGGGAGCAAACATTTCTTGAATCTAGAAACTTCTAGATCTGTGATACACCTGTGGTATAATGCTCCGTCTTAATCTATTTTTATTTTAATGTTTTATGCTGTGTATTTTATTTATTCATTATATGGGAAAAAGTCCTTTCAGCCTTGTGCTGAGATGCCTGCGCTCATGTACACATTTTATTTTATTACAGAGATTAGAGCATACTATAGGTATTAAAGGTACTGCACTGAAGTTGTTTGAATCATATTTATCTAATAGACTCCAATTTGTTCATGTAAATGGGGAGTCTTCTTCACACACTAAGGTTAATTATGGAGTTCCACAGGGTTCTGTGCTAGGACCAATTTTATTTACATTATACATGCTTCCCTTAGGCAGTATTATTAGAAAGCACTGCATCAATTTTCATTGTTATGCAGATGATACAGCTTTACCTATCAATGAAGCCAGATGACACACATCAATTACCGTATTTTCCGGAGTATAAGTCGCACTTTTTTTCATAGTTTGGCTGGGGGTGCGACCTATACTCCGGAGCGACGTATATGTGACATTTATAACACATGAACCAAAATCCTCCAGCCACTTGACATCTCCGTGAACTGCAGCTTTAAGGCAGTCTTGCGTAACCTGTGGGCGCAGTGGATGATGGATGGAGAGCACAGTTTAAGGCAACTGGGAGAATGCGCCACGCAACTTTCCTGGAAGTCATTGGATGGATCAAGAAAACATGGACTTCAGTGACAAACCATCCTGTTGGGATTCAGAAAGGCAGGAATAATTGGAACTGCAGCTGACGACGAGTCTGACTAACGCGACACAGAAGAGGAAGCGGCGCTTCGTCTACGGAGTGTACGGAATTGTTTAGAAGTGACACCGAGGATGAAGAATTCAATGGATTGATGGTTTGGTTAACTTGTTAGTATGTTCTTTATGCTATGGTTATCTGAATAACTTAATGTTACGTTAACATACCGAACACGTGTTCGTTGTGCGTCATGTAGCTGAATGTGTTACGTTAGCATAACGTAGGTGTAACCGTGTTCGTCCTGTTCTTTAATCCATTATTATTTTAAATTGCCGTTCAAGATGGAATTTCTGCTCTGGGTCTCGGATTCTATCACCCCCCCCCCCCCCCCCCCCCCCCCCCCCAAAAAAAAAGTGCGACTTATAGTCCAGTGCGACCTATATATGTTTTTTTCTTCTTTATTATGCATTTTTTGGCTCGTGCGACCTATACTCCGGAGCGACGTATAGTCCGAAAAATACGGTAGTTAAACTGCAGGAATGTCTTAAAGACATTAAGGCCTGGATGACCTCTAATTTCCTGCTTCTAAATTCAGATAAAACTGAAATTCTTGTTCTCGGCCCCACAAATCTTAGAAACATGGTGTCTAACCAGATACTTACTCTGGATGGCATTACTTTGGCCTCCAGTAACACTGTGAGAACTCTTGGAGTCATTTTTGACCAGGATATGTCCTTCAATGCACATATTAAACAAATATGTAGGACCGCTTTTTTGCATTTGCGCAATATTTCTAAAATTAGAAACATCCTTTCTCAGAGTGATGCTGTAAAGCTAATTCATGCATTTATTACTTCTAGGCTGGACTATTGTAATTCATTATTATCAGGCTGTCCTAAAAGCTCCCTGAAAAGCCTTCAGCTGATCCAAAATGCTGCAGCTAGAGTACTGACAGGGACTAGAAAGAGAGAGCAGATTTCTCCCATATTTGCTTCTCTTCATTGGCTCCCTGTTAAATCTAGAATAGAATTTAAAATTCTTCTCCTCACCTACAAGGTCTTGAATAATCAGGCCCCATCTTATCTCAAAGACCTCATAGTCCCATATCACCCCAACAGAGCACTTCGCTCTCAGACTGCTGGCTTACTTGTGGTTCCTAGGATACTTAAGAGTAGAATGGGAGGCAGAGCCTTCAGCTTTCAGGCCCCTCTTCTGTGGAACCAGCTTCCAGCTTGGATTCAGGAGACAGACACCCTCTCTATTTTTAAGATTAGGCTTAAAACTTTCCTTTTTGATCAAGCTTATAGTTAGGGCTGGATCAGGTGACCCTGAACCATCCCTTAGTTATGCTGCTATAGGCCTAGTCTGCTGGGGGGTTCCCATAATGCACTGTTTCTTCTCATTCACCTTATTTACTTTGTTTATACTCCACTCTGCATTTAATCATTAATTGATATTAATCTCTGGCTCTCTTCCACAGCATGTCTTTCTCTCCCCTCAGCCCAACCGGTCACAGCAGATGACCCCCCCTCCCTGAGCCTGGTTCTGCTGCAGGTTTCTTCCTGTTAAAAGGGAGTTTTTCCTTTCCACTGTCGCCAAGTGCTGCTCATAGGGGGTCGTTTTGACTGTTGGGTTTTCTCTGTATTATTGTAGGGTCTTTACCTACAATACAAAGCGCCTTGAGGCGACAGTTTGTTGTGATTTGGCGCTATATAAATAAAATTGAATTGAATTGAATTGAATTGAATTGAATTGAATCCATCTGTCCTGTTGTAATAAACTAAATTCAGGAGCACCTTCTTTAGATTTATTCAGTGTTATCCATATAACAATAGTTAGCAGTCAACTGTTGTCTTGAGACACTGTATATTGAACACTACAGATGTAAAGGTGTAATTCGTTTTTTTATATTGACTGTTTGTTCAGCACTTTGTGACTTTTCTTGTCTGTGAAAGGCGCTCTAGAAATAAACTTTACCTTACCCTACAAATGTTCATTTGGATCTCCATGGGACTGAATGCAATTTGATGGTCAAAGGTCGGGTTTAGGCTATAACTCACTAAATATGCATACTGTATAATAATTGGTCATATATGGATGTAAACTGCAACACAACTGTTTAGCTGAGGGAAAACAACTGCAGGGTAGTGATTATTGTTAAATGCATGTTAGTGTTTGTCAGGTATCCTGTTTGAAGGAAACACTTAGAAGCCACTTGAATGCATATATGTTTACATGAGGAAAAATCCATTTCAGGAAATCAAAAATAAAAGAATAAAGGAATCTTTCTGGGAATGGCACGGGATTGATGAGTCATCCTGGAGGACCTGAACCACCTGTACATCCTCTGCAGGGTCCATATATCACCTCCTGGTACCAGTCATGCCACTGAAACTAGCCAAATGCAAAACTAAAAAAACAACCAGAAAAGATGAGGAGGGAAAAATCTTGGCCTCCACTTGTGAAGTAACTCCTGTTTGAGTGATATCTCGATGTTGCCCCTCTAGTGCACCAAGTGTTAATTTAATTAACATCAAAGCAGCTGAAACTGATTAACAACGCTTTTTGCTACTTTGCTGACCAGATCAATATCCCAGAAGTGTTTTTTCTTTATTTTTTATGAGCCTTCATGTATAATTTGACCTTGTGTGGAAATAATAAATTCAAACTAGTGCACCCAACTCTTGCTTTTTAAAAATGTATGCTGTGCAGTCAGAAACAGAAGCCTGTGTGAAGGAGACTCCCCATTTCCATGAATAAATTGGAGTCTATTAGATAAATATGATTCAAACCACTGCAGTGCAGTACCTTTAGTAGTGGGTAGGCACTCGCCTTGCAGCTGGAGGGTTGCCGGTTCGAGCCCCTGTCCCTGCAGGCCTTGGGCAAGACACTTAAACCACATTGGAGTCTATCCCAGCTGACACAGAGCAAGAGGCAGGCTACACCCTGTACAGGTCACCAGCCTGTCACAGAGAGACAGAAAACCATTCACACTTTGGGCAATTTAGAATCACCAGTTAACATAACCGGAGTACCCGGAGAAAACCCACAAACACAGCGAGAGGCCCGGGCCAAGGTGGAATTGAACCTAGGATTTTCTTGCTATAAGGTAGCAGTGCTAACTGCCAGGCCACTGTGCTGCTTGATTTGATTGATTTGGTGATTTGATTTGAACTGTGGCTTTCCTGAGTCCTCTAATACAGAGGTACTCACCTGCTGGTTTTATTCCCTCTGCCAGTCTGTTTTAGATACAGTGGCTCCAGTTAAGCCCAGGAGGCCCAGAACTAAATTTGAGCCTTGGCTGAATGACACAACTCGTGCTGTCGGACATGAATGCAGAAAGGCTGAATGAAAATGGAAAAAGGACAAGCTGCAGATGTCTTTGGAAATATTAAAGGACTGTTGGCTTTAACCAGGCAACCGTGAAAGAGGCCAAACCAGAGCATTTGTCAAATATTGTGACAAACGGTCACAAGCCCCGTGTACTATTTGACATTATTGATACTGTTTTGGACGCCCCTCAACCTACTGGCTTTGAGCCTTCACCTGAGGCTTGTGAGAAATTTTGAGATTAGTTTGTGGTAAAAGTGGAAAATGTTAGGCTCTCATTTCACCTCCCACTTTTGACCCGCCAGTCTCTGTTCCCTGCTCTGCTGCTTTGTACCAGTTTAGCTTGTTACCCTGTCTTCTTCATGTGAGATAGTCATCATTTGAAGGCCTCAGGTTCCCCGGCTGATGTTATCCCACCTCGATTTCTTAGAGGTTTTTCCTGTATTAGGCCCAGCTGTTCTTACTCTTACTAACAGCAGCCTGTCCTTTGGTGTGGTTTCTGATTCTTTTAAGCATGTGACAGTGTTAAAATTGATCAAAAAACCTGGACTGGATCCCACTGTGTCCTTTATCCCAGTATGTAAAGCCAGTGAATTTGGGTTTAAAGATGGATGAGACTCTAAAGTTGGAGGGTCAGATTACTGCTGTGGTGAAATCCAATTTCTTTCACCTGAGACAGCTCACGGAGATTAAAAATATGCCTTTGTTACAACCCAGCTGGATTACTGTAACTCTGTATACTGGCGTTAACCAGTCCTTCCTGGCTCGTCTTCAGCTTGTGCAGAATGACTGGAGTACATAAGACGGAGCACATTACCCCTGTTTTATCTTCATTGCACTGGTTACCCGTTTATTTTAGAATTCATTTTAAAAATGATTTTATTTGTTTTTAAGTCTTTAAATGGTCTTGCTCCATCATACCTCTCGGAGTGACTGCACCTACACTCCTTCCCGTGTGCTCAGTTCAGCTGACAAACTGCTTTTGGATGTGCTGAGGACTAAGCAGAGGGGTAGGGGTGGGGGTGGGGGCAGAGCCTTTGCTGTGGCAGCCCCTAAACTGTGGAACTCGCTGCCATTGCACATTAGACAGACCTGCACTTTTCTTGTGTCCTGTTTCTTTGTTCAGCACTTTGGTCAGTGCTTGCTGTGCTTTATAAATAAAATTGGCTTGGCTGCTTGATCCTCTCCCCACAGCTCTAATTCAATCCTGCCTCTCCTCTGTCCTCCCCTTCACATCTGCCAGTACATCACTCTCACTCCCGCTTAGACTATCTTTTAGTTAGCAGCTCCATGATGATGGATATCGCAGACACTCAGATTCATCCTATCACTATCAGTGATCATGCACCGGTGTCTATGTCTCTGACACAGAACAGAGTCACACCACCAATCAGGAACTGGAGATTTAATACATCATTACTTAAAGAACAAGATTTCATTAATTATTTCAAAAGAAGTTATTTTATGTTCATAAAATAATGATCTTCCTGGAATATCACCATGTGTTCTTTGGGAAGCAGGAAAGGCAGTAATGAGGGGCAGAATAATATCTTACTGCTCGCATATGAAAAATAAAGAAAACACACTTGTGTTAGAATTAGAACAGAAAATTAAATCTTTAGAAACTGCCTATGCTGCTTCACCACAACCTGAAGAAACTGAAACTGGAATTAAATGAAATAACTGATAAAAGGACACAATTCATGTTGCAGAGGCTGCGTTTGGAAAACTGAGCATGGAAATAAATCTGGAAAATTCTTGGCTAACCAGTTAAAATTAAATAAAGAAAAAACAAACAGCTATTCCTTCTATTAAAGACTCGAGTGTTAATATTACTCATGACCCACAACAAATGAATAACTCTTTTTAAAGACTTTTATGAAGCCTTATACTCATCACAGATTAATCATCTGATTCTGAAATTGAAGAATTTCTTAATAATATAAATCTACCAAAACTGAATGATGAACCGGCTGCAGCTCTGGATTTACCTCTTTCATCATCTGAGTTTTATGAAGCCCTACAGCATCTCCCAAATAATAAAGCCCCAGGCCCAGATGGTTTTCTAGCAGAGTTTTATAAAGAATTTTGGTCTGAGCTAGCACCATTTTTCAGAATGGTGGCTCAAATTCAGAGCAATCACATGGTCTCTCCAAACATGAACTCTGCTAACATTAGTCTACTTCTTAAACCAGGCAAAGACCCCACACTCCCATCCAGCTACAGGCCAATCTCTCTCATTAATGTAGACCTTAAAATAATTTGCAAAGTCCTTGCCAAAAGATTAGAAAGTATTACTCCATGTATTGTACATCCAGATCAAACAGGCTTTATCAAGGGTCAGCACTCAGCCAACAATACATGCAGACTAATCAATATAATAGATTACTGTTCTATTTAGAAATTAAAAACCACAGTTATCTCTTTAGATGCAGAGAAGGCATTTGACCAGGTAAATTGGAAATTTCTGTTAGCAGTTCTACACAAATTTGGATTTGGTTCATCATTCATAAACTGGATCAGAACACTATACAGCTCTCCAAATGCACGTGTTAGAACAAATTATCTTATTTCCCAACGCTTCAGTCTGCAGAGAGGCACCAGACAGGGCTGCCCACTTTCTCCTTCACTTTTTGTCATTTTCATCGAGCCACTAGCAGCAACAATCCGACAAAATATAGATATTAAAGGAATTAAAACAGAGAACACAGACCATAAGATAAGCCTTTATGCTGATGATGTACTACTTTTCCTTGGGAACCCACAAACCTCTCTTCTTAAGACAATCACACATACAGATAAGTTCTCATCTATATCAGATTACTCCATCAATTGGAGTAAATGAACAGTTTTACCTCTGAATTGTAATTTTCAGAACATCACCACTACCTCACTACAATCAGGCAACATTAGATATTTAGGTGTTAATTTTTCCCCCAGGCTGTCAGACCTGGTACGGTTGAATCATATTCCTCTATTAAAAACAGTAGAGGATGACCTCACACGTTGGAACTCTCTACCCATATCTCTCATGGGGAGAGCTGCCACAGTAAAAATGATGATTCTGCCTAAAATCAATATCTGTTTTCACTGATCCCTAATAAACCTTCTGTTATTTGGTTTAAGTCTCCGGCTTGTTGTCTAAAGTGCCTGAAGTGGTCAAAGGACTTGAAAAGCACTATATAAGCCAGTTAATTTAATTTCATTATATCTTGGTGTGAGATTCTGCGTTTCAGTACTCTCTCTTTTTGGAGGTATCTTTATTTTCCTGTGTCTATGCTCTATAGGTGGACATCATTTGTCAGTGTTAAAGTGAGCATATGTATGTATTTTTTTTTTTTTTAACCTTGTTCTTAACCATTTCTTACATGTGCCATCTGTATCACTGTGGGACACATCCACACAGAATCTGTTTCACAGGAAATGCTTTCAATGGGAGGAAGCTGAATCAACAATAAACTTTCAGTTTGCTCCTGCCGACTTCACACCAGAGGCAGAGGAGCAGGTGGAAAAACTTATAGAGATTCATCCTGTGACTCCCAGGAAGATGTGACTCAATGCCCCACAGAGGGACTGGATCAGAAGTTCAGCACCTGCAACCTCAGGATCAAATGAAGTCAAATGCCTTGGTCGGGTGATGAGAGGAACAGAGTTGTGAGCTGATTGCCACCTGGTCCATCACTAGGTGCTACTGGTGAGACAGACAGACCTGTTAAACCAAAGTAGGCAGTGAGGGTGAACTAAGAACTTTTGCTCTTGGTCCATGAGGTCTTCCACATCTGGAAGAATTTCACTTGTGTCCCAGAGGAGATTTGGGACATGGAGTCTGAATGTGCCATTTTGAAGGCATCCACTACATAGGCAGCTGACAGGAGCTGTGGTCAAAAGATCACTTCCCTTGTGTGGTGGAACCACTGGTGAATTCCAGTGGTGAAGGAAGACTTCAGGCCATTTCTTCAGTCTTCTATTAAGGCTTTCTAGCAGGCTGACACACAGCAGCCCCAGTGCATAACTGCTCTTTCCTTGATAATCTCTTATAGCTTATCAAGCACAAGTTTAATATTTCTAGATTTTTTTTGCAAGGGTCCTGTAAAATATGATGGTCTGCTGCTGATCATCCTTTTATTTTTTAGAAAAATGTTTTTGCTAGCTTTACTTTTCATAGTGAAGTAGTGTATGAGTGCTGGTGGCAAACTAAAAAGCCATGAATAGATTAATATATATTTGGAACAGAACCAGGACTAACAATGTAACATCTTATGAGCTAATGTAAACTTTTCTGGTCCCTGGGAAAATTTTGGATTTTGGTCTTAATTGCTTCCATTTTAAGACAGAGTTCAATCAAAGTGGGGTTTTATAATTCAGACTCTCACAGTTTCAAACACTTTAAGCAGACGGTTCAGCTGGCCAGCTGCTAGAAACAGTCTAGCACAGAGGCATGTGACCCTACCAGTGGAGAAACAGCTTACTGATGCAAATGATGAAAACAAAACCCTCTAAATACAAATAAAGCTCTGTAACATCTGTTGATGGAGAGATGAGATGTAGGGAGAAGCTAACAGCTTCTGCCCAGTAGGGAGTAGGGAACATTTAACCACAGAGTAAATAAAGTGAATGGCATGAGGTAGGGATCCAGCATGGGCTTTTGACCCCTCAGGCAGAGGGATCTGCTCTGTCAGAGGGCTGGCTATCCACAGCTGTGTTTTCACTGTTTTTGTCCTGAAGGCCACATGGAGAGGCTTAAATGGTCAACACATAAAGACACATCCACACATGGTTTTAGCAGGGACAAACAGCATGCTGGGTACATATTGGAACAAGTCAGTTTACAGAACTTAAAGACTCTGCTCCTAACAGCATGTTTGGAGTCCTTGTAGTCTTTGTGTGATCAGGGGCCTTAAAGCATATTTAGGAAGAAATGTTCCACATGTTGTCGCTCTTCAAGATTATTCAACTGCTCCTTCCTTTATGTTTTTTTAGGAAAATGGGAAATAGGCGTATTGTTTTATTGACACATGCAAATGTACATGAGAATACAGTATGTAAGGCAAAAATAAAGTTTGTACAATTCTAAAAAGCATGATAGTCCTATCCTTCAACACAGCTGAACTCACTTAGGCAGCTTTCTTGTAGTAGTCTTCAGGAACAGTTCTCCAGGCTTCTTGAAGGACATTCAAAGCTCTTCTTTGGATGTTTGCTGTCTTTTGTGCCATTCTCTCTCAACATGATGCCACACTGCTTCACTTATGTTGATATTCAGGCTCTGGGGATGCCAATACATGGTTTTCTATCCAGATATGCTTTTACTGCATAGGTAGTATGGCAGTGTGTAGTGTGCTTGGATCTTTGTTATGCTGAAAAATGAAGCTGTTACCAATGATATGCTTTCCATATGTGTTCCATGGTGGATCAAAATGTGAGGGGACTTTTCTGCATTCAAATTTCCATCATTTTTGACAACACCACTGAAACAATGATTTGAACCAAAATTTTCAAATTTGGATTCATCATTCCATAATACCTGTGGTCACTGATCGTCATTTCAGTTCTTGTGTAATCTGGCACACCTCATCCTCATCCTTTTCCCCCTGTTTCTTTTCCTTAAGAATGACTTCTGGACAACAACAGAGCATTTCTGGTCAGGTCTGCTGGATTTTTTCCTCTTTCTTAAGGACATTAATTTCACATACTCTTTATCTGCTGTAGATAAAGGCCTGAGGCTTCTTTTGTTCTCCACTTGTTCATTTTCCTCAAATATGTGAGGAACTAAGAACTTTGAAAGATCCCAGAATGCACAGTGTTGTATGCAAGTGACTGTGAGAGAGAAACTGTGTGTATTTATATGTAACAGAATTCATGTACAGTGTTGAGAAAAAGTATTTGTCCCCTTCCTGATTGAAAAAAATATATTCAAAGCAACCTGCCCTCATGTAGAAAAAGTAATTGCCCCTAAACATAGTAACTGGTTGTGCCACCCCTTGGCAGCAAGGATTACAAAAAGCATTTGTGATAACTGGCAGAGCAGAATTTATGGTTCCATCAATTATGGCATGTCATCAAGGTCCAGGTGCAGCAAAACAGCCCCAAACATCACAGCATGTTTGACTATTGGTACTTCTTTTTATGAAGTGTCATGTTAGTTCACACTAGAGGTAATGGGATGGAAATTTTCCAAAAAGTTCAACTTTTGTCACTCCACAGAACATTTTCCCAAGTCTTGGGGACCATCAAGACATTTTATGGCAACTGTGAGACGAGTAAAGATGAAGCTGAAGCTGTAATGATGCCGCTGTGTGTGGCTGGCTGTCTCCATAATGCTGTATGTTCTTTGCTGCTTGTGTCACTTGCTGCTCACATTGGCCAGTGGTTTACTGGTGTACGATTGCCAGATGTTGTTAGATATTAGACGTTCTACTAAACTTCTATATAAGTTTGACCAAAATAGGCATAAAAGTGTTCCTCCATTCCTCCATTTTTTATTTAGGTTTTTCAATGTTTTACAAATGTAACGACATAACCAAAATAATATTAACAAGTAGAGATCAATATCAAATGACACAAAAAAGAAACAATCAAGCAAATGAACGCCTAAAACAATCAACAAAAGAGAAAAAATAATAATAAAAAGAAAAGAAAGAAAGAGAAAAAAGGAGAGCTGGGCATGCACAGTTATTCAAAGCACTGGTGCATGACTTTTACCAATATTGCTGTGTAGAATTGCAAAATTGAGGAAAGTGGCAGGTTGTAAAATCATGTGTCCGGTATCAAACGGACTTGTTGACCAAGTAGGCCTTCCTCCATTCCTATCAGCAAGTCCAGCTTTCCTTTACCGTGTCCCAGTGCCTCCTCGGCATAATCTCCACTGTTCCTGAGGTAAACACAGCGGTTTTCTGGTAAGGCTGAAGGCTGGGTTGGAGCGTTTTATTCAGCTTCTGGAGCTAAATCTGGACCGAGGCTTCAAATCTCTGCATTGTGGGACTTGCTGGACTGTCAACACCTAAATGGTACCTGTCATGCTTCATGAACTCTCCACAAACATCAGGTCGGAGAGGAGGTCTTTTGATTGTCTACAAGCGTAAGTTTAGAAGTAAATGAATGTGGCTGCCAGCCTCCTTCACCAGCTTTGAACTGGTCTTATTTGAACTGGGTCACTATCACACAGTGCTGTGTGCCCTGGTCTATCAGCCTCCCAAATACAATACAGACTTTATAAATGACTCTTCTGTGTTCTTGTCTGAAGTTATGCCTAATTATGGCCGTGTCCTTATTGCTGGATATTTTAATGTCTGTGTGTATTGTCCTGACCATCCTATTGCAAAGGACTTCTTAATGCTCATTGACTCTTTTAATGTGGTGCAGTCCGTGTCTGGTGCCGCTCACGAATCTGGACACACAATAGATCTGGATTGCCTGTTCTTAACTTGGAGATCTGTGACGCAGTGTTTTCTGACTGCATGCCTGTTCTGTTTGAGGTTTCTCTGGGCTGTACTGCAGTCAAACCATGGCATGCTTCTCACAGATGTGGTATTATGAATCCTTCCACAGCTGTTCAGTTCAGTTCACACAGAACTGTGTCATTCCTTAGTGTGTGGGTAATGATATGGAGGACATGAGGTTAAGGTTTCATAACACCTGCCAAACTACTGTTGACACTGTGGATCCATTAAAGATTAAGCTGCCCAAATCTAAACCTGAGCCTTGGCTGAATGACATGAACCGCTCAGTCAGGAGTGAGTGCTGCAGAGCTGAAAGGAAGTGGAGAAAAGACCGACTGCAAGGGTCTTTCAAATTTTAGGAGACTGTTGGTATCATCTGTGAGAGAGGCTAAGACTGAAGGTTTCTCAAATATTGTTTCAAAATGTCACAAGCCTCGTGGTTTTTTTTTTTTTAAAGCCTGTCTTGTCTGGCAGGTTTTACAAGCAGAATTATGATCTGAATGCACTGTTCTGCCAAACATATTTGCTCTTCCAAGATGAGCTCTATAGTTTCTCTATAGGCTCCTGGTGTTAATGTTTTTCCTGTCCTTTATATGCAAGAAATAAAAAAAGAGAAAGGGGGAGAAAATAAAAAGGGGACAGACAGGCGAGAGCACAAGCAGAAAACCACAATGGTTCATCAACTGCTGCACCTGTAAAAAAAAAAAAAGAAGAAAAAAACATACAAACAACAAACAGTACCTGGAAAAAACAAATACATGTGAAAAAACGCAACAAAAAAACAAAAACAAAGCATGGCTACACAAACCAACAACTTTGTTGTGTTATGTGTGTCTGTAGTCTCTGGTTGAGTCGGGTTGAGAAGACTGAGACAAGATGGCGCCAGTGTTTGTGGCTTGCTGTCTGTCTCTGTGAAACCTGGTTGATTGTCTGCTGTTTTGGCTGCTTGTAACATTGAACCTCAACTCTCTACTGGCTTATGATCACCAAACACTCCTAAATATTCACCAATCTTGCGAGTGTTGGGGAAAGGACAGATGACCTTCAACCTCCCACCTCCCTTGGGTATACCGGCAAACCTCCACCGTTGTCCGGCTGCACGCCAAAGGCGCAGACATCGTGGGAAATGCAGCGGCAGGTTGACTAAACTGAAAGCTGGTCTGGCACCCTTTTTTGCCACTACCTCTGGAACTACTGGGACGGCATTTCTTTGCTTCATCGTGGATCTGATTGCATCCTCTTATTCCTGTGGTCGGCTTGGTTGAGGTGCAATCGTCGGGTCTCTCCTTTCCCTACCTCTGCAGGTGTGGGGTGAAACTCTACAATCTGCGGCCTCTTAATTGAGCCCAACAGAGGGCTAATGCTCTGGTCCTGTAAGGATGGCCCTGGTGAATGCTAGATCGCTAGCTAGCAAAACCTTTATCCTGAAGGATTTCTTTACATCTGGATTTTCTTTGTATTACCGAGACATGGATGACTGTTGGTGAGTCAAGTGTTTTCTGTGAACATTTGTCACCTGACTGCTCTTACTTTAACACTCCGAGAATGTCAGGATGTGTCGGAGGCATAGAGACTGTTTACAAAGAGCAATATAAGTGTAAACAGGTCAAGTTGTCAACATCTTATTCCAGTTTTGACGTTAACTTATTAGAACTCTGCTCTGTCCTCTCAGTGCTGTGCACTGTTTACAGACCACCTAAGTAAAACAAAGACTTAATTGGTGACTTTGCTGATTTCCTGTCAGGAATAATGCCAAACTATGACCGGATTTCAATAGCTGATGATTTTAATATTCATGTATGCTGTCTTTTGAAGCCATTGATGACAGACTTCTTATTGACTCTTTTAATTTTGTGCAGTCTGTGTCAAGTCTAAAACAAGAACGTGGGCACACTCTTGACCTTGTTTTAACTTATGGTTTTAGGGTTTTCAACTTGGAGGTTTGTGATGCTGCTTTCTCTGACCATATGCCCGTTGTCTTTGACATGCCCTTCTTTTGTCATCCCTTTTCCTTTGTCATATAGTGAAATCTGTCATTCCTACACGGCGCTGTTGTGCTTTTAATTCCTCCAAGGCTGCTCAGTTCTCCACAGCCTTTAACGCTGTAATCAGCTCTTCCAAGTCCCTTGGCTTTAATTCAGATGTCGAGGTGTTCACCTCTCGATTTAACTTGACCTGCCAAACTATCTTAGCTTCCGTGGTTGTGCTGAAAATGAGATTTTCCAAACCTTGATCTGAGCCTTGGATGGATGACTGAGCGTGCGCTGCCAGACGTGCAAGAGAGCTGAGCGTCATTGGAGGAAGGACAATTTACAGGTGTTCTTCCAGTTACTGTGGAATAGTTGGCGGTTTTATCAGAAAACTGTGAAGGCTGTTAAATCTAAGTATTTTTCTGATATCATCACCACAAACTGTCAGAATCCTCATGTTCTTTTTAAAATTGTAAATTCTGCCCTGAGTGCACCACAATCTGATTGCCTGGAGAGCTCCATTGAACTGTGTGAGAACTTCATGAGGTTTTTTATCAATAAGGTTGTTAGCATTAGGGCTCTCATCACTTCTCCCTCCTATGACCCCTCTATCCCTGTCACATGCCCAGCTGTTTTTTTACCAGTTCAAGCCCGTCAGTCTGCCGTCTCTGAGGGAAATCATTGGTCATATGAAGCCTGCTGGGTCTCTGAATGACCCCATGACACCTAATCTATTTAAGGAGGTTTTCCGACCTTGGCAGCATACGTGCTTAGTATTATTAAGCTAAGAGTATAGTGCCTGCCTATCTCAAGAATGCAGTGGTGACCTCACTCATTAAAAAACCTGGCCTAGACTCATCTCAACTCTCGAATTTTGGGCCGATCTCCAAGCTCCCCTTTCTTTAAAAAAATTTACAGAAAGTTGTCTACTGCCAGCTCAGTTCATTTTTAAACAAGCATGACACCCTGGAGGAGTTCTAGTCTGGTACCGAGTTGGCACTTTTGCGGATTTTTAATGATGTTTTCTTAGTCACAGATCCAGGTCACTGTGTTGCCTTGGTCCTGTTGGACCAAACAGCGGCCTTCGATACAGTATACCACCAGATCCTCTTGTCTTGGCTGGAAAAGTGGGTGGGCATTAAGGGTATGGTTTTAGATTGGTTTAGATCCTATTTGACAGAGAGAAGTTTTTGTGTCCATATTGGAGCTGCCGAATCCTGTGCAGCGTCTCTTACATGTGGGGTGCCTCAGGGCTCTATTCTTGGTCCTGTTCTCTTCACTTCTCTCTCTACATACTTCCTATGGGATCAATTCTTAGAAGACATGAAATCGCATTCCATCTTTATGCTGATGACTGTCAAATTTATGTGCCTTTAAAGGCAGTAAAATGCATATTCTCCTAACCATTTATTAGACTGCATTGAAGGTTATTAACTTTTTGCGCATGAATGATAAAAAGACCGAGGTCTTGTTGTTTGGGCCCAGTGATACTTCTAAAATGACTATTGACCTGGGTCCTTTAACTCAACATCTGACTACGACAGTGTCAAACTTAGGTGTAAAGCTGGAGAGTGAACTTAAACTTGATGCACAAATTAAGTCAGTCAAGTCCAGCTTTCTTCAGACAAATGGCCAAAGTGAAACCATTTCTTTCAGTTTGAGATTTTAATCCATGCTTTTATCATGACTCCCTTAGACTACTGCAGCACACTTTATGTTGGGCTCAGCCAGACACTGCTTGCCCGGCTCCAGATGGTACAAAAGGCTGCTGCTCAACTTTTAGTTGAGGCCAAAAAACGTGAGCACATTTCTTCAGTCTTGACCTCACTTCATTGGCTCCCAGTTCATTTTAGGGTTGATTTTAAAATACTTTTATTTGTTTTTAAACGTCTTCATGGCCTCGCCCCGTCATATCTGTCCGATCTGCTCCACCTGTACGTTCTCTCAATTTCACTCAGGTCAGCTGATCTAGCACTGCTGGCTGTCCCAAAGACAAAGAGGAAGTCCAGAGGTGACCGCACTTTTTCAGTTTTTCACTTTTAAATCCTCTCTTAAAACACATTTCTTCTTGTTGGCTTTTAACTCAGTCTGAGATGTTGGTTTTCTTTTTGTCTTAACTGTGGTTTTATATATTGTTTCCTTGTGTTATGTCTGAGATTTGAGTTTTTTAATAAAACCTGTCCTGTCCAGCAGCTTAAACATGCAAAATTATAATCTGCATGATGTGTTGAGCCAGACACATTTGCTTTGCCAAGAGGATCTTTAAAAAAGGCTCCTCTTGATAATTTTTACTTCTTTTATTTTTAGATTCTTTATTATTTTTTGAATAACTTTTTTAAAGCTGAAAGAGTTATAAATTTTTTAAAATTTATTTGTATGTTTTAATGTACAGCACTTTGTGTCAGCTGTGGTTGTTTTAAAGTGCTTTATAAATAAAGATGGTATGGTATTTATTTTATTATTAATATTGGTATTATTATACAGTTTGCCTATACCGGAGCTGACAAGTGGGAAAGAAGTGACAGAAGAACCAAGTAAGGGGGGGGGCGGGGGCGGCTACATAAGCCTCTTTCCCACCAACAGGGTTCCAGAGCCGGAGCTGTGAATTGAACCATTAGGCGGGTTTTCCACCGCTGAAACACTCGGTGCTCGGCCGAAAAACGGTTCAATTCCGGCCCTGCAAACTAGCTGGTCTGGAACCAGGAACCCATGCCTAAAGCGGCAGAGGGGCGTGACTCTGCCGTCTCAACATCAAGTTTTCTACCATATTGCATGTGTATTACATGAGAAAAGCAAAGCGATTTTCACGGCTGTGAATTAGGTTGGGCTCTAAGGCTGAACTTGCTGCTTTGTATCAGTTCATATCACAGATAAAAGGACACAAAGTGCGTACTTGTCGTCTTGCTCTAATCGCTGTCTGTGTTTCCCTCTGTGCTGCACACAGATGCTGCAGTAGTTTGGTTTGGACCCTAAAACGTATTTGCAGCACAGAAAGGGGAGCGTGTTCTCCCACGTTTGTGACCTTCGGCTTCCGTGTCCAGACGAGGACCCGCCCACACTCATACGTAAAGGATCAGTTCACAGAAACGCGGTGGGAACGCGGGCCCGTTCTTAAGCGTTTCGCCGGTTCATTGGGATCGGCACGGGAACTTGCTCCGGCTCCGGAACCTCGGCAGTGGGAAAGTAGCAATATACTCAATATACCATGTAAGTATTTCTAAATTCAGTTAACTGAGATTAAATCTTTCCTACAGAATGGACTTCAGTTGCTGGTATCCAAGAAATTCTTGGAATGTAATAAAGTTTTGAATAATGTCTTGAATAACATGTTCTAGAATTCTTATGCCCTTTTCATGCCATTATGGAAAATTCAGTGTTTTCTTTTTCTTGATATTGATTTAACTGCTGATTTTGATATCTTGATTGTTCCAAATAGGTGTTAGTTTACAGGGGATAAGTGAAGACACCAGGCTGTCAGAGAGGTGTTTATACTAAAGCAGTTACAATGCTTAATACTGGAGTTAATATGTGTTTTTAAAGCCATCAGTAGTGTTCTAAATCCATCCCAATCTGACTGTATTGAGGCCTCCTCTGATGTCTGAATGATTTTTTGCATTCCTTTATTAATAAGATCACTACAAGGGCTCTTATTGCACCTCCTGCCAAGGAAATATTCTTGAAGTTTTCCATCAATGCATCCATCCATCCATCCATCCATCCATCCATCCATCCATCTTCTTTTGCTTCCAGGGCCGGGTCATGGGGACAGTAGCCTAAGCAGAGAAGCCCAGGTCCCCCTCTCCCCAGCCACCTCCTCCAGTTCAATTGGGGGGGACACTGAGGACCCAGACCAGCCAAGAGGTATAATCCCTCCGGCATGTCCTTGGTCTCTTCCAGGGCCTCCTCCCGGTAGGACATGCCCAGAACACCTCACTGAAGAGGCGACCAGGAGGCATCTGAGTCAGATGCCAAAGCCATGTGAACTGGTTCCTTTCAATGTTTTCCAATCTGATTTTAAACCACTGCACAGCACTGATTCGATATGTTTAATAGTTTTTAATTGCATTTTTTTTGTTACTGACTCAGGTGAGTGCATTGTTCTTGTTCTTTTAGATTTAACTGCTGCTTATGAAACAGTGGACCATAAAATCACAATCTCTTGACTAGAACAGTGGGTGGGAATCAAGCACAGCACTGAGATGGTTTCAGTTATATTTGATGAATAGGATGTTCTATGTTGGAATGGGTGATTCTGTGGTTCTACTGCTCCACTTGTCTGTGGGGTCCCACGGGGCTCTGCTTCTTTTCTCTCTCGATTTTGGGTTCCATGCTTAGAAAACATGTGATTGCTTTCCACTGCTATGCAGATGATAGCCAGACATGTGGTGTTGGTTTTGGCTCTTACTGCGGTATTGTATCACTTCCTGTTCCTGTTTCAGAGCACAGTGTTTTGCTGTCTGTTAGCTGTTAAATCTGTATAGCTCGATCTATCTGGATAACAACATATTTTAGTGTAATCTTCACCTACTTTATCTAGAGCACACTCTTTGCTGAATCACCTGTATTCACATTATTCACTTTATTTGTTTTTAGAAATTCGCTAGCTTAGCTCAGCTAGTAGCTTAGCCCTTAGCCGACTCACTACCAGCATGGCTTCTTCTCCTGTCTCTCCTGCACTTTCCTGCTCTGAGTGTCACATGTTTAGGCCTCCTTTAGCAGTAACGGTACTTGTAATAAATGTAGTCTGTTTGTAGCTCTGGAGGCCAGGCTTTCTGAACTGGAGACTCGGCTCCGCACCCTGGAAAATCCTGCATCTAGCCAGGCCCCTGTAGCGGGTGCGGACCATGGTAGCTTAGCCGCTGTTAGCTCCCCCCCAGCAGATCCCGAGCAGCAGGGAAAACAGGCCGGCTGGGTGACGGTGAGGAGGAAGCGTAGTCCTAAGCAGAAGCCCCGGGTACACCACCAACCTGTTCACGTCTCTAACCGTTTTTCTCCACTCGGCGACACACCCGCCGAGGAACAAACTGGTTATTGGCGACTCTGTTTTGAGAAATGTGAAGCTAGAGACACCGGCGACCATAGTCAAATGTCTTCCAGGGGCCAGAGCAGGACACATTAATGGAAATTTGAAACTGCTGGCTAAGGCTAATCGTAGATTTGGTAAGATCGTTATTCACGTCGGCAGTAATGACACCCGGATACGCCAATCAGAGGTCACTAAAATTAATATTGACTCGGTGTGTAACTTTGCAAAAACAATGTGGGACTCTATAGT
This sequence comes from Archocentrus centrarchus, assembly GCF_007364275.1. Taxonomy (NCBI): domain Eukaryota; kingdom Metazoa; phylum Chordata; class Actinopteri; order Cichliformes; family Cichlidae; genus Archocentrus; species Archocentrus centrarchus. The sequence continues at coordinate 934,934 of NW_022060270.1, forward strand.
TTTCTCTGGGCCCCTCCCCAATCAGACCAGGAGCGACATGTTTAGCCGTATGTTCTCCTTGAATCGCTGGCTGTCTGAGTGGTGTCCAAAAAATGACGTGGGCTTCATAGATAATTGGCAAAGTTTCTGGGGAAAACCAGGTCTTGTTAGGAGAGACGGCATCCATCCCACTTTGGATGGAGCAGCTCTCATTTCTAGAAATCTGGCCAAATTTATTAACCCTCCTAAAAACTGACTACCCAGGGTTGAGACCAGGAAGCAGAGTTGCAGTCTTACACGCCTCTCTGCAGCTTCTCTCCTCCTGCCATCCTCCCAAAACCCCATCCCCACAGAGTCGGTGCCTGCTCCCAGACCACCAAAAAACAAAGCTAAAATCAGCAAAAAGCTATTTAAGCATAAAAATTCAAAAACAATAAATAATACAGCTTCATCAACTGCAGCAAAGAATAAAACAATTAAATGTGGATTGTTAAACATTAGGTCTCTCTCTTCCAAGTCCCTATTAGTAAATGATTTAATAATTGATCAACATACTGTTTTATTCTGCCTTACAGAAACCTGGTTACAGCAGGATGAATATGTTAGTTTAAATGAATCAACACCCCCGAGTCACAGTAACTGTCAGAATGCTCGAAGCACAGGTCGAGGAGGAGGAGTAGCAGCAATCTTCAATTCCACAGACCCAGACAAAGTTTTCATTCTTTTGAAAGCCTGACTCTTAGTCTTGTCCATCCTAATTGGGAAAATCAAAAACCTGTTTTATTTGTTATTATCTATCGTCCACCTGGTCCCTACTCAGAGTTTCTGTCTGATTTCTCAGACTTTTTATCTGATTTAGTGCTCAGTTCAGATAAAATCATTATAGTGGGTGATTTTAACATCCATGTAGATGCTGAGAATGACAGCCTGAACACTGCATTTAATCTATTGTTAGATTCAATTGGCTTCTCTCAAAATGTAAAGGAGCCCACCCACCACTTTAATCATACTCTGGATCTTGTCCTGACATATGGCATAGAAACTGAAGACTTAACAGTATTCCCTGAAAGCCCCCTCCTGTCTGATCATTTCTTAGTAACATTTACATTTACTTTAATGGATTACACAGCAGTGGGGAATAAGTTTTATTACAGTAGAAGTCTTTCTGAAAGTGCTGTAACTAAGTTTAAGGATCTAATTCCTTCATTGTTATGCTCTTCAGTGCCAACACAGTGCAGAGCAGCTACCTAAACTCTGCTCCCAGTGAGGTCGATTATCTCGTCAATAGTTTTACATCCTCACTGCGTATAACTTTGGATACTGTGGCTCCTCTGAAAAGGAAAGCTTCAAATCATATGTGCCTGACTCCGTGGTATAATTCACAAACGCACAGCTTAAAGCAGATAACCCGAAAGCTGGAGAGGGAATGGCGTCTCACTAAATTAGAAGATGCTCATTTAGCCTGGAAAAAGAGTTTGTTGCTCTATAAAAAAGCCCTCCGTAAAGCTAGGACATCTTACTATTCATCATTAATTGAAGAAAATAAGAACAACCCCAGGTTTGTTTTCAGCACTGTAGCCAGGCTGACAAAGAGTCAGAGCTCTGTAGAGCCAAGTATTCCTTTCACTTTAAATAGTAGTGACTTCATGGATTTCTTTACAAATAAAATTTTAGACATTAGAGAAAAAATTTTTCATAACCATCTCAAAGATTTATCTTCATGTTTGGCTGCTTTCAGCACTGCTGGTATTTGTTTAGACTCTTTGGCTCCAGTTGATCTTTCAGAGTTAACTTCAATAGTTACTTCCTCCAAACCAGCAACATGTTTATTAGATTCCATTCCTACTAGACTGTTCAAAGAAGTCTTTCCAATTATTGATGCTTCAATCTTAAAAATGATCAATCAGTCTTTATTAGTTGGCTATGTCCCACAGACCTTCAAGGTGGCTGTAATTAAACCTCTACTTAAAAAGCCATCACTGACCCAGCTGTCTTAGCTAATTATAGGCCAATCTCCAACCTTCCTTTTCTCTCAAAGATTCTTGAAAGAGTAGTTGTAAAACAGCTAACTGATCATCTGCAGAGGAACGGTTTATTTGAAGAGTTTCAGTCAGGTTTCAGAATTCATCACAGTACAGAAACAGCATTAGTGAAGGTTACCAATGATCTTCTTACAGCCTCTGACAGTGGACTCATCTCTGTTCTTGTCCTGTTGGACCTCAGTGCAGCTTTGATACTGTTGACCACAACATTTTATTACAAAGATTAGAGCATACTATAGGTATTAAAGGTACTGCACTGCAGTGGTTTGAGTCATATTTATCTAATATATTCCAATTTGTTCATGTAAATGGGGAGTCTTCTTCACACACTAAGGTTAATTATGGAGTTCCACAGGGTTCTGTGCTAGGACCAATTCTATTTACATTATACATGCTTCCCTTAGGCAGTATTATTAGAAAGCACTGCATCAATTTTCATTGTTATGCAGATGATACTCAGCTTTACCTATCAATGAAGCCAGATGACACACATCAATTAGTTAAACTGCAGGAATGTCTTAAAGACATTAAGGCCTGGATGACCTCTAATTTCTTGCTTCTAAATTCAGATGAAACTGAAGTTCTTGTACTCGGCCTCCAGTAACACTGTGAGAACTCTTGGAGTCATTTTTGACCAGGATATGTCCTTCAATGCACATATTAAACAAATATGTAGGACCGCTTTTTTACATTTGTGCAATATTTCTAAAATTAGAAACATCCTTTCTCAGAGTGATGCTGAAAAGCTAATTCATGCATTTATTACTTGTAGGCTGGACTATTGTAATTCATTATTATCAGGCTGTCCTAAAAGCTCCCTGAAAAGCCTTCAGCTGATCCAAAATGCTGCAGCTAGAGTACTGACAGGGACTAGAAAGAGAGAGCAGATTTCTCCCATGTTGGCTTCTCTTCATTGGCTCCCTGTTAAATCTAGAATAGAATTTAAAATCCTTCTCTTCACATACAAGGTCTTGAATAATCAGGCCCCATCTTATCTCAAAGACCTCATAGTACCATATCACCCCAACAGAGCACTTCGCTGTCAGACTGCTGGCTTTCTTGTGGTTCCTAGGATACTTAAGAGTAGAATGGGAGGCAGAGCCTTCAGCTTTCAGGCCCCTCTTCTGTGGAACCAGCTCCCAGCTTGGATTCGGGAGACAGACACCCTCTCTATTTTTAAGATTAGGCTTAAAACTTTCCTTTATGATAAAGCTTATAGTTAGGGCTGGATCAGGTAACCCTGAACCCTCCCTTAGTTGCTGCTATAGGCCTAGTCTGCTGGGGGGTTCCCATAATGCACTGTTTCTTCTCATTCACCTTATTTACTTTGTTTATACTCCACTCTGCATTTAATTATTAATTGATATTAATCTCTGTCTCTCTTCCACAGCATGTCTTTTCTCTCCCCTTAGCCGAACCGGTCGCGGCAGATGACCCCCCCCCCCCCCTCCCTGAGCCTGGTTCTGCTGGAGGTTTCTTCCTGTTAAAGGGAGTTTTTCCTTCCTACTGTCACCAAGTGCTGCTCATAGGGGACATTTTGACTGTTGGGTTTTCTCTGTATTATTGTAGGGTCTTTACCCACAATACAAAGCGGTACATAAATAAAATTTAATTGAACTGAAATTTGCCTCTCAAAAGAAAGGACTCCTCCTCAGTGGAACCATTACTTATTGTATACTCTCACCAGGTGTCTCAGGTCAGCAGATCAGTTGCTCCTGACGGTGCCTAAAAGTAGGCTTAAGCTCAGAGATGCCGTCTGTTCACTCAGAACAGTCGTGCACACGTCACCTACAGCCAACAAGAGCTCTTGGATATTCGAGCTCTCAATGTGGACAATTTTTTCGACGTTCTCCCTCTCACACTAGAGATTGCTAAAACATCGGAGGCTTCCAACCCGGCTTCATCAACCGGAAGACCTCGCAGGCAGCGTCGAGGCCATAAACAAAAGTCGGGGAAATGACGTGGCCTACAAGCTAAGCTAAGGCTAACTCCTCACTGGCTTTCACTACCCAGCATTTTCCTCGCAAGGTCCGGTCTCTGACAAATAAAATGGTTGAGCTGCAGCTGTTGATCATCTCTCACAACTTTATTAAAGACTGCAACATCATGATCTTCACTGAGACATGGCTCAACAGTAGTGACTGAGCTAGCAGGGCACTGCGTTCTCCAGGTGGATAGAAGAGCTGATGACTCCGGCAAGTCCAGAGGTGGGGGACTGTGCATCTATGTGAATAAAGCTTGGTGCACAAACACTGCTTCTATCGAGAGCCACTGCTCAGCTAACCTGGAGTTTCTCATGGATAAGTGCAGACCTTTCTATCTACCCAGAGAGTTTACATCTACTGTTGTGACTGCAGCCTACATCCCCCCAGATGCTAATGCTAAACAAGCCATAAAAGAAGTGCATGCTGCCATCAGCAAACAAACTCAGCATCCTGAGGCAGCCTTTATTGTTGCTGGTGATTTTAATCATGCCAGCCTGAAGACTGTACTACCCAAATTCCACCAGCATATCGCCTGTCCCAGCAGAGGAGATAAGACCCTGGACCATGTCTACACCAACATGGCTGAGGCTTACAAAGCCACCACCCTCCCCCACCTCGGACAATCAGACCACCTCTACCTGTTTCTTCTCTCCAAATACACACCATTCGTCAGACGTGGGAAACCTACTGTAGAGACTGTAAAAGTGTGGCCACAGGGAGGTGACTCTACACTACAGCAGCGGTTCCAGAACACAGACTGGAGTGTGTTTGCTGCTCAGGCCACCATGGACTCACACAAGGACATTGACACCTATGCCTCTTCTGTTTTGGACTTTGTAAGTACCAACATTGATAGTATCACCACCCTCAAACAGATCATAACATTCCCTAATCAGAAGCCATGGATGAAGTGTGAGGTCCGCCTCCTGCTGAAGGCACACGACACTGCTTTTAGATCTGGTGACACCTAGGTCCTACAGTGCATCCAGAGCTAGCCTGAAGAGGGGCATCAGGGACGCCAAGCACAGCCACAAGCTAAGGATTGAGGAGCACTTCAGTAACTCCGATCCCGGGCGCATGTGGCAAGGCATCCAGGCCATTTCTGACCACAAACCCACCATCACCACCCCACAAACCGTTGACAACTCCCTGTTAGATGAGCTCAACAACTTCTATGCACATTTTGACCGGGAGAACCAGGCGGCAGCCACCAGGGCTGTACTCCCTGCAGACCACCAACCACTCTCCCCCACCGACGTGTATGCTGCACTGAGCAGGACCAACGCATGTAAGGCTGTTGGCCCTGATGGCATCCCCGGACGTGTGCTCAAAGCCTGTGCTGGACAACTAACTGGGGTCCTGACTGACATGTTCAATCTGTCTGTGGCCCAAGCAGTCATCCCCACATGATTCAAGACCACGTCCATCGTGCCAGTGCCGAAACATTCAGCTGCCACATGTCACAACAACTTCTGCCCTGAGAGGCTGGTCCTGGCTCACCTCAAAACCAGCCTACCTCCCACCCTGGACCCTTTCCAGTTCGCCTACCGCCAGAAAAGGAGTACTGATGATGCCATCTCCATAGCGCTTCACTCCGCCCTCTCCCACCTGGACAACAGCAACACCTATGTGAGAATGCTATTCATCAACTTCAGCTCAGCATTCAACACCATCATCCTCTCCAGTCTTATCACCACACTGAGCAACCTCGGCACCAACCCCTCCCTCTGTAACTGGATTCTGGACTTTCTGACCAACAGACTGCAGTCTGTTTGGTCAGACAACCTCACCTCCTCCTGTGTGCTGAGCCCTCTCCTCTACTCCCTCTTCACACACAACTGCGAACCAGTGCATGGTACCAACACCATCATCAAGTTCGCAGACAACACGACAGTGATTGGCCTCATCACCAACAACAATGAGACGGACTACAGTGAGGACGTCAACAACCTATCCATCAACATCAAAAAGAGCAAGGAGATCATTGTGGACTTCAGAAGAACCGTTGGAGGTGCACACACACCCATCCAGATCCACGGAGCTGAGGTGGAGCGTGTCTCCAGTTTTAAGTTTCTGGGGGTCCACCTCTCCGAGGATCTTTCTTGGTCAGTTAACACCTCCATCCTGGTCAAGAAGGCTCACCAGAGGCTCTTCTTCATGAGGAAACTAAAGAAGGCCCAACTGTCTCCTCAGATCCTGGTGAACTTATACCACAGCACCATCGAGAGCATCCTTAATAGTTGCATCATAGTCTTGTATGGTAACTGCTCCGTCGCGGACGGGAAGGCTCTGCAGCGGGTGGTAAAAACTGCCCAGTGCATAACTGATTTATCACTCCCGCCATCGAGGCTGTTCACAGTAAGCGGTGCCTGCGAAGGGCATGCAGCATTGCCAGGGTCAGCTCTCACACAGGCCACAGACTGTTTACCCTCCTCCCCTCCAGGAGGTGCTACAGGTCCCTATGTTCCAGAACCAGCAGGTTCAGGAACAGCTTTTTCCCCTCAGGTGTCACCCTGCTAAACTGCACAGACGTGACAATATGCAAATTTGCAATATATATATATATATATATATATATATATATATATATATATATATATATATATATATATATATATATATATATATATAATGGAATGCCATTTAGGAAATATAATATATATATATATATATTAAAATGAGAATCTGAATATATAGAATGAAACTTGAATATATGGAATGAACTCTGAATATATTGAATGAAAGTCTGAATATATTGAATTAAAATCTGAATATATTGAATGAAAGTCTGAATATATTGAATGAAAGTCTGAATATATTGAATGAAAGTCTGAATATATTGAATGAAAACTGACGTCACGGAAGCTCTTGCGCCATCTAGTGTTTTCGTTACGTAAAGCACATTATGTCGCTACAAGAAATGGCACTATGAGTCAATCTGCAGGGAATTTAGTGGCAGAAATCCCAAGTAATGAGTAGCTAATTAACACCCTGGCAAATGCATGAACTGGCCAACATAATGCTAGCAGCAGTGTTCCTAATCATGCTACTGATGAAGAGTTTTATTCAGTGAATCTCTCAGGTCAGACAGCTCCTGCGTATCAAGCTAACATTAAGCAGAACATGCCTTCCACATCCACATCTCAGATTCTAGACAGGGCCTGTTGTTGTGGAGGGTGCCTGTGCATGTTCTGCGTAATGTTAGCTTGCATGCAGGAGCTGTCTGACCTGAGAGGTTCGCTGCATTTGGTCTTCCACGATGAAACAGTGAAGATGAACTGCAGATTTACTCATAGTGCCGCTTCTTGTAGCGATATTATGCGCTTTATGTAACGAAAACACTAGATGGCGCTTCCGTGACCACAGCTTTCATTCAATATATTCAGACTTTCATTCAATATATTCAGAGTTCATTAAATATATTCAAGTTTCATTCAATATATTCAGACTTTCATTCAATATATTCAGAGTTCATTCAATATATTCAGAGTTCATTCAATATATTCAGACTTTCATTCAATATATTCAGACTTTCATTCAATATATTCAGAGTTCATTAAATATATTCAAGTTTCATTCAATATATTCAGACTTTCATTCAATATATTCAGAGTTCATTCAATATATTCAGAGTTCATTCAATATATTCAGACTTTCATTCTATATATTCAGACTCTCATTTAATATATATATATAATATTTCCTAAACGGCATTCCATGATATATATATATATATATATATATATATATATATATGTGTGTATATATATATATATATATATATATATATATATATATATATATATATATATATATATATATATATATATATATCCATCCATCCATCCATTCGCTTCCGCTTATCCTGTTCAGGGTCGCGGGGGGGCTGGAGCCTATCTCAGCTGTCATAGGGTGAGAGGCAGGGTACACCCTGAACAGGTCGCCAGCCTGTCACAGGGCCAACACAGAGAGACGAACAACCTTTCACACTCACATTCACACCTATGGGCAATTTAGAATAGCCAATTAACCTCAATTAACCAGTTAACCTAACCCCAGTACTACTTACTGGGGTTAGGTTAACTGGTCACTCTAAATAGCCAATAGGTGTGAGTGAAAGGTTGTCTGTCTCTCTGTGTTGGCCCTGCGACAGGCTGGCGACCTGTACAGGTGTACCCTGCCTCTCGCCCTATGACAGCTGGGATAGGCTTTTAAAGTTTTAAAGGAGTTTTAAATGTCTTCAGAACTGAAGATGCCTCCTGGATTAGAGGTGAAACACTTTAAAGAAGTCCAGTCACCGTTTTTAAGCTCCAGAGATGACCCAGTTGGACGGTTGTATATAAATGTACCTGTTCTAACTCCTGCATATTAGTCAGCAGTTTGTTTATGTTTGTTTTTCTTTTGGGAGTCTAAATTTGTGTGTGGTTATAATTTGCCTGCTTTTTCATGGCACAGTATTGGGACACCAGTGGTGCTGCTAAGAAGTCAGAGGAGGCTCTAGGTTTGCTGAAGCCAGTTGGTGCTGGGACCTGAGAGGCCAACAGTGGGAACTGTGGAGCCGGCCGCCTGCAGAAACTGTCTAAACCAAGCAGCCCATGGACCATAGCAATTAACATGCCAAAGCTGGCAACCAATTGACTTGACTTGTCATTAGCATATAATGTAATGCAAACAATGCTGCAGCATGTTGACAGATAGGGCCTGGTCACTGCTCTGTGTGTTTGGCTTATTTACCACAAATACATAACCAGGTAGTACATATTACAGGTTTACTGCAGTTTACACACACTGCTGCCACCTTGGATTACAAAGTCAGGGTGAGTAGGACTTCTTCTTCTTCTTTTTGAGTGGGAAGTCCTACTTTAGATGAGAATTCTGACTCTGGATTTTTGACTTCCCACAGAACACAGCACAAATTATGGCAAAGCTAAAAACTGAGTGATGGTCTTCTTGTTTTGAATTTTATTAAGCTCAGCACAAAGCCTGGCTGCCAGAGCTGTTTCAAAATAATAAAGACATAAACCTAAATTCTTTGGATTAGCTGTGTCCCATGTATTTAGAGGCAGCCTCAGAGCACAGTCATTTAACTGCATGTCTAATACACATAACAGCAAATTTGAACTGGAAAATTCTTCCATGATATTTTTCCCTTTCCTGTGTTTTGGTGAGTGTAGTTTCTTCTGTTTTAGACCTTAGTTTCCTCAGTTCCTTGTTGAGCCCTCCCTCATGCTCATGTCTCTCAGTTCTGGGTTTTCCAGCCCAGCCTTATTCTGTATATGTTTTGGTTTACTTGCTGTGAGTTCACACCAATAAAGCTCAGTCCTGAGTTTACGTTTTTGCCTCTGGAGTTCTGCTAATGGGTCCACGCTCTGCCTGCCACACAACCAGTAACAATCCTTTAATCCACCCACTCCACCCTGCCTGCACTCTTTTTCTTCACCTCTCTTGTATACTGTCTGCTGCTTTGGATGCCAAGACTCATAAACTGACCAGAGTAAAAGATTCATAAACTGGCCGGTAGATTAGTTTCTTTTACACACAAGCTGCAGTTTCTTAAAACCGCCAGCAGATGTCACCTCGATCACAGTATATATGTCCATCAGATCAAAAACTGTCACTACAGACACGTTTTAGACATAACTTTTTGTTGGGGTGAGAAGAGGAGCCACATGTCCTAGTCACTATGCACTTTCATAATGTATTACCTAAAAAAGTTCAAAAAAAGCACTTCAGAGTCTAATAAAAGACTGAATTTTAACTGTCACCAAAGGAAACAGCTACTCTCCTGTGGCATAAAGTGCTCAGCTATGTGTCAGTTTACAGTTGCAGCAGATGTTTGTTAGTGTGATGTGTCGTCCAGCTGTATGACCATGCCAATGAGGATGTGGTATTGATACAAATATTGTAGGGATATCAGCTGGAACAGCTGCCGGGTATATCATCATATAGTCTACATGGATCTAACTAAACGTCCCACAGAAGTTCAACATTGTCACATAGTGTAGCTCAAATGAACTCATCAGAGTCCTGAAACTGTAGCATTTAAAACCTATTAAACAGGAACAGCGGTGCCATTTTCACTGGTCAAATTTAAAAATTATTTTTTGAAATTGTTTTTTAAGTCTATAACTCATTAAAGCATTTTCTTGCATACAGATGTACACACAAAGACAGGCCCACATGAAAGGTAGGCTCAAGGTCAAAGAGCAAGGCTCTGTGCTTCCAAGTGTATCTCTGTCTTAATACAGGAGCTTCCCACCGCGGGGTCTAACTGATCTCTCAGCAGTTCTTTGACAGTGACATGGTGATGTTAGACCAGAGGCTGCTGCAGGCCAGTGGCCATTTCAGTGAGGCTGGTGGGTAGGAAATGAAAGTGGCGGTGATTGCATGCTACCAACTGGCACAGATCATGTCAAAATCATCTATGGTCTCTAAATGATCATGTTTAAGAACGAAGCACATTTCAAATGGTTAACAGATTTAATTTCACTATGTGAACAGGCCTTAATATTTGAACCTCACGTTTGGTGACCCATGATGACAGCATCATCTGACTGCAACCAACCTTTATGAGGAAAATAGATCCTGGATCTTTACACACAGACACACACACACACACCTTATGCATGCAGCTACTTTCTTAAACTTAACTGAGTCCTGTATGAGCAGCGTCAACTTCCTGCTGTTTTGCCACAACACTGAGCAACATCTATATTTAGTAGCAGCTTTCATTATTGTGAAAACAGGTTAGTGACTGTCAGAAGTATACTGAGGGTTTGCTTCACCGTGAACTGTGATTGGTGGCAACACTGTCACAGACCAAGGGCTAATGGCTGGCTAGTCAACTTGCTCAAGGATTCTTTATTGTCATTTGCATCACATTTACATGCAGTGGAATGACATTTCTGTCCTTAGGTCCCAGTGTTGCCCTTAAAGAAGAATAAATATAAATACCCACACCCTTCAGTGCCAACACAGTGCAGAGCAGCTACCTAAACTCTGCTCCCAGTGAGGTCGATTATCTCTTCAATAGTTCTACATCCTTACTGCGTATAACTTTGGACACTGTGGCTGGAGAGGGAATGGTGTCTCACTAAATTAGAAGATGCTCATTTAGCCTGGAAAAAGAGTTTGTTGCTCTATAAAAAAGCCCTCCGTAAAGCTAGGACATCTTACTACTCATCATTAATTGAAGAAAATAAGAACAACCCCAGCACTTGAAGAAGATGCATATGACCAGGAAAAAAAGGGCAACCTGGAAGAAGAGAGCCAGCTGTCCACTGGCTCAATAGGCACCCTGACCTCCCACACTCCAGCACAGGGCAGGGGGAGGTGGGCCCGGGGCCGCAGTGACAGCATCACGGAGCACTGCACCACCTGAGACCAGTGCCACCACCCCAACCGCAGAGGGCAGCCTGCTCAACACTGGACGCCCATTCGCTCGACAATAGACATAAACAAGAGACAGGACAACTGGCCTCAGTTGGAAACACGGTGCCCCGTCCCCCCCAACCACGTCTCCCCACCCCCCCACTATGCAGGCACCCCAGAGCACCAAAAGGGCAGACCGAACCTCCCGACACGGGCCAGACCAACCCAACCCACCGGTGGCATGCCCAGGAAGGCAGAGACCACCCCAGTGCCAGAGGGGACCCATTGGGAGCTGCGCAGCCCCAGGGCCCGGGCCCCAGACCGCAACCCCCAAGCCACACAGAGAAGGCCAGCCAACCGACCAAGGGCTGGCACCCGCCACCCCAAGCACCCTGGCCCACACCCCACTGTAAGGCAGCACCCATCCAAGCCCCCACAACCATCAACCAGGACAAGCACACAGACATCACCAGAAGGCTGCCAGTCTCCAGTCACAGGAGGCTAAAAGACATACAGGCCCTCGGAGTCCTCCCCCGACCGCCTACAAAGCACACCGGGAGCAAAGCCCAAGTTGGGGAGGGGGAGGGGTGCTTGGGTCATTCCACATCCCGATTTCTTACCCCTCACCTGGGGTAGGGGTCAGGTGGTTCTTCGGGAACCAGGCTGGCAGCGTCTTGGGGTCACTGTTGGCCCTGGAGGGGTTTCCATTTCAGAGGGTGGGTAGATATGGATGAATGCGTGTCTTTGCATATTTGTCACAGTCTTCGTGAGGGTATTTGGGTGGGTGAGTGTGTGCATATATGTGTATGTGTGCATGTGTATCTGTGCATATATGTGTATGTGTGTGTGCGTGCGTGCTTCTCGTAGCCTTGGGTTCTCTGGGACCCTCCCTCTCTCGTCTGCTGGGGTGGGCGTGCAGTTGTCTTTGGAATGAGTGGCTGCAGGTCTTCATGGCTCTTGATGGGCTGTTGGTGGCCCGGGTTTCCTGGGGCTTTCTCTACCTGCCTCTAGCTTCTGATCGGCGGAGCTGCGGCGTTCTGCCCTCATTTCATGACACAAACACCCACGTAATCAAAACACAACAAAATTGTTGGTTTGCGCAGCCATGCTTCATTTGTTTTGTTTTTCCCACACAAATGTATTTTGCCAAGTATTGTTACAGGTTCTCTCTTACAGGTTCAGCAAATGATCAACTATTTTGGTTTATTTACTTGTGCTCTTTCCCCTTTTTTCTATTTTCTCCCCATTCTCCTTCTTTTCCTCTTTCTCTCTCCCTTTTTCTTTTCTTTCTCTTTTCTTTTTCCTCAGTCTTTCAACTCACAGATATATGAATGTGAAAATAACACAAATAAGAAATAAATAAAGTAAAGGAACATTAACCAGAGGAGCCTATAGAGAACCTATGGAACCAACAATGCAATCAGATCACATTTCTGCTTTCCAGATCTGTCAGAAATGACAGGCTTAAAAAAAAAAGAGAGAATTCTATGATTGATGCACCCTCGGTACAACAGTTAATGTGCCATTCATTCGCCCTGATTATAGAACATTGATATAGATGCAGATCCTCAGGGGTGTCTCCACTAAAATGGTTTCCCCATACATTGCTACTCCATAAAGAATGATTTACTTTTTCCCCTTTAACATGTCAAATTCTCTTTGACCATTAGACAAATAGCTTTTAAAATTATTATTATTATTATTATTGATGTCATATGCCACAAAGCAAGCTTCAAAGCAGTGTTTCTGTGGAATTGTAAAGCCAGGGTCCAAAGGTACTGAAGCTTCAGTGTCAACCTACCATCACTACTTTTGGCAAAAAGCTGGGTTATTATCTGTGTCTTATCTGTACAGATTTCCCTGGCATCCCCAGAGAAAGGGGCTGAGAATGAAGAGAGCGTGACGTTTGTTTTGGATCAGTCTCTTCTGTGGACTTGGACCCCTGTCTGTGTGTGAGAGAGTGATGTGCTGATGTGCATGGACTTATCCTTTTGTGGATTTGGACTTCATCATCAGGAGACTCACAGTGTGGAACTGTTGATTATCCAAGTCCCCTCACTAACCCAACGTCTCCCAAAATACCTTTTCAGTGGAACAGTGCTGCCCACTCACATCACCACACCCAAAGACCTGTTTGCTTCTGCACCCGTCCTGATTAAACCTGACACATCACAGCAATTCATAGTAGAAATTGATGCCTCAGACTCCTGTGTTTGTCCCATCCTTTCCCAACAAAAAGAGGGTAAGGTGCACCCACATGCCTACTATTCTCACCATCTCTCTACTATGACGTTGGAGACCGAGAACTCTTGGCCATCAAACTGGCCTTAGAAGAATGGAAACACTGGTTGGAGGGGCCAAGCGTCTGGACAGACCATAAAAACCTTGTATCTCAGAACTGCCAAGTGGCTAAACGCATGCCAAACCAGGTGGGCATTGTTCATCTCGTTTCAGCTTTGTCATTACCTATTGGCCCGGTTCCCCCAACCTCAAACCAGATGCTCTCTCCAGACAGTCATCAGAATCCACCTCAGAAACCCACACTATTCTGCCCCCTGCCTGTGTCATTGGCTCCCTCACCTGGGAGATCAAGTATGCCATCCAAAACGCTCAGAGGAGCGAGCCTGATTCACCAAGCCTGGACAACCGGATCATCTCTTCGTGCCTTCTAGGGTTTGCTCTAAGGTAATCCACTGGGCTCATTCTACTAAATTAACCTGTCACCCTGAAGTTTGGACACTACTACTACAGCGCTGGTTCTGGTGGCCAACCTTGGCCAAGTATATACGTGATTATGTGTCTGCTTGTCCAGTTTGTGCCCAAAATAAGTCACTCAGTTCACTTCCTCCGTGGAGGAGCTTTGGACCCACATTGCCTCCTGCTCAGCACACCTGGAGCTGATGAGCACACCTGTGTGCTCATCAGCTCATTTGGCTGCTACTTAGAGGAGTGACCTTCAGTTGACACTTGATATACCCACATCAGTGACTTCGGCAGTCTTTGGTGACTTTATTATATCCACTTTTGGCAAAAACCTGTCTTCTTATCTGTGTGTCTTATCTGTACAGATTTCCCTGGGATCCCCAGAGAGAGGAGCTGAGAGTGAAGAGATTGTGGCGTTTGTTTTGGATCAGTCTCTGTTGTGGACTTGGACCCCTGCCTGTGTGTGAGAGAGAATTGCTGATGTGTTATGATTTAGGATCATGTATGTGTCGTTTTCTGCTCTGGAGTGTGTGTGGGTGTGTGCTTTTTTCTCTCCTCCCTCCACTGTGTGTGTGTGTGTGCGTGCGTGAGAGAGAGAGAGAGAGAGAGACCCTCTGTAACAAACACTGGATTGAAATTAAGGGACGGGGTGTTGTGGCCCTAGCAGGGCCTGCTGTGACTCTGTGACCCACTGGGTGTGGCTTGCTCTCTCCAGTCTCAGGTGCCCCCTCTTTGGTGCAGCAGACTCAGGCCGTAACAGCTGATTGACGTCAATTCTTTATGCAGGAATCTGTTCAGCTGTCATCTAAAGCAGCTGTGTGTGTCTCTGTGTGTGTCTCTGTGTGTGTCTCTGTGTGTGCTGCTGGAGACTGATTCCTGGTTTAAAGACTTCTGAGTCCTGCTACTGAGACAGCTCTCCTGCCTGGGCCCATCTGTGCTGCTGTGTCTGTGCAACAAGATGCTGCTGCTGCTCCACAGACACTTGCTGTCACTTGGTGTTGGCTCTCACTGCGGTATTGTATCACTTCCTGTTCCTGTTTCGGAGCACAGTATTTTGCTGTCTGTTAGCTGTTATATCTGTATAACTCGATTTATCTGGATAATAACATATTTTAGTGTAATCTTCACCTACTTTAAATAGCATACTCTTTGCTGAATCACCTGTATTCACATTACTCACTTTATTTGTTTTTAGAAATTCGCTAGCTTAGCTCAGCTAGTAGCTTAGCCCTTAGCCGACTCACTACCAGCATGGCTTCTTCTCCTGTCTCTCCTGCACTTTCCTGCTCTGGGTGTCACATGTTTAGTTACTCCTCGGCCTCCTTTAGCAGTAACGGTACTTGTAATAAATGTAGTCTGTTTGTAGCTCTGGAGGCCAGGCTTTCTGAACTGGAGACTCGGCTCCGCACCCTGGAAAATCCTGCATCTAGCCAGGCCCCTGTTTCGGGTGCGGACCATGGTAGCTTAGCCGCCGTTAGCTCCCCCCCAGCAGATCCCGAGCAGCAGGGAAAACAGGCCGGCTGGGTGACGGTGAGGAGGAAGCGTAGTCCTAAGCAGAAGCCCCGGGTACACCACCAACCTGTTCACGTCTCTAACCGTTTTTCTCCTCTCGGCGACACACCCGCCGAGGAACAAACTCTGGTTATTGGTGACTCTGTTTTGAGAAACGTGAAGCTAGAGACACCGGCGACCATAGTCAAATGTCTTCCAGGGGCCAGAGCAGGCGACATTCATGGAAATTTGAAACTGCTGGCTAAGGCTAATCGTAGATTTGGTAAGATCGTTATTCACGTCGGCAGTAATGACACCCGGTTACGCCAATCGGAGGTCACTAAAATTAATATTGACTCGGTGTGTAACTTCGCAAAAACGATGTCGGACTCTGTAGTTTTCTCTGGGCCCCTCCCCAATCAGACCAGGAGCGACATGTTTAGCCGTATGTTCTCCTTGAATCGCTGGCTGTCTGAGTGGTGTCCAAAAAATGACGTGGGCTTCATAGATAACTGGCAAAGTTTCTGGGGAAAACCTGGTCTTGTTAGGAGAGACGGCATCCATCCCACTTTGGATGGAGCAGCTCTCATTTCTAGAAATCTGGCCAAATTTATTAACCCTAAAAACTGACTACCCAGGGTTGAGACCAGGAAGCAGAGTTGCAGTCTTACACGCCTCTCTGCAGCTTCTCTCCTCCTGCCATCCCCCCAAAACCCCATCCCCATAGAGTCGGTGCCTGCTCCCAGACCACCAAAAACCAAAGCTAAAATCAGCAAAAAGCTATTTAAGCATAAAAATTCAAAAACAATAAATAATACAGCTTCATCAACTGCACCAAAGAATAAAACAATTAAATGTGGATTGTTAAACATTAGGTCTCTCTCTTCCAAGTCCCTATTAGTAAATGATTTAATAATTGATCAACATACTGTTTTATTCTGCCTTACAGAAACCTGGTTACAGCAGGATGAATATGTTAGTTTAAATGAATCAACACCCCCGAGTCACAGTAACTGTCAGAATGCTCGAAGCACAGGTCGAGGAGGAGGAGTAGCAGCAATCTTCAATTCCAGCTTATTAATTAATCAAAGACCCAGACAAAGTTTTCATTCTTTTGAAAGCCTGACTCTTAGTCTTGTCCATCCTAATTGGGAAAATCAAAAACCTGTTTTATTTGTTATTATCTATCGTCCACCTGGTCCTTACTCAGAGTTTCTGTCTGATTTCTCAGACTTTTTATCTGATTTAGTGCTCAGTTCAGATAAAATCATTATAGTGGGTGATTTTAACATCCATGTAGATGCTGAGAATGACAGCCTGAACACTGCATTTAATCTATTGTTAGATTCAATTGGCTTCTCTCAAAATGTAAAGGAGCCCACCCACCACTTTAATCATACTCTGGATCTTGTCCTGACATATGGCATAGAAACTGAAGACTTAACAGTATTCCCTGAAAGCCCCCTCCTGTCTGATCATTTCTTAGTAACATTTACATTTACTTTAATGGATTACACAGCAGTGGGGAATAAGTTTTATTACAGTAGAAGTCTTTCTGAAAGTGCTGTAACTAAGTTTAAGGATCTAATTCCTTCATTGTTATGCTCTTCAGTGCCAACACAGTGCAGAGCAGCTACCTAAACTCTGCTCCCAGTGAGGTCGATTATCTCGTCAATAGTTTTACATCCTCACTGCGTATAACTTTGGATACTGTGGCTCTTCTGAAAAGGAAAGCTTCAAATCAGAAGTGCCTGACTCCGTGGTATAATTCACAAACACACAGCTTAAAGCAGATAACCCGAAAGCTGGAGAGGGAATGGCGTCTCACTAAATTAGAAGATGCTCATTTAGCCTGGAAAAAGAGTTTGTTGCTCTATAAAAAAGCCCTCCGTAAAGCTAGGACATCTTACTATTCATCATTAATTGAAGAAAATAAGAACAACCCCAGGTTTGTTTTCAGCACTGTAGCCAGGCTGACAAAGAGTCAGAGCTCTGTAGAGCCGAGTATTCCTTTCACGTTAACTAGTAGTGACTTCATGGATTTCTTTACAAATAAAATTTTAGACATTAGAGAAAAAATTATTCATAACCATCTCAAAGATTATTCTTCATGTTCGGCTGCTTTCAGCACTGCTGGTATTTGTTTAGACTCTTTTGCTCCAGTTGATCTTTCAGAGTTAACTTCAATAGTTACTTCCTCCAAACCAGCAACATGTTTATTAGATCCCATTCCTACTAGACTGTTCAAAGAAGTCTTTCCAATTATTGATGCTTCTATCTTAAAAATGATCAATCAGTCTTTATTAGTTGGCTATGTACCACAGACCTTCAAGGTGGCTGTAATTAAACCTCTACTTAAAAAGCCATCACTGACCCAGCTGTCTTAGCTAATTATAGGCCAATCTCCAACCTTCCTTTTCTCTCAAAGACTCTTGAAAGAGTAGTTGTAAAACAGCTAACTGATCATCTGCAGAGGAACGGTTTATTTGAAGAGTTTCAGTCAGGTTTCAGAATTCATCACAGTACAGAAACAGCATTAGTGAAGGTTACCAATGATCTTCTTACAGCCTCTGACAGTGGACTCATCTCTGTTCTTGTCCTGTTGGACCTCAGTGCAGCTTTGATACTGTTGACCATAACATTTTATTACAGAGATTAGAGCATATTATAGATATTAAAGGTACTGCACTGCAGTGGTTTGAATCATATTTATCTCATAGACTCCAATTTGTTCATGTAAATGGGGAGTCTTCTTCAGACACTAGGGTTAATTATGCAGTTCCACAGGGTTCTGTGCTAGGACCAATTTTATTTACATTATACATGCTTCCCTTAGGCAGTATTATTAGAAAGCACTGCATCAATTTTCATTGTTATGCAGATGATACTCAGCTTTACCTATCAATGAAGCCAGATGACACACATCAATTAGTTAAACTGCAGGAATGTCTTAAAGATATTAAGGTCTGGATGACCTCTAATTTCCTGCTTCTAAATTCAGATAAAACTGAAATTCTTGTACTCGGCCCCACAAATCTTAGAAACATGGTGTCTAACCAGATACTTACTCTGGATGGCATTACTTTGGCCTCCAGTAACACTGTGAGAAATCTTGGAGTCATTTTTGACCAGGATATGTCCTTCAATGCACATATTAAACAAATATGTAGGACCGCTTTTTTGCATTTGCACAATATTTCTAAAATTAGAAACATCCTTTCTCAGAGTGATGCTGAAAAGCTAATTCATGCATTTATTACTTCTAGGGTGGATTATTGTAATTCATTATTATCAGGCTGTCCTAAAAGCTCCCTGAAAAGCCTTCAGCTGATCCAAAATGCTGCAGCTAGAGTACTGACAGGGACTAGAAAGAGAGAGCAGATTTCTCCCATATTGGCTTCTCTTCATTGGCTCCCTGTTAAATCTAGAATAGAATTTAAAATTCTTCTCCTCACATACAAGGTCTTGAATAATCAGGCACCATCTTATCTCAAAGACCTCATAGTACCATATCACCCCAACAGAGCACTTTGCTCACAGACTGCTGGCTTACTTGTGGTTCCTAGGATACTTAAGAGTAGAATGGGAGGCAGAGCCTTCAGCTTTCAGGCGCCTCTTCTGTGGAACCAGCTTCCAGCTTGGATTCAGGAGACAGACACCCTCTCTATTTTTAAGATTAGGCTTAAAACTTTCCTTTATGATCAAACTTATAGTTAGGGCTGGATCAGGTGACCCTGAACCATCCCTTAGTTATGCTGCTATAGGCCTAGTCTGCTGGGGGGTTCACATAATGCACTGTTTCTATTCATTCACCTTATTTACTTTGTTTATACTCCACTCTGCATTTAATCATTAATTATTATTAATCTGTGTCTCTCTCCCCTCACAGCAGATGACCCCCCCTCCCTGAGCCTGGTTCTGCTGGAGGTTTCTTCCTGTTTCTCATTCACCTTATTTACTTTGTTTATACTCCACTCTGCATTTAATCATTAATTGATATTAATCTCTGGCTCTCTTCCACAGCATGTCTTTCTCTCCCCTCAGCCCAACCGGTCGCGGCAGATGACTGCCCCTCCCTGAGCCTGGTT
This sequence comes from Archocentrus centrarchus, assembly GCF_007364275.1. Classification (NCBI taxonomy): domain Eukaryota; kingdom Metazoa; phylum Chordata; class Actinopteri; order Cichliformes; family Cichlidae; genus Archocentrus; species Archocentrus centrarchus. Next base: position 954,593 of record NW_022060270.1, read on the forward strand.
CTGCTGGAGGTTTCTTCCTGTTAAAAGGGAGTTTTTCCTTTCCACTGTCACCAAGTGCTGCTCATAGGGGGTCGTTTTGACTGTTGGGTTTTCTCTGTATTATTGTAGGGTCTTTACTCACAATACAAAGCTCCTTGAGGCGACAGTTTGTTGTGATTTGGCGCTATATAAATAAAATTGAATTAAATTGATGTCATAACCCAGGGAGGGCCGGTGTGTGTTTTTGTGTTTGTGAGTCGTTGGTTGTCCAGCAGAGAATGGAGAGGGGTTTCAGGCGTCTCCACCTCTGGGCGGATACGTGGGTGTGGCTCCACCACACCTGTGATGGATCAAGGCATCAGGTGGAACTACTTAAGCTGCCAGCGGACATTCAATCGTCGCTGGATCATTGACTACTTCCAAGTTAGTGTCGGCTCCTTCTGTGACTTCCTGTCGTGTGTTCCCAGACTTACCTGTTTTTTCTTTCGCTTTTCGTCTTCCCCAGATCTCCGTGTCGGCTCCTGCCTTCACTCCCTGGAAATCCTGCTCTCCGCTCGCCACGCCGTCCCACGCCGTCCCACGCCGTGCCACCGCTGATCCTCGGGACCTTTCCCACTGCCTGCTCACTCACCTGCCTGGCCTCTCCTCCTCCCCTTGGCCTCTCTGCTCGCCGCTCGCCACCCCATTCCACGCCGTGCCACCGCTGGTTCCAGGATTCACTCGTTCGCTCCCTCATCTGACTGGCCTCCCCTCATCCCCTCGGAGTCTCCCCCCCCACCTCATTCCACATCCACCGCTGCCACCAGCTATTTCCCATAAATTCCCCGGACCTGCTTCCCTTCACACATTCTCACTACCACTGTAAATAAACTTGCACTCTGCTCTCATCAGTTACCGCCTGTGTGTCTTCTCCTTCTCAGTCGTGACGGAATGATCCAGCCACAATCGGACACCGCGGAGGCTGATCCCATCAGCAGGACTTTGGCCAACCAGGAAGAGACCCTCCAGCGCCATGACCACATGCTTCGCCTGATCACAAGCCAACTTAGTGCTACCACTCAACACCTGTCCGACTTACGAGGTATGTTGGAACCCACTGTGTTATCTGCCATGCCTCGCCAGCCCGATTCATCTGCCCCGCCGCCGGCACCGTCGGTAGTGTCAGCCTCCGCATCCGAAGCCACCGGAACACCAGAGAAAGCCCTGCCCACTCCTGAGGTATTCCATGGTGAGCTAGGGAAGTGTGGAGGATTTCTAACCCAGTGTTCACTAGTTTTCAGACAGCAAAGACTCGCCTACGCTTCAGACTGTGCAAAAATTGGATTTATGGTCAACCTGTTCCGGGGAAGGGCGTTGGAGTGGGGGCACGCTGTTTTATGAGGTAACCCCGACCTGTCTTTCCCTACTTTCCTGTCTCGCTTTAAAGAAGTTTTTGACAAGGGATCCTGCCCTGAGGCTGCGGCTCAGAGATTGGTCAGTCTGCGGCAGGGCAGACAGCGTATGGCTGATTTTTCCGTGGACTTCCGGATTCTCGCTGAGGAAGCCGGCTGGGAGGAGAGAGCGCTCAGAGGAGTATTTTTGAATAGCATTAGTGACGACCTCAAATATGAACTTGCAACCCGCGATTTACCTCTTTCTCTGGAGGCGGTAATTTCACTGTGTATTCGTCTAGATGATCGCCTGAGAGCACGGCGGACCCCGGGCAACTACGACTCCCAGCATGCCTTTCACCGCGCTGCTTCCGGTGACCGGACAGGATCCCCGGAGGATGACACCAGGCGCACGGCGACTCCTGGTGGCGCGGAGGAGCAACCTATGCAGCTTGGACGAGCCAGATTGTCTGCTTTGGAACGACGACGGAGATGGGAGGCGGGGGAATGCATTTATTGTGGCAAGATGGGTCACTTCATCGCTTCCTGTCCTGTTCGCCCAAAAGGTCGTGTCCGTCAGTAAAGGTGGGGGTACTGGCGGGCCAACTTAACTCTTGTTCCTCCCTGCCGAGATTCACGCTCCAGGCAAAGCTTGAGCTTCCCTCCGGTTCCCACACGGCGTTGGCATTAATAGATTCTGGGGCTGAGCAAAATCTTATGGATTCCGCCCTCTCCCAGCAGTGGGACGTTCCATCCATAGCCTTGCCCACTCCGCTCCGGGTCTCGGCACTTGACGGCGCTGCTCTCTCTGTTATCACTCACAAGACCCGGCCGCTCTCCCTCACCCTGTCGGGTAACCATTCAGAACATTTGTCATTCTTTCTTTTTGATTCACAACAGACTCCCATCGTCCTTGGCTTTCTGTGGTTACAGTTGCATAACCCCCATATCAATTGGACAACTCGAAGCATCGCAGGGTGGAGTGAGCGGTTCCACCAGCGTTGTCTCCGGTCCGCCACGCCCTCTGTTAACCGCTCTTCCACGCCCAGGGGGGAGACGAAATCCGATCTGTCTGGGGTGCCCTCAGCCTATCACGATCTGGCTGAGGTGTTCAGTAAGGACCGGGCCGTCTCTTTGCCTCCTCACAGACCCTACGATTGCGCCATCAATCTCGTGCCTGGCGCTCCCTATCCATCCAGCAGACTCTACAGCCTTTCTCAGCATGAACGGGACGCCATGGAACGGTATATTACCGAAGCCCAGGCAGCTGGCCTCATTCGGCCGTCCACTTCTCCCATGGCCGCTGGATTCTTCTTCGTGTCAAAGAAAGACAAGTCTCTCCGCCCCTGTATTGACTACCGGGGCCTCAATGCTATCACTGTTCGTAATAAGTATCCACTGCCACTCCTCACCTCCGCTTTTGAGCTCCTACAGGGGGCAACCGTCTTCACTAAACTGGACCTCCGGAACGCCTATCATCTCGTTCGCATACGAGAAGGGGATGAATGGAAAACAGCTTTCAACACCCATCTCGGTCACTTCGAGTACCTCGTGATGCCCTTCGGGTTGACCAATGCCCCGGCAGTGTTCCAGGCCCTCGTTAACGACGTCCTTAGGGACTTCATTAACCACTTTGTGTTTGTTTACTTAGATGACATCCTGATTTTCTCTCCCTCGTTGCAGGAGCACAGGAAGCACGTTCGGCTGGTGTTGCAGCGGCTGTTGGAGAACCGGTTGTTTGTGAAAGGAGAGAAGTGCGAATTTCACGTTGAGTCTGTCTCCTTTTTGGGTTACATCATTGAAAAGGGGCAAATGAAAGCTGACCCGGTTAAGGTACAGGCGGTTCTGGATTGGCCCGAGCCATCGGATCGGAAACAGCTACAGCGTTTTCTCGGATTCGCTAATTTCTATCGCCGCTTCATTAAGGACTATAGCACCATCACCCATGCTCTTACTTCTCTCACCTCTCCCAAGTTGCCTTTCAGGTGGACCTCGGCTGCGGCTGGTGCTTTCTCCTTTCTGAAGAATCGGTTCGCCTCCGCTCCGGTTCTCATCCAACCTGACCTGTCCAGGGCCTTCGTGGTGGAGGTGGATGCATCCGATGTGGGAGTGGGGGCAGTCCTTTCTCAACAGGCCACAGGTGGCCTTCGACCCTGTGCTTTTTTTTCCCGTCGCCTCTCGCCAGCTGAGCAGAACTACGACGTCGGGGATCGGGAACTGTTAGCCATCAAGTTGGCTTTGGAGGAATGGCGGCACTGGCTGGAGGGCACGACCCATCCATTTCTGGTGTGGACGGACCACAAGAATCTGGCATATCTCCGGTCCGCTAAGTGTCTTAATGCGCGACAAGCCAGGTGGGCCTTGTTTTTCACTCGGTTCAACTTCACCATCTCCTACAGGCCTGGGTCACGGAATGTGAAGCCCGACGCCTTATCTTGACAATTCTGCTCCTCGGACCACTCTGTCCAGCCGGAGTTTATCGTGCCTCCCTCCTGCGTTGTCGGCACCCTCACCTGGGAGATCGAGTCCGCCGTTCGAGCGGCTCTCCAGGCCGAACCAGACCCTGGCACCGGACCCCCCAATCGCCTCTATGTGCCCTCCCAGGTTCGGGCCCGGGTTCTGCAGTGGGCACATACAGCTAGAATCACCTGTCATCCCGGAGCAAATCGCATGGTCTCCTTTCTCCAGCGCTATTTTTGGTGGCCCACGGTGATCAAGGAGACCCGTGAGTACGTGGCAGCATGCAGTGTCTGTGCACAGAATAAACCATCGTTGTCTTCTCCCTCTGGTCTCCTTAGGCCGCTACCTACTCCCAAGCGACCATGGTCCCACATAGCGCTGGACTTTATCACTGGCCTCCCTCCTTCAGAAGGGAATACCGTTGTCTTGACCATCATAGACCGTTTTTCCAAGGCAGCTCACTTCATCGCCTTGCCCAAGCTTCCTTCCGCCCTGGAAACAGCACAACTCCTGACCAACCATGTCTTCCAACTACATGGAATTCCTAAAGATATAGTGTCCGATCGGGGGCCCCAATTCACATCCCGGGTGTGGAAGGCGTTCTGCGAATCCCTCGGAGCTAAGGTGAGCCTCTCCTCTGGTTACCATCCACAGACCAACGGCCAGACCGAGCGTGCCAACCAGGAGTTAGAGGCGGCTTTGCGGTGCGTGGCATCTTCCAATCAGGCCACCTGGAGCGCTCATCTACCTTGGATTGAGTACGCGCACAACTCTCTCTCTTCCACCGCCACGGGCATGTCCCCGTTCGAAGCTGCTCAGGGTTTTCAACCACCTCTTCTTCCTGCCATCGAAGAGGACCTCACCATTCCCTCGGTCCAACATCACCTTCGTCGCTGTCGTCGGGTATGGAAGGCCACCCATGCTGCTCTTCTCCGGACCAAAGAGCGGAACAAGCGGATTGCTGATCGCCACCGGACCCCTGCACCAGACTACCAGCCGGGTCAGCAGGTATGGCTGTCCATACCTGCTGATTGAGTCTATTCTCAATCCTGTGTCTGTCCGTCTGAAGTTGCCTCGTAACATGCGCATCCACAACGTCTTTCATGTTTCGCAACTCAAACCTGTCTCCTCCAGTCCTTTGTGCCCCCCGTCTGTTTCTCCTCCCCCCGCTCGGATTATTGACGGCCAGCAGGTCTACACTATCCGTCGCCTCATGGACGCACGTCGCCGTAGGCGCGGTTACCAGTTTTTGGTGGACTGGGAGGGCTACGGTCCTGAGGAACGGTCCTGGGTGTCCCAGGCTAACATCTTGGATAAAGGTATGGTGCGGGACTTCCGGAGACGGTATCCAGAGAAGTTTCGGTCGCCTGGAGGCTCCCGTTGAGGGGGGGTACTGTCATAACCCAGGGAGGGCCGGTGTGTGTTTTTGTGTTTGTGAGTCGTTGGTTGTCCAGCAGAGAATGGAGAGGGGTTTCAGGCGTCTCCACCTCTGGGCGGATACGTGGGCATGGCTCCACCACACCTGTGATGGATCAAGGCATCAGGTGGAACTACTTAAGCTGCCAGCGGACATTCAATCGTTGCTGGATCATTGACTACTTCCAAGTTAGTGTCGGCTCCTTCTGTGACTTCCTGTCGTGTGTTCCCAGACTTACCTGTTTTTTCTTTCGCTTTTCGTCTTCCCCAGATCTCCGTGTCGGCTCCTGCCTTCACTCCCTGGAAATCCTGCTCTCCGCTCGCCACGCCGTCCCACGCCGTCCCACGCCGTGCCACCGCTGATCCTCGGGACCTTTCCCACTGCCTGCTCACTCACCTGCCTGGCCTCTCCTCCTCCCCTTGGCCTCTCTGCTCGCCGCTCGCCACCCCATTCCACGCCGTGCCACCGCTGGTTCCAGGATTCACTCGTTCGCTCCCTCATCTGACTGGCCTCCCCTCATCCCCTCGGAGTCTCCCCCCCCACCTCATTCCACATCCACCGCTGCCACCAGGTATTTCCCATAAATTCCCCGGACCTGCTTCCCTTCACACATTCTCACTACCACTGTAAATAAACTTGCACTCTGCTCTCATCAGTTACCGCCTGTGTGTCTTCTCCTTCTCAGTCGTGACAATTGAATTGAAACAGATCTGGATGGAGGACTTCATGGTGCCAGAGCTTCTTGTTAGACATGTGAAACTCTGACATTTCCTAAAACGTGGACTCACAGATGAAGCAGAGATGTATGTCCAGAGATGCAAACAGCAGCTGAGGCAGTTTCTTACTTGGTGAGCCAAACACAGTTCTCAGTGGTTCCCACACATTTACACTCTTTCTGTGGGGTGGGTGGATGTATGAGGATGTTTTTGCAATTCCAAAAGTTTTTGCCACAGTTTATGACCATTTCCTTTTTGAAATCATTGTTCAGTAAACATCGCACTGACGGGCTGCAACCAGCTCACTTTGTATTGTGGATTTCATTATTTTTGGATACAAAATGCTTTACAAGGTTTCCAGAAAAAAACATCAGCTTTGCTTTCATGATTATAAATCATGTTCCAGTGATTTATAATCTGATCTAAGATCAGCCTTCACTGATAGATCATGGCTCTCTGACGGCTACAGCAGAGTTACTATTAATATAAATCCACTTTAACTCTTTAACATTGAACTAAAAACGACCGAGCGGCGAGTTTCTGCAGCTGTCAGTGTGCCGGTGAGAACGTTCCACATGTTGCTCTGGAGGAGGCTGGAAAACTTTGTGAAAGGAGTTCAAATCAAGTGAAGCTCTGCTGAACACTGTCAGTGATCCTGAGGACATCCTGACCTCTTTCTGTCAGAGTCACTTTGCTATCTGGGCACCTTTCTGCTCCATCTCTTTAACATCCTCATACTTATCACTACATGCTGTTTATGTGCTAAAAGAGAAATGATTTCCTTGTTACCAAACCCCACTCTGAAGTATAGTTTCATCAACTCATCTACACGACGTTCTGGAGAGAGTATAGCAGACGGCACGGGCAGTTGTTTGACTCAAAACCACTTTAATCTGAACATTTGGACTTTTTTCTCAAAATTTATTCACAAAATGCACAATTCAAATTTTTTTTCTCAATAGTTTTTCAATCCAAACCATAATAAAATGCTCATATTTATTAGATCTAATGCTTCTCCAAAACTTATTGCTTGTGTAATGATGTAGTCTCTGCCCCATTTTCTGTTTTTCTGCCCAGTACTGCAACAGTGCGATTCCCAAAGTACGATTCATTTATAACACAGGAAAACACAACAGAAACTAGAATTATTTTTTTAAAATTTTTATTTGATGGTATAAATATGATTTAAAAGGCTTCATCTGTTTTTGTATTGATTTGATGCCATATTAAATGATCTTAAGATTGCGTTCAAGATCATTTTTCTAGCATCAAATCCCAACAAAGGTCTCCTCAGGGTGCTTTCTGATGTAATGTAAGGACCCTGGTGTGTTAGCAAGAATTCCCCCAACATTTAGGTGATGCCCTGTGAGCAAGCACTAGGCGACGGTGGAGAGGAAAAACTCCCGTTGAACAGGAAGAAACCTCTGGCAGAAGCAGGCTCACAGGGGTGGCCGACTGCCATGGCTGGTTGGGGGAAAGAACACGGGGAGACGAGATGAAGTCAAGATAATAATTTAGTCATCACTGCTGCCCTTAAAGCAGCACCTGCAGGGCTTTGTCAAAGCTTTTCCCACTGCTGAAAAGAACCTGGAAACTTTGGACTTCCTTCTAGGCTTGAGGAAGACACCAAGATTGATTTCCAGGTGCTTCAGGAGAGCCACTTCAAAAGATGAATCTCCTGAAGTAAGAGCAATTTTCAAGAGGTCGTCTGGAGAGCTGAACTCCTTCATGATGCCTTTCGTCACAGCCTTGCTGAATTGACATATGTTGTTTTTGAGCTCTGTCACAGATTGGGCCTTTGTGATTTCCACCTTCACAACTGGTGTAATCACCTTTGTCAGATGGATGGAGGTCTTACTGACTCTTATAGCAGAAGTTTTTTCCAGAATTCCTACACTTTGAAATGACCTTTGTGAAGAGATAGATCATGAGGTGATTGGTAATGATCCCAGCTAATGAGTCCAAATTTTGTGTGAGTTCCTGCTCTGCTGGACTCACACAAGAGGTGGGTTCATCTGTGGGAGCAGAAGCTGGACCTGCCTCAGGCTCTGCCTCTGTGCACTGCTCCAGGTTTTCATTGATTGCTGTCCCAGCCTCAGCAGCACTCATTTCAGCCAGTGTCCAGGGATGCTGGGGGCTCGAGGTCTCGTCTTCATCTTTTGTGCAATGTGCTGTTTCTGAAGAAGCTTCAGAGCACAAATTATTCCGTTGATCAATTATTGATTCAATATCATTTGTTCCGACTTGTGTAAATCATTTTATGTTAAAGAAAAGGTATATTAAGTTTTACAATTTAGTTTACTTCGTATTTTCATGATGCTATGGTACTGCACGTTATAAGCTTTTTCTGTCTGAGAAGCCTTCAGCCGAGTGTGAAGCGGCTGGCATGAGAATCAGCACCTCTAAGTCTGAGGCCATGGTCCTCAGCCGGAAAAGGGTGGAGTGCCATCTCCGGCTCAGGAACGAGTTCTTGCCTCAAGTGGAGGAGTTTAAGTATCTCGGGGTCTTGTTCACGAGTGATGGGAGAAGGGAACGGGAGATCGACAGGCGGATCGGGGCTGCTTCTGCAGTGATGCGGACGCTGCACCGGTCTGTCGTGGTGAAGAGGGAGCTTAGCGTAAAAGCGAGGCTCTCGATTTACCGGTCGATCTACGTTCCTACCCTCACCTATGGTCACGAGCTTTGGGTAGTGACCGAAAGAATAAGATCGCGAATACAAGCGGCAGAAATGAGTTTCCTTCGAAGGGTTGCTGGCCTCTCCCTTAGAGATAAGGTGAGGAGTGCGGCCATCCGGGAGGGGCTCGGAGTAGAGCCGCTGCTCCTCCACATCGAAAGGAGCCAGTTGAGGTGGCTCGGGCATCTGATTAGGATGCCTCCTGGCCGCCTCCTGGGTGAGGTGTTCCGGGCATGTCCCACCGGGAAGAGGCCCCGTGGTAGACCCAGGACACGCTGGAGAGATTGTGTATCTCGGCTGGCCTGGGAACGCCTTGGGGTCCCTCCGGATGGGCTGGAGGAGGTGGCTGGGGAGAGGGAAGCTTGGGCTTCTCTGCTTAGGCTTCTGCCCCCGCGACCCGGCCCCGGATAAGCGGAAGAAAATGGATGGATGGATGGATGGAAGCCTTCAGTTCACTCAACCGTTAATGGAGTATTGTACAACACGGTGGTTTCTCTCGCTCTGAACCTCGGAATAGATATGTCTGTAAGTGTTGTCAGTTACAGTTTGAATGTCTGGAGGAAGGCTTTCATTGTTTTTCCAGATGGTAATTAATGTTTGGCCCAGATGTGGCCCACATCTGTAATGTTTTTGGCTTTGACTGGCAGCTTAACTCAGAGAGAGTCTGGGTGCCTAGACTCAGCTGCAGGTCCTCCTCATGGCCATGTGTCAGCTGTGTTGTGACATTTGAGCTGCAACACTTGCTGTAAGTCATGTTAGACCCTCCTCCTGACTCGCTGACATCCCAACAGAAAAAAACCCCCAAAAAAACAGAAAAGTAGAAATTTTTGCAAATTTATCAAAAAAGAAAAACTGAAATATCACATGGTCATAAATATTCAGACCCTTTGCTGTGACACTCATATTTAACTCACATGCTGTCCATTTCTTCTGATCCTCCTTGAGATGGTTCGACTCCTTCATTGGAGTCAAACTGTGTTTAATTAAACTGATTGGACTTGATTAGGAAAGGCACACACCTGTCTATATAAGACCTCACAGCTCTCAGTGCATGTCAGAGCAAATGAGAATCATGAGGTTGAAGGAACTGCACAAGGAGCTCAGAGACAGAATTGTGGCACAGATCTGACCAAGGTTACAAAAGGATTTCTGCAGCACTCAAGGTTCCTCAGAGCTCAGTGGCCTCCAAAATCCTTAAATGGAAGAAGTTTGGGACGACCAGAACTCTTCCTAGACCTGGCCGTCCAGCCAAACTGAGCAATGGTGGGAGAAGAGCCTTGGTGAGAGAGGTAAAGAAGAACCCAAAGATCACTGTGGCTGAGCTCCAGAGATGCAGCAGGGAGATGGGAGAAAGTTCCACAAAGTCAGCTATCACTGCAGCCCTCCACCAGTCGGGGCTTTATGGCAGAGCGGCCCGACATATGAAAAAACACACGAAGGACTCCCAGACTATGAGAAATAAGATTCTCTGGTCTGATGAGACAAAGATTGAACTTTTTGGTGTTAATTCTAAGCGGTGTGTGTGGAGAAAACCAGGCACTGCTCATCACCTGCCCAATACAATCCCAACAATGAAACATGGTGGTGGCAGCACCATTTTTCAGCTGCAGGGACAGGACGACTGGTTGCAATTGAAGGAAAGATGAATGCGACTAAGTACAGAGATATCCTGGAAGAAAAACTCTTCCAGAGTGCTCAGGACCTCAGACTGGGCTGAAGGTTCACCTTCCAACAAGACAATGACCCTAAGCACACAGCTAAAATAACAAAGGAGAGGCTTCACAACAAATCTGTGACCATTCCTGACTGGCCCAGCAGGAGCCCTGACCTAAACCCAACTGAGCATCTCTGGAGAGACCTGAAAATGGCTGTCCACCAACATTCACCATCCAACCTGACGAACTGGAGAGGATCTGCAAGGAAGGATGGCAGAGGATCCCCAAATCCAGGTGTGGAAAACTTGTTGCATCATTCAGAAGAAGACTCATGGCTGTACCAGCTCAAAAGGTGCTTCTACTTGATACTGAGCAAAGGGTGTGAATACTTATGACCATGTGATATTTCAGTTTTTATTTTTTAACAAATATGCAAAAATTTCTACATTTCTGTTTTTTTCTGTCAAGATGGGGTGCTGAGTGAACATTAATGAGAAATAAAATGAACTTTTTGATTTTAGCAAATGGCTGCAATGAAACAAAGAGTGAAAAATTTAAAGAGGTCTGAATACTTTCTGTACCCACTGTACATGTGAATATGTTTATGTGTGTGAATCTAGTTCTGTCCCCTTATTTCTTCTGTTTTCTCCCCTCTCTCTTCTTCTCTCACTCTTTCCTTCATGCCTGTCAGACCTGGCTGTAATATTCAGTGAACAATAATCAAAATGAATTAAAGAAAAAGACAAACATTAACAAGAGAAGCCTATAGAGAGCTTATAGAGCTCTTCTTGTAAAAGCAAATATGTTTAGTACAGCAATGCGTTCAGATCACGATTCTGACTGTGGAACCTGCCACACATGACAGGCTAGAAAAAGGAAAAATAAAGAAAGGTTCCACCAAATGTTGAACAACATGCTTTGTAAGTTCTGCGGCGAGTCAGACTGAGTGGATGACAGGCTGCCGCTACTGCTGATCGCTATCAGAGAGGCAAGTCAAGAACCTTTGGGGTTCAGTCCAGTTGATGTAGTTTTTGGCCACACTGTGCGTGGTCCATTACATCTGCTGAAAGAGAAATTCCTTTCAGTCCAACCTGAAATAAAATGTTCTGGACTACTTTAATTCATTTAAAGAGAGGATGCACAATGCCTATAAACTGGATCATGATGCACTTGCAAATGCTCCATCCAAGTGGATAGGGGTGCGGTGGGGGCGTATTCAGGTTTTTAAGGGGCCGCAGCACAGTCTTGACTTTGGGAACCATTGTTGTAGAGCATAAACTCAGTGAAACTGATCATGTTGTACAAACCCCTGACCGGAGGAAGAAAAGTGGTGTCTGTCACATCAACATGAAAGCTTACACACTGACCATGTAAACTCTGATAATCTGTCTCCTGTTGCCTCTGTTGCATCTGTGTCCGTCGCCCATCCCCGATAAAACCCATGATGACAGGCTGAATGACAAACACAGTTCTGCTTCCTCCAACTCTGAAATCTTGGCTGATTTGGATTTCTACTTAGCACATCTGTCTGCCTCTGCTCAGACAGAGCAGTAGTCATTACAGAGCTGTAATGATAGGGTAATGCCATTACAAAACCCAGACCCATTCCCACTTCCACGCTTGGATGATTGCGTTGATCGTGTCAGCTCCAGTATACTGTGATGCATTCAGGTTGAGAAATGCACCCGTCATATTCCAGTGGCTTATGAGCACTATTCTGTGCAGAGACGCTAATTGTGAGGTTTACTTGGACAATGTAGCGGCCTACTCATCCACCTGGACTGAGCACATCACAACCCTCAGTGAAATATTAGATCGATAAGGTATGGCCTCTCTGACACTGAACTGTCCAAATGTGAGTTTGGGAAAGCTGTGGTTACCTATCTGGGCAAACAAATGGGACAGGGTCAGGTCCTTCCAGTTGCTGAAAAAATGCAGGCAATATTAGATTTCCCAGCTCCTCAAATACGTTGTGAGCTGCACCGTTTTTTTTAAATGGGGCCGTTATTACCAGGCCTTCTGCAAAAACTTCTCTGATGTGGTAGCCCCATTGACAAGCCTTTCCAGCACCAAGTCAGCCTTCGTGTGGTCAAAGGACTGTCAGTTTGTCTTTGAGGCGGCCAAAGCTCTCCTCTGTAGTGCTCCTGTACTGGCTGCTCCAGATTTCCTGCACCCATTCAAGCTTGAGATGGATGCCAGTGCTCTGGGGGTTGGTGTAGTGCTTCTGCAGGAGGATGAGCATCCCATTTGTTACTTTTCAAGAAAGTTCAAAAAACACCAATGGCATTACAGCACAACTGAAAAAGAGGCCTTAGCATTATTATTGGCATCATAACACTCTGAAGTGTACCTTAGCTCCAGCTCTGTTTCACCCACTGTGTTCTCTGACCGCAGCCCTCTAGGATTCTTGACTTGGATGCAGAACAGCAAGCAACGCCTCATGTACTGGTCTTTGTTTACTCCTTATATGTGTTTGTGAGAGAATCATCAGATTTTTACATTTTCTTTAACATCAAGTAAACTAGTAGCATCTGCCTGTAAATGAATGGTTGTGTGTCAAAATAAACTTGGGATAATTCTATGGCCAATTTCCCAAAATATAATCAACTTTCTGCCAAAACAGGGGCTCAGAACTCTATCAATTGGGCTAAATCAACAGTTTTGCCTTTGAATTGTAACTTTCAGAATACCTCCCAGATTCCACTAAAATCAGGAAATATTAGATATTTAGGCATCAATTTTTCCGCCAGGCTCTCAGACTTGGTACGATTAAATCATATCCCCCTGTTAAAAACAATAGAGGATGACTTATCACGTTGGAATAGTTTACCTATATCACTGATGGGGAGAGTTGCCGCCATTAAAATGATGGTTTTACCAAAAATTAATTATCTATTCTCACTGATCCCTAATAAACCTTCTGTTGCTTGGTTTAAGTCACTAGACTCAAACATCTCAAAATTCCTATGGAAAAACAAACCATCGCGAATTAGTTTGAAAACTTTACAAAAGCCAAAACACTATGGCGGTCTAGAGCTACCAAAGTTTTATTTCTATTTCTTAGGCAGTAGATTGCAGTACATTTCAAAGTGGATCAAATCAAATTCATTAGACAACCCATGGTTGGATTTAGAGCAGGCACTCTGCGGAAAAGTAAAAATCTCAGATCTACCTTTTATTAGTCTCAGTATTAAGCATCATAACTGCTTTAAAAGTCTTAGTATTAACACCTCTCTGTCAGCCTGATATTTGTCAGAAAAAGAAAATGCTGAATTTTCCATTATGGCGTGATAAGGGGATAAATAAGTTAGAACATATAATCCAAGATGGAAACCTTATGACATTCCATGAACGTATATTAAAATATGGAATGGGCAACAGTAGATTTCTCGAATATCAACAACTAAAATTTGTCCTGCAGGAAAGATTTAATCTCAATCAACTGAATTTAGAAATACCTACATGGGTATCTGAACTTCTAAACCTCTGTACCCCCAAATTGTTATCAAAATTATATAAATTATTATTAAAAACTGATGATTCAGTTTCCCTCCCAATTACAAAATGGGAAGGTGATCTTTCTATCAGCCCGGACCAAAACTTCTGGACAGAAATATGCTCAAATATCTTCAAAATGACTAAAAATCCCCAATTACAACTTATACAATATAAAATTCTCCATAGAACGCACTATACTGGACAAAGGATGTTCCAAATGGGCCTTACACACATCACATGCACCCACTGCACAAGCAATTCAGAAGAGAACTATATACATACTCTGTGGTCTTGTATTCCTGTTCAGAAGTTCTGGCAGAGGATATGCGAAGATCTATCTACATGGTTTAGCTGTCGTGTTTTAGGTGACGTTAATGAATTATCGATGGAGTCATATATATCACACATAGTTCTTACCGCCTTGTGCATTGCTAAGAAAACTATCCTCATGAATTGGAAATCAAAAAATAAACTGTGTATTACTCAATCCAGAAATCTACTATTAGATCATGTTAGCTTAGAGAGAATGTCTGCTTCTGCTAAAAACCAATTGGATGAATTTGACTCTCTCTGGTTCCCACTGATCAGCTCCATTACTTAGCGGGGGTGGTTGGCTGAGGGCTCTGCTCCTGGTGTGCTTTGTGGGCGGTCTGGGGCGGACTCCCGGGGCCCGTGTGTGTCCGATAGCCCCTGGGACTGGAATCCTGCATCTGCCTTCTTGTGGCGTCCGTGTGCTTGTCCTGGTTGATGGTGGTGGGGGGCTTGGGTGGGTGCTGCCTTACGGTCTTGGGGTGTGGCCGGGGTGCTTGGGGTGATGGTTGCTGGCCTTGGCCTGATTGGCCGGTCTTCTCTGTGGGGCTCGGGGTGTGGGGTCTGGGGCCCTCGGATCGCGCTGGCTGCCGGTGGGTCCCCCCTGGCGCTGGGGGGGGCTCTGCTGTCCCGGTGCGCCACCGGGTGGGGTGGGTTCGTCCGGCCTGCGTCGGGATGTTCGGTCCGCGCTTCTGGGGCTCTGAGGTGCCTGCATCGTGGGGTGGTGGGGGTGGTGGGGGTGGCCATCGTGGAGTGGCTGGGGTGTACGGGGCACCGTTTTCCCAATTCAGGCCAGTTTGTCTTGTCTCTTGTTTGTGTCCCTCGTTGAGTGAATGAGTATCTGGAGTGGAGCATGCTGCCCTCTGTGGCGGGGGCTGTGGTGCCGATCTTGGGCGCTGCGGTGCTCCATGGTGCTGTCACCGGGGCCCCGGGTCCACCTGCGCCTGCCCTGTGCTGGGGTGTGGGGAATCGGGGTGCCTACTGAGCCAGCGGACAGCTGGCTCTCTTACTCCAGTTTTCCTGGTCATAAGCCCCCCCCCCCCCCCCCCACACACACACACACACACACACACACATATACAAACTTCATGTCGTGTGGAGAGGCCACGTGCGGAACCGCACTTTCCTCTCCATTTTAATTGCATTACAGACATTACAAGTGAAAATATACTCTGATACACATAGGACCTTGGGGGGCAGGCATGGGGATGATGAGAGGGGGCCACTGAGATGGCCCCACTCTGGTCCAGTCTACCGTCAGCCCCCCAATTTTAATGGCACTTTAGACATTAAGGGCTTGGTGGTGGTGTGGTCGAGCACCGATGGATGCTTGAGGCACAGCTGTCCCCTCAATTTTAACTGCATCTTAGACACTTCATGCATTCACAAACATGAAGTCATACACTTCAACATTCATAATTTGGATGGTGGGTGGGGTGGGCCATCCCACACCCGGATTTCCTGCACCTCGCCCGGGGTGGGAGTCGGGTGGTGCTTCGGGTGCCGGGCTGGCAGCATTGTGGGGTCGCTGTTGGCCCGGGTGGGGTGTCTACTTGCCCTGGCCTCAGAGGGGTGATAGATGTGGATGAATGTGCATTTGTCACAGTCCTCGTGGGTGTATTTGGGTGGGTAAATGCGTGTGGGTAGGGTTTTGTGTGTGTGTGTGTGTGTGCATGTGTGTGTGTGTGTGTGTGTGCGCATGAGCATATGTGGGTGAGTGTGTGTGCATACGTGTGTGCATGGCTGGACCTGAATCTGGGCCTTCTTGTGCCTTGCCTCCCGGCTGCTTCTCGGTGGTCGCTCCTGCGTCCCCTGCTTCCCCAGGGTGTGGGTGCCTTGGGGTTCCTGGGCCGGGCTGGATGTTCTGGCGTGGGTGTCGACCTGCTCTCCTGGGGGCTGTGGTCCGGGGTGGCTTGGGCTTCTCCGGCGTGGGGGGGGGGCTCTGCGGTTTGTCGGGCGGTTCTTGGGCACCTGGGCCCTGGGGCCCTGCCGCCGGCCTGCACGGGGGGGCTGGCCTCTGGGGGGGGCCGGTTTCCTGATACCTCGAATTCCCTGGGGCCCTTGCCCCTCGACTGGGGGGGCTCCATCTGGGACCTCCCTCTCCCCTCTGCTGGGGTGGGTATGCGGTTGTCCCTGGAATGTGTGGCCGCGGGTTTTCGTGGCTCTTGATGGGCTGCGGATGGCTCGGATTTCCTGGGTCCTTCTCTGCCTGCCTCTGGCTCCTTGTGGGCGGAGCGGCGGCTTTCTGCCCTCGTTGGTAAGTGCATTCCATGACACAGACACTAACGCAATCACAGCATAACAAAATTGTTGTTCTTATACAACCATGCTTCATTTTGTTGTGCCTTTTCCACATAGTTATTTTTCCAGGTATTGCTTGTTCTGTTTTGGTATGTTGTCTTTTTCCTGTTTTTTTTTGCAGTTGCAGCATTTGAATTGTTTTGGTTAGTGTAGTGGTGCTCTGTCCTCTTTTTCTGTTTTCTCCCCTTTCTCTCTCTCTCTCTTTTTTTTTTTTTTTCTTCTCCCCCAGCCTGTCAACTGGAATTAAATGTATATGTACACAAATAAATAAATAAATGAAATAAAACAAACAAACAAACAAACAAACAAACAAACAAACAAACAAACAAACAAACAACAAAAACACAAAACATTAACAAGAAAAGCTTATAGAGACTCTATAGAGCTTATCTTGGAAGAATAAATATGTTTGGCACAACAATGCATTCAGATCACAATTCTGCTTGCAAACAGTGCCAGACATGACAGGCTTAAAAAAAAAAAAAAAAAAACAGGGGCTCAGACTCTGAGATAATAACAACTCAACTAATAAGACTCACTCTAATCCAATGGCTGTGAGCTAAGAGTTTAATTTGTAGAACCCAAACTCATTGTGTTACCTTAACATGATGTGCAGTTAGTACTGGAGAGGGTTAATAAAATCCTCCGTGTGCTCATGTAGCAGTTCTGAATTGGTCCCCAATGAGACTTGGACACTAGCTTTGGTCACCTGAAGGAAATGAGTTTTTATGAGGCTTTAAATATACTGATGGTATATGTTTGCACTTACCATCACACATTTATTTCCCTGAGAAACTTTGTCTTAGACTGGAAAATAAACATAAATGATTAACATACACAAGCACATAACAGGGTTATTATAGTTAACGAAAACAAACGAAATAACGAAAACTGAAATTGAAAAAACACTGTCCTTAACTGAAATAAATAAAAAATAAATTAAAAGGAAAAAACGATAACTAACTAAAACTGTATTGTGAGCTTAAAAAACTAAAACTAACTAAAATTGTAGATAATATGACCTTCCTTTTCTTGTTTGTCATTTGATATCAAAGCCTTGTGGACTGATCATTTTCCACTCTCCGAGTTGAAGCTGGGAGCACCATCGGGCAGCTGTGTGCCTGCCTGCTGCGCTCACCGCGCTGGTCCGAAAAGTAATGGCAGCGGTCTGCCGAGAAAGCGGCAGAGTCCCGTATGGAGTCTGATAATACAGATAGAAGCGTGTCTTGTTGTGAATGATGAAAAATGTATGGAACACGTCTGAGTGAGGAAAAAACACCGTCAAAGTCCACCTGAGAAGCTCACACAAGGAAACCGCTCTGAACCGACGTGATCTGGGGTTCACCGCCGAAGAAATGTGACTGCTCGTCGCTGCCACACAGCCACAACATTGTGATGGACCTGTTCAGTCCTTGTGCGTTTCCGGCCACTTTATCAGTGAGAGAATAACAATCAGGAAAAATCAATACAACGATTCACAAATGTCAGCAAATTCCTGGAGGGAGCTGCTAAAACTGTCGGAATGGATGCGAGGAAATGAAGAAAGTGGAAAAACAGGAACAAATATGTTTGCAGCCAAAAAACTGAGCACAAAGAGCGAGGACCAAAAGTCCCAGCCGGCACCGCATATAAAACACCAGCACACGACCCTAAGGTAATGAACACACAATCCAGCTACACAAGCAGAAGTGCGACATGAGGTCGGCCACATATCGAGCATCTAACCAAGCTAGCTCCAAAACAGAAGCTGTTGTTAATCTGCTGCACTGACGCGGAACTTTATTGGGAGTTTATTGTAGAAGTTATTGAGTTTGGGAGTTTGTCGGGTCGTGGTGCGGCTCTCTCCTGCTGCCCCTCTTACCAGGCGGAAGTGAGACCAATGAAAACAAATGCACCTTGATACAAAAACTTTACAAAAACTCACTGGAGATGAGCAGTTTTAGTTTCCATGATTTATTGAAGCACAAAGTTAAACAAAGCACAAGAAAGCAGGAAGCCCTCCTGAGAGTGAGTGCCTTGGTGCCGTTGCAAGGGTGGTAGAGGAAGAGCAAAAAAGTAGAAGTTCAGAGTTTAACAGAGTATAGGAAAGCAAAAAAACCCTCCCGAGAGTAAGTGCCTTTGCAAAAGGGGAGAGAGGAAGAGCAAAAAGTGCGCTAAAAAAGAGCTCTCTCCCAACTTTACCACTGCCTCACTCACACCTCCCCTGCGGTTATCAGGACCAGTGGGCATAGAAGGATGCTCCCAAACCACTATGAGTTTGATCCTCATGCAATGGCTCTAAGACTGTTCTCCGGGCTGTCATAACAACAACAACTTTTCCCACGTGAAAATACCTCCCACCGGAGCACTACCCCGCCCTTCTATCCACATTTTCACTAACTTGAAACACTTTTAGGGCGGTCTTATCTCAATACACAAATTTACTCCCTAACATTATTACAGCAGCTCAGGTGGGACTTCAACTCCCCTTTTGGGACACACACTCCCCGCTGCTTGACCTTCACTCTGGCAATACTGTGTCAAAAAGGCACTGTGTACAAAGGAGAGCCTCTAAATATGAATGAGTGCAGTTCTACTAGTGGAAAGAAAAAAACAAGGCCCTGGGCTGAGCAGGCCTCAGTCCTTTCCACTCACCTAAAGCATGCAGTGTTCCAGTGTGAGTGAGGGACAATATAGGTGACAAATAATATAATGTGACCATTAATCCAGTGTGTGTGATTAATATATTTAACAATACATGATATAAAAATATTGATAGTAAATACTGATGTCAAAATGATAAAAATACATCACAAGTTCATGTTTTTCTTTGTTTCTCCCTGTTGATGTTCATGTGTGTCCTTAATATCACACACATTAAGCACGCAGTGCTGCTGTCTGTGAACAGTTGGTTGTTGAATATATTTCTTTAAACGGTATCTTTTGTTGAGTTTTTATTACACAATAGTCACTCTTGTGCCTTGAATCTTGCACCTGACAAATTATGAAAAACTAATTCAATTCAATTTTATTTATATAGCGCCAAATCACAACAAACAGTCGCCTCAAGGCGCTTTGTATTCTGGGTAAAGACCCTACAATAATACAGAGAAAACTCAACAGTCAAAACGACCCCCTATGAGCAGCACTTGGTGACAGTGGGAAGGAGAAACTCCCTTTAACAGGAAGAAACCTCCAGCAGAACCGGGCTCAGGGAGGGGGGGTCATCTGCTGTGAGGGGAGAGAGACACAGATTAATAATAATTAATGATTAAATGCAGAGTGGAGTATAAACAAAGTAAATAAGGTGAATGAATAGAAACAGTGCATTATGGGAACCCCCCAGCAGACTAGGCCTATAGCAGCATAACTAAGGGATGGTTCAGGGTCACCTGATCCAGCCCTAACTATAAGCTTTATCATAAAGGAAAGTTTTAAGCCTAATCTTAAAAATAGAGATGGGTGTCTGTCTCCCGAATCCAAGCTGGAAGCTGGTTCCACAGAAGAGGGGCCTGAAAGCTGAAGGCTCTGCCTCCCATTCTACTCTTAAGTATCCTAGGAACCACAAGTAAGCCAGCAGTCTGAGAACGAAGTGCTCTGTTGGGGTGATATGGTACTATGAGGTCTTTGAGATAAGATGGGGCCTGATTATTCAAGACCTTGTAGGTGAGGAGAAGGATTTTAAATTCTATTCTAGATTTAACAGGGAGCCAATGAAGAGAAGTCAATATGGGAGAAATCTGCTCTCTCATTCTAGTCCCTGTCAGTACTCTAGCTGCAGCATTTTGGATCAGCTGAAGGCTTTTCAGGGAGCTTTTAGGACAGCCTGATAATAATGAATTACAATAGTCCAGCCTAGAAGTAATAAATGCATGAATTAGCTTTACAGCATCACTCTGAGAAAGGATGTTTCTAATTTTAGAGATATTGCACAAATGCAAAAAAGCGGTCCTGCATATTTGTTTAATATGTGCATTGAAGGACATATCCTGGTCAAAAATGACTCCAAGATTTCTCACAGTGTTACTGGAGGCCAAAGTAATGCCATCCAGAGTAAGTATCTGGTTAGACACCATGTTTCTAAGATTTGTGGGGCCGAGAACAAGAACTTCAGTTTGATCTGAATTTAGAAGCAGGAAATTAGAGGTCATCCAGGCCTTAATGTCTTTAAGACATTCCTGCAGTTTAACTAATTGATGTGTGTCATCTGGCTTCATTGATAGGTAAAGCTGAGTATCATCTGCATAACAATGAAAATTGATGCAATGCTTTCTAATAATACTGCCTAAGGGAAGCATGTATAATGTAAATAGAATTGGTCCTAGCACAGAACCCTGTGGAACTCCATAATTAACCTTAATGTGTGACGAAGACTCCCCATTTACATGAACAAATTGGAGTCTATTAGATAAATATGATTCAAACCACTGCAGTGCAGTACCTTTAATACCTATAGTATGCTCTAATCTCTGTAATAAAATGTTATGGTCAACAGTATCAAAGCTGCACTGAGGTCCAACAGGACAAGAACAGAGATGAGTCCACTGTCAGAGGCTGAGTAAGGTTGGAGATTGGCCTATAATTAGCTAAGACAGCTGGGTCACTGATGGCTTTTTAAGTAGAGGTTTAATTACAGCCACCTTGAAGGTCTGTGGTACATAGCCAACTAATAAAGACAGATTGATCATTTTTAAGATTGAAGCATCAATAATTGGAAAGACTTCTTTGAACAGTCTAGTAGGAATGGGATCTAACAAACATGTTGCTGGTTCTTATCTTCTTCAATTAATGATGAATAGTAAGATGTCCTAGCTTTACGGAGGGCTTTTTTATAGAGCAACAAACTCTTTTTCCAGGCTAAATGAGCATCTTCTAATTTAGTGAGACGCCATTCCCTCTCCAGCTTACAGGTTATCTGCTTTAAGCTGTTGTGAATTATACCACGGAGTCAGGCACTTCTGATTTGAAGCTTTCCTTTTCAGAGGAGCCACAGTATCCAAAGTTATACGCAGTGAGGATGTAAAACTATTGATGAGATAATCGACCTCACTGGGAGCAGAGTTTAGGTAGCTGCTCTGCACTGTGTTGGCACTGAAGAGCATAACAATGAAGGAATTAGATCCTTAAACTTAGTTACAGCACTTTCAGAAAGACTTCTACTGTAATTAAACTTATTCCCCACTGCTGTGTAATCCATTAAAGTAAATGTAAATGTTACTAAGAAATGATCAGAGAGGAGGGGGCTTTCAGGGAATACTGTTAAGTCTTCAGTTTCTATGCCATATGTTAGGACAAGATCCAGAGTATGATTAAAGTGGTGGGTGGGCTCCTCTACATTTTGAGAGAAGCCAATTGAATCTAACAATAGATTAAATGCAGTGTTGAGGCTGTCATTCTCAGCATCTACATGGATGTTAAAATCACCCACTATAATTATTTTATCTGAACTGAGCACTAAATCAGATAAAAAGTCTGAGAAATCAGACAGAAACTCTGAGTAAGGACCAGGTGGATGATAGATAATAACAAATAAAACAGGTTTTTGATTTTCCCAATTAGGATGGACAAGACTAAGAGTCAGGCTTTCAAAAGAATGAAAACTTTGTCTGGGTCTTTGATTAATTAATAAGCTGGAGTTGAAGATTGCAGCTACACCTCCTCATACTAATACTAATACTGAAACTAATGAAACTAAACTAAAACTAAGCAATAAACCAAAAATAAAAACTAATAAAAATGAGCAAAACCACTCTGAAAACTAATTAAAACTAACTGAATTAAAGGAAAAAAAGTAAAAACTAACTATAATTAAACGATAATGTAAAATCCAAAACTATTATAACCCTGCTACATAATGTTTGGTTTCAGGCAAGAACAGTTCGTTCTGGGTATGTCTCTAACTGATTATCCATAACAGACACAAATGCTCTGTCTCGGCCACGGTCAGCCACTGATGGAGACTACACAAGTGATAGGAAGACTCCGAGGTCATCTTAGGAAGCAGCTGCTGAAGTTCTCTGTTTTCCACATTTTGTTTTGTGTAATGATGTAACCAAGATAGATAAGCTGTGACTATATGAAACTGTGAGCTGGAGAAGAGTGTGTCATGTCATGTTCAGTAGCATATTGGGCATGGCGTGCAGTTCTGACCCAGATTAATCTGTAAACTGTATGACAAATAGCTAATTAAAATTAAGAATTGGACTCCTTATCCTTTATTTGATAAACACGTAGAAATCTCAAAGGCTTAAGCAGCAGCTCATATTTTTTTAAATTTCTTCACACCACTGCTTTAATTTTGACCCTTTAAAATGGGAAACAAGAGGCATTGGCACAGTGGACGCAGCACTCTCTGTAACATGTGGATGAAAGAAACACCATTAATACTGATATATAAGCTCATCTTTCGTGGCGCTGTCACTTGGTGTTGGCTCTCACTGCGGTATTGTATCACTTCCTGTTCCGGAGCACAGTGTTTTGCTGTCTGTTAGCTGTTATATCTGTATAACTAGATTTATCTGGATAATAACATATTTTAGTGTAATCTTCACCTACTTTAAATAGCATACTCTTTGCTGAATCACCTGTATTCACATTACTCACTTTATTTGTTTTTAGAAATTCGCTAGCTTAGCTCAGCTAGTAGCTTAGCCCTTAGCCGACTCACTACCAGCATGGCTTCTTCTCCTGTCTCTCCTGCACTTTCCTGCTCTGGGTGTCACATGTTTAGTTACTCCTCGGCCTCCTTTAGCAGTAACGGTACTTGTAATAAATGTAGTCTGTTTGTAGCTCTGGAGGCCAGGCTTTCTGAACTGGAGACTCGGCTCCGCACCCTGGAAAATCCTACATCTAGCCAGGCCCCTGTAGCGGGTGCGGACCATGGTAGCTTAGCCGCCGTTAGCTCCCCCCCAGCAGATCCCGAGCAGCAGGGAAAACAGGCCAGCTGGGTGACGGTGAGGAGGAAGCGTAGTCCTAAGCAGAAGCCCCGGGTACACCACCAACCTGTTCACGTCTCTAACCGTTTTTCTCCACTCGGCGACACACCCGCCGAGGAACAAACTCTGGTTATTGGTGACTCTGTTTTGAGAAACGTGAAGCTAGAGACACCGGCGACCATAGTCAAATGTCTTCCAGGGGACAGAGCAGGCGACATTCATGGAAATTTGAAACTGCTGGCTAAGGCTAATCGTAGATTTGGTAAGATCATTATTCACGTCGGCAGTAATGACACCCGGTTACGCCAGTCGGAGGTCACTAAAATTAATATTGACTCGGTGTGTAACTTTGCAAAAACGATGTCGGACTCTGTAGTTTTCTCTGGGCCCCTCCCCAATCAGACCAGGAGCCACATGTTTAGCCGCATGTTCTCCTTGAATCGCTGGCTGTCTGAGTGGTGTCCAAAAAATGACGTGGGCTTCATAGATAATTGGCAAAGTTTCTGGGGAAAACCTGGTCTTGTTAGGAGAGACGGCATCCATCCCACTTTGGATGGAGCAGCTCTCATTTCTAGAAATCTGGCCAAATTTATTAACCCTCCTAAAAACTGACTACCCAGGGTTGAGACCAGGAAGCAGAGCTGCAGTCTTACACACCTCTCTGCAGCTTCTCTCCTCCTGCCATCCCCCCAAAACCCCATCCCCATAGAGTCGGTGCTGCTCCCAGACCACCAAAAACAAAGCTAAAATCAGCAAAAAGCCATTTAAGCATAAAAATTCAAAAACAATAAATAATACAGCTTCATCAACTGCACCAAAGAATAAAACAATTAAATGTGGATTGTTAAACATTAGGTCTCTCTCTTCCAAGTCCCTATTAGTAAATGATTTAATAATTGATCAACGTATTGATTTATTGTGCCTTACAGAAACCTGGTTACAGCAGGATGAATATGTTAGTTTAAATGAATCAACACCCCCGAGTCACAGTAACTGTCAGAATGCTCGAAGCACAGGTTGAGGAGGAGGATTAGCTGCAATCTTCAATTCCAGCTTATTAATTAATCAGAGACCCAGACAAAGTTTTCATTCTTTTGAAAGCCTGACTCTTAGTCTTGTCCATCCTAATTGGGAAAATCAAAAACCTGTTTTATTTGTTATTATCTATCGTCCACCTGGTCCCTACTCAGAGTTTCTGTCTGATTTCTCAGACTTTTTATCTGATTTAGTGCTCAGTTCAGATAAAATAATTATAGTGGGTGATTTTAACATCCATGTAGATGCTGAGAATGACAGCCTCAACACTGCATTTAATCTATTGTTAGATTCAATTGGCTTCTCTCAAAATGTAAAGGAGCCCACCCACCACTTTAATCATACTCTGGATCTTGTCCTAACATATGACATAGAAACTGAAGACTTAACAGTACTCCCTGAAAGCCCCCTCCTGTCTGATCATTTCTTAGTAACATTTACATTTACTTTAATGGATTACACAGCAGTGGGGAATAAGTTTAATTACAGTAGAAGTCTTTCTGAAAGTGCTGTAACTAAGTTTAAGGATCTAATTCCTTCATTGTTATGCTCTTCAGTGCCAACACAGTGCAGAGCAGCTACCTAAACTCTGCTCCCAGTGAGGTCGATTATCTCGTCAATAGTTTTACATCCTCACTGCGTATAACTTTGGATACTGTGGCTCCTCTGAAAAGGAAAGCTTCAAATCAGAAGTGCCTGACTCCGTGGTATAATTCACAAACGCACAGCTTAAAGCAGATAACCCGAAAGCTGGAGAGGGAATGGCGTCTCACTAAATTAGAAGATGCTCATTTAGCCTGGAAAAAGAGTTTGTTGCTCTATAAAAAAGCCCTCCGTAAAGCTAGGACATCTTACTATTCATCATTAATTGAAGAAAATAAGAACAACCCCAGGTTTGTTTTCAGCACTGTAGCCAGGCTGACAAAGAGTCAGAGCTCTGTAGAGCCGAGTATTCCTTTCACGTTAACTAGTAGTGACTTCATGGATTTCTTTACAAATAAAATTTTAGACATTCGAGAAAAAATTATTCATAACCATCTCAAAGATTATTCTTCATGTTCGGCTGTTTTCAGCACTGCTGGTATTTGTTTAGACTCTTTTGCTCCAGTTGATCTTTCAGAGTTAACTTCAATAGTTACTTCCTCCAAACCAGCAACATGTTTATTAGATCCCATTCCTACTAGACTGTTCAAAGAAGTCTTTCCAATTATTGATGCTTCAATCTTAAAAATGATCAATCAGTCTTTATTAGTTGGCTATGTACCACAGACCTTCAAGGTGGCTGTAATTAAACCTCTGCTTAAAAAGCCATCACTGACCCAGCTGTCTTAGCTAATTATAGGCCAATCTCCAACCTTCCTTTTCTCTCAAAGATTCTTGAAAGAGTAGTTGTAAAACAGCTAACTGATCATCTGCAGAGGAACGGTTTATTTGAAGAGTTTCAGTCAGGTTTCAGAATTCATCACAGTACAGAAACAGCATTAGTGAAGGTTACAAATGATCTTCTTAGAGCCTCTGACAGTGGACTCATCTCTGTTCTTGTCCTGTTGGACCTCAGTGCAGCTTTGATACTGTTGACCATAACATTTTATTACAGAGATTAGAGCTTGCTATAGATATTAAAGGTACTGCACTGCAGTGGTTTGAATCATATTTATCTCATAGACTCCAATTTGTTCATGTAAATGGGGAGTCTTCTTCACACACTAAGGTTAATTATGGAGTTCCACAGGGTTCTGTGCTAGGACCAATTTTATTTACATTATACATGCTTCCCTTAGGCAGTATTATTAGAAAGCACTGCATCAATTTTCATTGTTATGCAGATGATACTCAGCTTTACCTATCAATGAAGCCAGATGACACATCAATTAATTAAACTGCAGGAATGTCTTAAAGATATTAAGGCCTGGATGACCTCTAATTTCCTGCTTCTAAATTCAGATAAAACTGAAATTCTTGTTCTCGGCCCCACAAATCTTAGAAACATGGTGTCTAACCAGATACTTACTCTGGATGGCATTACTTTGGCCTCCAGGAACACTGTGAGAAATCTTGGAGTCATTTTTGACCAGGATATGTCCTTCAATGCACATATTAAACAAATATGTAGGACCGCTTTTTTGCATTTGCGCAATATCTCTAAAATTAGAAACATCCTTTCTCAGAGTGATGCTGAAAAGCTCATTCATGCATTTATTACTTCTAGGCTGGATTATTGTAATTCATTATTATCAGGCTGTCCTAAAAGCTTTCTGAAAAGCCTTCAGCTGATCCAAAATGCTGCAGCTAGAGTACTGACAGGGACTAGAAAGAGAGAGCAGATTTCTCCCATATTGGCTTCTCTTCATTGGCTCCCTGTTAAATCTAGAATAGAATTTAAAATTCTTCTCCTCACCTACAAGGTCTTGATAAATCAGGCACCATCTTATCTCAAAGACCTCATAGTACCATATCACCCCAACAGAGCACTTCTCTCTCAGACTGCTGGCTTACTTGTGGTTCCTAGGATACTTAAGAGTAGAATGGGAGGCAGAGCCTTCAGCTTTCAGGCGCCTCTTCTGTGGAACCAGCTTCCAGCTTGGATTCGGGAGACAGACACCCTCTCTATTTTTAAGATTAGGCTTAAAACTTTCCTTTATGATAAAGCTTATAGTTAGGGCTGGATCAGGTGACCCTGAACCATCCCTTAGTTATGCTGCTATAGGCCTAGTCTGCTGGGGGGTTCACATAATGCACTGTTTCTCATTCACCTTATTTACTTTGTTTATACTCCACTCTGCATTTAATCATTAATTGATATTAATCTCTGGCTCTCTTCCACAGCATGTCTTTCTCTCCCCTCAGCCCAACCGGTCGCGGCAGATGACTGCCCCTCCCTGAGCCTGGTTCTGCTGGAGGTTTCTTCCTGTTAAAGGGAGTTTTTCCTTTCCACTGTCGCCAAGTGCTTGCTCATAGGGGGTCGTTTTGACTGTTGGGTTTTCTCTGTATTATTGTAGGGTCTTTACCCACAATACAAAGCGCCTTGAGGCGACAGTTTGTTGTGATTTGGCGCTATATAAATAAAATTGAATTGAATTGAATTGAATTGAATCTTTCACAGGCTGAAAACAGACACAAGCCTATTAATATCATTCATCATGACTAATGCATTAACTTCATATTTTCAGCTTTTATGTGCTAGAACCAAGCACTTCATGTAACTGTTTATGCACAAACACACCACACACTATGTACAATTCTTCATTGACATACCACAGCTGATGTACTGAGACTTAGATATACAACAATACATTAATTTCATCTGGCTTTACAATAGCTCACATGTAAATTTTGGCATAATAATTTCATAATTATGCTAAAAGATCATGTAGTCAACATGTAACATAACAGCAGGAATGCTGTACATCAAATGTCCAGCAGATGTCAGCACTCTTAAATGAGCTGTTGAACAGGTCTTTATGTGATCAGGCTCTTGGTGAAGCAGTTGGCTGGAAAGATTCAGCACATATATGGGGCCTCATCACAGCATCATTAGAGAGCTAAACAGCGGCAGCATAGAGAACAAAGTGAAGTCAGGACTATTTATACACATGATGTAATCAAGGAAGTGGAAACAGCTGGAGACACAGGTGTAGACGATAACAGCAATTATGGAGAGAAGGAAAACTTGAAGGCCAAAAGGATTAAAACAGAATAGAATAGAATAGAATAGAAAGCTTTGATTGTCATCAAGCATGGAGCATGGTGAAAATGTAACAGCTGCCACAGTTCAGTGTCTTTCCTTATAAAACTTAAAGTAGGAAGTCACACTTTCTAAAAATATAAAATAAAATAGAATGTATAAAAAATATGTACATTATAAAAAAAAAGATAACAGAAAAAGACACACTGGAAGGTAAAATAATAAATAAAGACACAAAGAACCAAATATAAATAACAAAATCTATAACCGCTAACAGTAACTAGATTTCTAAAGTAAAAACAAAACTCAAAATATTGCATTGATATTAGGAACCAAGTCACTTGTCAGACACTGGGAATAATAATGAAGCCAAACTGATAACACTCAAATACAAAACTCAAAGTCCTGGGACGAAAGCCAGGGAGCATGACAATAAATAAATTGTAAATCTTCATCTCTAAGCATCCAAAAAAATTAGCGGCCATTATGACACCAGTGATGTTATCAGCAGAGAAAACAGATGGGTGTGTGTGTTTTCAGTTAGGTTCTCTCAGGAGAACATTCCATTGCAGTGAAACAACTTAACCACAATACAACTTCTGTTCTTGAGATGAAACAAAGGAGGTTAGTGCTGTCTGTCTCTGTCAGGGAGGGTAAATTGCCACAGGCAAATACTCTACTCTACAATACTCTGCACAATTATTGTTTATACAAGCATGTTCAAAATAGCTGAAGATATAGTTTTCAGCTATTTTACCTTCCACTGCAGTGTGAGGGGTGGGGGAGTTCAATATAGATTTTTTTAAAAAGAGCAAAGGTCACTGTAAAGATCCTAAAATCTTAATAGGACAGCATAAAATGCGTGTTGCAACTTTATATGTTGCAGCTTTATTCGTAAAGCTTTTTATGCACTGACATAAAATTAGAAATTATTTAGCTTTGCTGTAATCTAAATGGGCAGGTTCGTTACTTTTTACCTTAGACCCACAGTTCTATTAATGCCTGTTTTTACAATGTCTATTTCATCCCTCCTCCACTATTCATCATGCCTCCTCAGCACACAGCAGAGCTTTCCACTTACAAAAATGACTGGCAAAAAAAAAATGAAGGAGCTAGGATAAACAAGTGTCTCTGCGAGTCACTTTAAACTCTGATTTAAAAATCAGTCCATCATTCTGCGATATATTCCAGAAATACGAGCATGAGCTTGTGGGAGTGTGCCTGTGCATGTCCAGACCTACAGTATCTACATAGCAGGTGTCACTTAGATATGTGACGATGCCTTCATGACAATTTAGCAAGCATGATTCAATTTATTGCTCATCACTTTGAGCGCTTGACTCCATCATTCAACAGCACAACCCTGTTGTAGACCTCACAACGAACCATACTGAAACAGAAACATTTAGGTTCACATGTTCTGCTCTTTATGATGTAGATCATAATCTTATACAAACCCAATTTCAAAAAAGTTGGAAAGCTGTGCAAAATATAAATAAAAACAGATCTCATAAACCCATATTTTATTCACAATAAAATGCAGAAAACATATCAAATGTTTAAACTGAGAGAAAAAACAAAACAATTGAGCACAGCAAGGTCAAAATCAATATTGGCTGCACTGCATTGAGAACAGGCATGCCCATGTCATAGAAATTATTGCTCACAGCACCACTCACAGAAATCACTGTCTGTGAACATAGTTCACTGTGCCATCAATAAATAAAGGTTAAAGGTGTGTCGTACAAAGAAGAAAACATATGTGAACATGCTCTAGAAATGGTTGCATCTTAAAAAAGTACATGCTGCATCATATTTAAACATATGCTGTGTTTTCTATTTTCTATGTATTATAAGTAAAATATGAGTTTATAAGATTTGCTAATCATTTTGTTCTGTTTTTATTTATAGGTGCTGTCATAAAATTAGAATATGATGAAAAAGTTGATTTATTTCAGTAATTCCATTCAAAAAGTGAAACTTGTATATTATATTCATTCATTACACACAGACTGATAAATTTCAAATCTTTGTTTCTTTTAATTTTGATGATTATAACTGACAACTAATGAAAACCCCAAATTCAGCATCTCAGAAAATTAGAATATTGTGAAAAGGTTCAATATTGAAGACACCTGGTGCCACACTCTGATCAGCTAATTAACTCCAAACACCTTCAAAGGCCTTTAAATGGTCTCTCAGTCTAGTTCTGTAGGCTACACAATCATGGGGAAGACTTGACAGTTGTCCACAAGATGACCTTTGACACCTTGCAGAAGGAGGGCGAGACACAAAAGGTCATTGCTAAAGAGGCTGCTGTTCACAGAGCTCTGTGTCCAAGCACATTAATAGAGAGGAGAAGGGAACGAAAAGATGTGGTAGAAAAAAGTGTACAACAATAGTGATAACTGCACCCTGGAGAGGACTGTGGAACAAAAGCCATTCAAAAATGTGGGGGAGATTCACAAAGAGTGGACTGCAGCTGGAGTCAGAGCTTCAAGAACCACCACGAAGAGACGTATGCAGACATGGTTTCAACAACAACAACAATTCAGAAAAGCTGGAGGCAGAGTAACCTGGGCTCTCATAACACCTGAGCAGTGCCACAGACTGATCAACTCCATGCCACGCCGCATTACTGCAGTAATCCAGGTAATAGGAGCCCCAACTAAGTACTGAGTGCTGCACATGCTCATACTTTTCATGTTCATACTTTTCAGTTGGCCAACATTTCCAAAAATCCTTTTTTGTGTTGGTCTTAAGTAATATTCTAATTTTCTGATACTGAATTTGGGGTTTTCATTAGTTGTCAGAAACAAACATTTGAAATATATCAGTCTGTGTGTAATGAATGAATATAATATACAAGTTTCACTTTTGGAAAAGAATTTCTGAAATAAATCAACTTTTTCATGATGTTCTAATTTTATGACAAGCACCTGTAGATTTTACACAACTTTCAAACTTTTTTGGAATTGGATTAAATTATTTATGTGAGTGATGGTTGATTGGAATTAGATCACAGTCCAATGTTGAGTCCATATACTGTTGAGGGGACAGCTGTGGCTCAGGAGGTAACCACTGACCTTCTACTAATGGGAAGGTCAGTGGTTCAATCTCCAGCTCCTCCTGACGAATCCATCGGTGTGATTTGTGCCTTATAGTGAGAAAGTGCTTAAAGGGATAGAATAAGGCCGTAGGAGGGCAACAACCCAGCAGCAGGACTGCTACCTCTACATTTGTGCAAGGAGGAACAGGAGGAGCACTGCCAGAGCCCTGCAAAATGACCTCCAGCAGGCCACAAATGTGCATGTGTCTGCACAAACGGTTAGAAACCGACTCCATGAGGATGGTATGAGGGCCCGACATCCACAGATGGGGGTTGTGCTCACAGCCCAACACCGTGCAGGACGCTTGGCATTTGCCAGAGAACACCAGGATTGGCAAATTCGCCAGTGGCGCTCTGTGCTCTTCACAGATGAAAGCAGGTTCACACGTACATGTGACAGACATGACAGAGTCTGGAGACGCCGTGGAGAGCGATCTGCTGCCTGCAACATCCTTCAGCATGACCGGTTTGGCGGTGGGTCAGTAATGGTGTGGGGTGGCATTTCTTTGGAGGGCCGCACAGCCCTCCATGTGCTTGCCAGAGTTAGCATGACTGCCATTAGGTACTGAGATGAGATCCTCAGACCTCTTGTGAGACCATATGCTGGTGCGGTGGGCCCTGGGTTCCTCCTAATGCAGGACAATTCTAGACCTCATGTGGCTGGAGTGTGTCAGCAGTTCCTGCAAGATGAAGGCATTGAAGCTATGGACTGGCCCACCTGTTCCCCAGACCTGAATCCGATTGAGCACATCTGGGACATCATGTCCTGCTCCATCCACCAACGTCACGTTGCACCACAGACTGTCCAGGAGTTGGCAGATGCTTTAGTCCAGGTCTGGGAGGAGATCCCTCAGGAGACCATCCACCACCTCATCAGGAGCATGCCCAGGCGTTGTAGGGAGGTCATACGGGCACGTGGAGGCCACACACAATACTGAGCCTCATTTTGACTTGTTTTAAGGAGATTACATCAAAGTTGGATCAGCCTGTAGTGTGTTTTTCCACTTTAATTTTGTGTGTGACTCCAAATCCAGGCCTCCATTGGTTAATAAATTTGATTCCATTGATGATTTTTGTGTGATTTTGTCGTCAGCACATTCAACTTTGTACAGAACAAAGTATTCAATGAGAATATTTCATTCATTCAGATCTAGGATGTGTTATTTGAGTGTTCCCTTTATTTTTTTGAGCAGTGTATATTGTAGAGCTGCATATTATTTTATTATTATTTTAGTAATCGAGTATTCTATCGATTATTCCATCGATTAATTGACTAATCGGATAAGAAATACTTTTTTATTAACAGTTGATCTGCATATTTTAACTTCCGTACTGCAGTTTTTTGCCGTGTGAACAAACAGCGGTGGATGGAGCAGCTACAAAGTTCTCTTTTTGCTGATCAGGTTGATGAAGGACCTCCAGCTGTTTCACAGATTTAATGGTGGTTACTAAATGAAAAGGCTGCTGTTTTGGACGCTGGAAAAACGTTTCCTTTTGCACTACTTGAGCTCACCGTCTCTTTGCGCTTGCGCAGTTAAAACCGAGTGTTTTGATAAACTAGTGGCTGTGGGAGCCATGGCGCATGTGTGAGTATAGTTGTAATGCTTTGTATTCACAAGCATTCTTGAAAATACGTTTCTACTACAGGTCTATATTTAGTCACTAATAAGGCATTAAAGTATAAAAAATATTTTGACGGAGCCCCTCGGTCCTGGGGGGCGGGCCTTCCGGTACTGAACCACCGCTAGTGCTAATGGCCCGCGCTCGCTAGCAAACCAGTTCTGGTAGCTACAGCTGAAGTAAAGACAAAAATAACAGCTGAGATTCTCAGCGAGCACAACACACACAGACACACAGAGAGCAGTGGAGGCGTGGAAATGCATGTCAGCGATAGTTGCCACCCGTCCCGTAAACCCGCATGTTACGGAGCCGTATTACACAGAGTCCCGTAACATACAGGGTTCTGTATTTTACGAGACAGATGGCAACTCTAGATGATCCACTCTGTGTTAAAGGAAATCAATCGAAGCGACGGAGAGCATTTTAGAATCTGTGTGTGTGTGTTTGTGTGTGTGTGTGTGTGCGTGATTCACACTCCAGTCCAGTAGGTGGCGGTAATGCAGTTCTATGTTGGTTTGCGAGCCACCAATAAACCCGCAAAAAGACGACGGAGCACTAATGCTGGTGAGGAGCGCCGCTTACACGGAGACAACTTAGCGCTGCAGAGTTTAAACAAAGCATCGACACAATAAATTTGTGTCGATAATTTTTTAGAATCGAATTAATCGAATTAATCGAATTAATCGAGTTAATCGATGAATCGTAGCAGCCCTAGTATATTGTTTCTTCTGAATTATTGCTGAGCTCTGAATGGGTTCTACACCAAGGCTAACCTATATATCTGAGTATGTAAGGCTTACTACCATGAACAAGTGGTTTGGGAGACTCATCAGAGAGTAGACTTGTTCCCAGAAACAGAAACTATGTGTAGAAACTCATACTAGTATTCCAGGATATGGATCCCACAGGTATGAGTCCACACAAAAAGGTTCAGAGAAGCTGTTTTATTTGACACTGGAAAAATCTTGATAAGGCCAAAATGATCCATCACAAATAATCGTGCAGAACCACAGATTGAGAGGATGACATATGCAATGGCCCCAGACTCAACCTTAGGCTATTCTCTTTCTGTGGGTAAAGAGGAATGGCTGAAGCAAGATGAGGTGGTGTCAGCCTTGAAGTGGCTCATACTAGTACCATTCTACATACCAAATGAATGATGCCTTCAAGCGCAGAGAATCTGCCCTTCTGGGTTCAAATAGCTATAGGCAAGCTTAAATCATGTGATTTTAAAGCAATCACAAGAAGTGATTACAAAATGTGACTCAAATGTGTGTATTGGATTGTTGTATTGCCATCATTTCTGTGCATGTGTATACAGAGGCAGGAAGATTAAGATTAATATTAAGATAGTGTTTATTTGTCACATGCACAGTTATACACAGTACAATGCACAGTGAAATGTATTTTGTACCTGCAACCATATATACACACACATATAAATAAGAAGAATAAAAATTAAAAAAAAGTAATTCACACTATACACTATACTCTATATACTATACACTATACACACTTTTATAAATTATAATATTTACATTGTGCAATAATGGTCCAGTTAGGGCTCAGAGTTGAGCAGACGGATGGCTTGTGGGTAAAAACTCTTCTTCAACCTTTCAGTCTTAGTCCTCAGGCAGCGGTAACGCCGGCCTGATGGGAGCAGGGAGAAGAGAGAGTGTCCGGGGTGGCTGGGCTGTTTTAGGATCTTCATGGCCCTCAGCCTGCACTGCTTGGTGTAAATGTCCTGCAGGTTGGGGAGGGTGGTTCTGATGGTCCGTTCAGCTGAACGAACCACCCTTTTTAGGGCCATGAAGTCCTGCTTGGTGCAGTTTCCCATCCAGGTGGTGATGCTCCCACGCATGATGCTCTCGATGGTGCAGGTGTAAAAGTTCCTGAGCACCTTGAGTGGGAGCTTGAAGTCTCTCAGCCGCCTGAGGAGGTAGAGACGCTGTCTGGCCTTCTTCACAGTGATGTTTATGTGATGAGTCCAGGACAGGTCCTGTGGTCACTCCCAGGTATTTGAAAGTGTCCACTCTTTCCACCTCAGCACCACTGATGACAAGTGGATGGTAGTCCCTCTGCTGCTTCCTGCTGAAGTCCACGATCAGTTCCTTCGTTTTGCTGACGTTGAGCAGGAGGTGGTTCTCCTGGCACCAGTTCTCCAGGCGGGAGACCTCTCTCCTGTAGGCTGTCTCCTCATTGTGAGAGATTAGTCCCACAACAGCAGTGTCGTCAGCAAACTTGATGATGACGTTGGACTCTGACGTGGCCGCGCAGTCATGGGTGTACAGTGAGTACAGCAGAGGGCTGAGCACACAGCCTTGGGGGGAGCCAGTGTTGAGGGTGAGGGAGGATGAGGTGAGGTGACCCACTCGTACCACCTGTGGTCTGCTGGTCAGGAAGCTGTGAACCCACCTGCACAGGGATGGGCCCAGGCCCAGGTCCAGCAGCTTAGAGACCAGCCTGGAGGGAACTGTGGTGTTGAATGCTGAGCTGTAATCTACAAACAGCACTCTCACATAGTTCCCCTTACCAGTGTCTATGTGCGAAAGGGTCTTGTGGAGGAGGAAGGATATGGCGTCATCTGTGGATCTGTCTGGCCGGTATGCAAACTGTAGTGGGTCGAGGGTGGTGGGCAGTGAGGAGGTGATGAATGTCTTGATGAGTCTCTCAAAACACTTCATCACCACAGAGGTGAGCGCTATGAGCCTGAAGTCATTGGGGCTGCTGGGGTGTGGTTTCTTTGGGACTATGATGGACTTTTTAAAGCAGGTGGGAATCACACACAGTTTCAGTGAGAGGTTGAATATCACTGTAAACACAGGTGCCAGCTGGTCAGCGCAGGTCTTAAGGACACGTCCACTAATACCGTCTGGTCCAGCCGCTTTCCTGGTGTTTACACGTCTAAACGCCCTCCTCACGTCGCGCTCCGTCACAGTGAGTGTCTCCGCCCCTCCGGCCGGGAGCGCAGCGGGCTGTCGGCTTCCCGACTCAAAGCGTGCAAAGAAGATGTTGAGTTCATCAGCCAGAGAAGCGTCGGCACTCACCGGGTGTGTGTGTGGTGCTTTGTAGTCCGTGATGGTGCGTAGTCCCTGCCACAGTCCCCTGGAGTCAGACTGTTGTAGTTGCTGTTCCAGTCTGCGGCCGTAGCGATGTTTAGCCTCTTTCACCGCTCTGCGGACGTTGTATGATGCAACCTTGTAGTCCTCCATGTTCCCAGAGGCGAGGCCGGAGTTGTAGGCAACGGTGCGGGACCTCAGGGCGTCGCGGACAGATTTATCCACCCACGGCTTCTGGTTGGGAAAAGTCCTGATGGTCCTCCTAAGTGAAGTGTCTTCAACAACTTTCCCAATAAATCCCACAACAGTTTCCGTAAACTCCTCGATGTCTCCGCCCGCGCTGCTGCGAAACATGTCCCAGTCGGTTGAATCCAACGCACCCTGCAGTGCGGCCTCTGTTTGATCAGACCACCGTGTCACTTCTCTCACAGCAGGGGGTTCCTGCCTGAGCCGTTGTTTGTATTTCGGCATGAGAAGGACAGCGGTGTGGTCAGACTTCCCAAAAGGCGGAAGAGGCTTTGCTTTGTAGCCATCTTTGAATGGAGAGTAGCAGTGGTCTAGGGCCAGCCAGAAAAAAAGATTAACTACTAGGACGGGGTTTTCATCATTGCTCTGCTGAGCTTGGCTAACAACTACATGTTACTGAACCCTGAGAAGGGCTCATGAGAAATTTCATATTTAAAGAGACCTGAGAACAGACCACAATAGTAAAAGATCACATGAGCATGACAGTCCTGGAGATGTAGATCAACACTAACAGAGATAACAATGCCTCAAACTCATCACACATTAAGAGTCCTGATACCCTAGAAGGGGGTATGATAGATGCAGCCAGATTGTTCCAAGAACAACGGGAGACAACAAAAACGGTGAATAATGTCAACTATAGAGTTTTTACCACCGTAAGGAGTCAGGTCTTAATCAGTCTCATGCTGACCTTCAAACCTGAGGACACTACATCATCTAAAGAGAGCAACTCAGCAATGGCATCTGCACCAGTAGTAGACATTACATCTACTGCTATGACTAACATCTTCAGCTTTGGGTTGAGGGCAGCAAATAACCTGCTTCACCGGTGATGGCAAATGGATGGTCCACATCCAGCAAAGCTGAGCCAGCTACAACCACTAAAAGTATCCCATACTTGACAAGTCCAAAATCAAGCAAAAACACTTACAAGTGGTGGAGTTAATGCCTCGCCACCATGTGCTTTATGCTGTATTGCTTATTCCTAAACCACAAGAAACTGGAAGTTGTGCAACCATTCCATTCCCCAGGTTGAGAGCATGTAAATTAGGAACAACGAAAACAACCAGGTTGAAGGCAACAACCAAATTTGAGTATAATATTTATCCAAAGAGGAGCTTCGTCAGAAGTACACCAGTAAGAGCAGAGAGCTGTGTGGACTTATAGTTAATTTGGAAAAGCTAAAGGCAAGAAATACAGTTTAATGTTGAAATGATGACAGTAATCACTCTTAAGGCTTTTATCTTTTCATGTTGAGGATCTCCTCCCATCGATCACACTGTGATCTTCTTCCAGTTCCCCCAACTGCTCTCATAGCTGATCTCAACATTTGCGCAACCTGGCCAGGCCCTTGGCTTGCTGTGGCTAGCACCCCAGTGCTTTCTCTGTGGAGTTCAGATACCCAGGCAACCCATCTCTCATTCCCAAGCATCTTTGTTGTTGATTCCTACTTTTTAGAGGTACTCACTATTCAATTCTATTCAATTTATATAGCACCAAATCACAATATACAGTCACCTCAAGGTGATGGAGCAGGCCAGAATGTACTCCCGAGCATCCCTTTCCAGGGAGGGGCACCAAATAGGCAGCTTCAGCAGGGATATTGTCCAGCCTTCACCAGGGTGGCAGGCAGACCTAGCTGTGTGGACCCAATGGATAATCTTAGCATGGTTGGAGGATGGAATATAAAGTCTGGTGTGGTGGCCAGTACCCGGATCTGGTTCTAACTGAGCTTGATGAATCTGGTCCTCAATCTCCCAGGTGAGAGCACCAATGATATAGTTGGGAGGTAAGATGTTTTCTAGTGGGCTTGAGTCAGAGTCTGCGGGAAACTGATGGCATAGGGCATCGAGCTTGATATTCCAAGAACCTATGTAATAAGAAATGGAAAAATTGAAGTGATCAAAAACAGGTACAACCTAGACATTTAGCAGTTTTTTAAAAAGTCTTTCAATTCAATTCAATTCAATTTTATTTATATAGCGCCAAATCACAACAAACTGTCGCCTCAAGGCGCTTTGTATTGTGGGTAAAGACCCTACAATAATACAGAGAAAACCCAACAGTCAAAACGACCCCCTATGAGCAAGCACTTGGCGACAGTGGAAAGGAAAAACTCCCTTTTAACAGGAAGAAACCTCCAGCAGAACCAGGCTCAGGGAGAGGCAGTCATCTGCCGCGACCGGTTGGGCTGAGGGGAGAGAAAGACATGCTGTGGAAGAGAGCCAGAGATTAATATCAATTAATGATTAAATGCAGAGTGGAGTATAAACAAAGTAAATAAGGTGAATGAGAAACAGTGCATTATGTGAACCCCCCAGCAGACTAGGCCTATAGCAGCATAACTAAGGGATGGTTCAGGGTCACCTGATCCAGCCCTAACTATAAGCTTTATCATAAAGGAAAGTTTTAAGCCTAATCTTAAAAATAGAGAGGGTGTCTGTCTCCTGAATCCAAGCTGGGAGCTGGTTCCACAGAAGAGGCGCCTGAAAGCTGAAGGCTCTGCCTCCCATTCTACTCTTAAGTATCCTAGGAACCACAAGTAAGCCAGCAGTCTGAGAGAGAAGTGCTCTGTTGGGGTGATATGGTACTATGAGGTCTTTGAGATAAGATGGTGCCTGATTATTCAAGACCTTGTATGTGAGGAGAAGAATTTTAAATTCTATTCTAGATTTTAACAGGGAGCCAATGAAGAGAAGCCAATATGGGAGAAATCTGCTCTCTCTTTCTAGTCCCTGTCAGTACTCTAGCTGCAGCATTTTGGATCAGCTGAAGGCTTTTCAGGGAGCTTTTAGGACAGCCTGATAATAATGAATTACAATAATCCAGCCTAGAAGTAATAAATGCATGAATGAGCTTTTCAGCATCACTCTGAGAAAGGATGTTTCTAATTTTAGAAATATTGCGCAAATGCAAAAAAGCCCTCCTACATATTCGTTTAATATGTGCATTGAAGGACATATCCTGGTCAAAAATGACTCCAAGATTTCTCACAGTGTTACTGGAGGCCAAAGTAATGCCATCCAGAGTAAGTATCTGGTTAGACACCATGTTTCTAAGATTTGTGGGGCCGAGAACAAGAATTTCAGTTTTATCTGAATTTAGAAGAAGGAAATTAGAGGTCATCCAGGCCTTAATGTCTTTAAGACATTCCTGCAGTTTAATTAATTGATGTGTGTCATCTGGCTTCATTGATAGGTAAAGCTGAGTATCATCTGCATAACAATGAAAATTGATGCAGTGCTTTCTAATAATACTGCCTAAGGGAAGCATGTATAATGTAAATAAAATTGG
The DNA here is from genome assembly GCF_007364275.1 of Archocentrus centrarchus. Taxonomy (NCBI): domain Eukaryota; kingdom Metazoa; phylum Chordata; class Actinopteri; order Cichliformes; family Cichlidae; genus Archocentrus; species Archocentrus centrarchus. Next base: position 993,934 of record NW_022060270.1, read on the forward strand.
TCCTAGCACAGAAGCCTGTGGAACTCCATAATTAACCTTAGTGTGTGAAGAAGACTCCCCATTTACATGAACAAATTGGAGTCTATGAGATAAATATGATTCAAACCACTGCAGTGCAGTACCTTTAATACCTATAGTATGCTCTAATCTCTGTAATAAAATGTTATGGTCAACAGTATCAAAGCTGCACTGAGGTCCAACAGGACAAGAACAGAGATGAGTCCACTGTCAGAGGCTCTAAGAAGATCATTTGTAACCTTCACTAATGCTGTTTCTGTACTGTGATGAATTCTGAAGCCTGACTGAAACTCTTCAAATAAACCGTTCCTCTGCAGATGATCAGTTAGCTGTTTTACAACTACTCTTTCAAGGATCTTTGAGAGAAAAGGAAGGTTGGAGATTGGCCTATAATTAGCTAAGACAGCTGGGTCAAGTGATGGCTTTTTAAGCAGAGGTTTAATTACAGCCACCTTGAAGGTCTGTGGTACATAGCCAACTAATAAAGACTGATTGATCATTTTTAAGATTGAAGCATCAATAATTGGAAAGACTTCTTTGAACAGTCTAGTAGGAATGGGATCTAACAAACATGTTGCTGGTTTGGAGGAAGTAACTATTGAAGTTAACTCTGAAAGGTCAACTGGAGCCAAAGAGTCTAAACAAATACCAGCAGTGCTGAAAGCAGCTGAACATGAAGAATAATCTTTGAGATGATTATGAATAATTTTTTCTCGAATGTCTAAAATTTTATTTGTAAAGAAATCCATGAAGTCACTACTAGTTAACGTGAAAGGAATACTCGGCTCTACAGAGCTCTGACTCTTTGTCAGCCTGGCTACAGTGCTGAAAACAAACCTGGGGTTGTTCTTATTTTCTTCAATTAATGATGAATAGTAAGATGTCCTAGCTTTACGGAGGGCTTTTTTATAGAGCAACAAACTCTTTTTCCAGGCTAAATGAGCATCTTCTAATTTAGTGAGACGCCATTCCCTCTCCAGCTTTCGGGTTATCTGCTTTAAGCTGTGCGTTTGGGAATTATACCACGGAGTCAGGCACTTCTGATTTGAAGCTTTCCTTTTCAGAGGAGCCACAGTATCCAAAGTTATACGCAGTGAGGATGTAAAACTATTGACGAGATAATCAACCTCACTGGGAGCAGAGTTTAGGTAGCTGCTCTGCACTGTGTTGGCACATGGCACTGAAGAGCATAACAATGAAGGAATTAGATCCTTAAACTTAGTTACAGCACTTTCAGAAAGACTTCTACTGTAATAAAACTTATTCCCCACTGCTGTGTAATCCATTAAAGTAAATGTAAATGTTACTAAGAAATGATCAGACAGGAGGGGGCTTTCAGGGAATACTGTTAAGTCTTCAGTTTCTATGCCATATGTCAGGACAAGATCCAGAGTATGATTAAAGTGGTGGGTGGGCTCCTTTACATTTTGAGAGAAGCCAATTGAATCTAACAATAGATTAAATGCAGTGTTGAGGCTGTCATTCTCAGCATCTACATGGATGTTAAAATCACCCACTATAATTATTTTATCTGAACTGAGCACTAAATCAGATAAAAAGTCTGAGAAATCAGACAGAAACTCTGAGTAAGGACCAGGTGGACGATAGATAATAACAAATAAAACAGGTTTTTGAGTTTCTCAATTAGGATGGACAAGACTAAGAGTCAGGCTTTCAAAAGAATTAAAACTTTGTCTGGGTCTTTGATTAATTAGTAAGCTGGAATTGAAGATTGCAGCTAATCCTCCTCCTCGACCTGTGCTTCGAGCATTCTGACAGTTACTGTGACTCGGGGGTGTTGATTCATTTAAACTAACATATTCATCCTGCTGTAACCAGGTTTCTGTAAGGCAGAATAAATCAATACGTTGATCAATTATTAAATCATTTACTAATAGGGACTTGGAAGAGAGAGACCTAATGTTTAACAATCCACATTTAATTGTTTTATTCTTTGGTGCAGTTGATGAAGCTGTATTATTTATTGTTTTTGAATTTTTATGCTTAAATAGCTTTTTGCTGATTTTAGCTTTGGTTTTTGGTGGTCTGGGAGCAGGCACCGACTCTATGGGGATGGGGTTTTGGGGGGATGGCAGGAGGAGAGAAGCTGCAGAGAGGCGTGTAAGACTGCAACTCTGCTTCCTGGTCTCAACCCTGGGTAGTCAGTTTTTAGGGTTAATAAATTTGGCCAGATTTCTAGAAATGAGAGCTGCTCCATCCAAAGTGGGATGGATGCCGTCTCTCCTAACAAGACCAGGTTTTCCCCAGAAACTTTGCCAATTATCTATGAAGCCCATGTCATTTTTTGGACACCACTCAGACAGCCAGCGATTCAAGGAGAACATGCGGCTAAACATGTCGCTCCTGGTCTGATTGGGGAGGGGCCCAGAGAAAACTACAGAGTCCAACATCGTTTTTGCAAAGTTACACACCGAGTCAATATTAATTTTAGTGACCTCCGATTGGCGTAACCGGGTGTCATTACTGCCGACGTGAATAACGATCTTACCAAATCTACGATTAGCCTTAGCCAGCAGTTTCAAATTTCCATGAATGTCGCCTGCTCTGTCCCCTGGAAGACATTTGACTATGGTCGCCGGTGTCTCTAGCTTCACGTTTCTCAAAACAGAGTCACCAATAACCAGAGTTTGTTCCTCGGCGGGTGTGTCGCCGAGTGGAGAAAAACGGTTAGAGACGTGAACAGGTTGGTGGTGTACCCGGGGCTTCTGCTTAGGACTACGCTTCCTCCTCACCGTCACCCAGCCGGCCTGTTTTCCCTGCTGCTCGGGATCTGCTGGGGGGGAGCTAACGGCGGCTAAGCTACCATGGTCCGCACCCGCTACAGGGGCCTGGCTAGATGTAGGATTTACCAGGGTGCGGAGCCGAGTCTCCAGTTCAGAAAGCCTGGCCTCCAGAGCTACAAACAGACTACATTTATTACAAGTACCGTTACTGCTAAAGGAGGCCGAGGAGTAACTAAACATGTGACACCCAGAGCAGGAAAGTGCAGGAGAGACAGGAGAAGAAGCCATGCTGGTAGTGAGTCGGCTAAGGGCTAAGCTACTAGCTGAGCTAAGCTAGCGAATTTCTAAAAACAAATAAAGTGAGTAATGTGAATACAGGTGATTCAGCAAAGAGTATGCTATTTAAAGTAGGTGAAGATTACACTAAAATATGTTATTATCCAGATAAATCGAGTTATACAGATATAACAGCTAACAGACAGCAAAACACTGTGCTCCGAAACAGGAACAGGAAGTGATACAATACCGCAGTGAGAGCCAACACCCAGCAATTGAGTCTTTGATTTCTAGGAAGCAGCAGTTGGAGTGCCGGTCCAGCCTGTCACGGAGCAGCGGTTTGGGGCCTTTGTAGTCAGGCCACACAATAAAAGGTTGTTCAACCCCTTCCAACAAATGCCTCCACTCTTCCAAAGCCAATTTCACTCCTAGAAATTCCCTGTTACCAACATTATAGTTTCTTTCTGTGTGAGTTAAATGTTTGGAAAAGAAGGCACAGGGGTGCAGCTTACTATCTGGGTCCACACACTGGGAGAGCACCAGCCCCACCCCGCAATCTGAGGCATCCACCTGTACTATGAACTACTTGTGTGGGTCAGTATAAGTCAACAGTGGTCCATCCATCCATTCGCTTCCGCTTATCCTGTTCAGGGTCGCGGGGGGGGGGCTGGAGCCTATCCCAGCTGTCATAGGGCGAGAGGCAGGGTACACCCTGAACAGGTTGCCAGCCTGTCACAGGGCCAACACAGAAAGACGAACAACCTTTCACACTCACTTTCACACTCTCATTCACACCTATGGGCAATTTAGAGTAGCCAGTTAACCTAACCCCAGTAAGTGCATGTCTTTGGAATGTGGGAGGAAACCGGAGTACCCGGAGGAAACCCACGCAAGCACGGGGAGAACATGCAAACTCCACACAGAGAGAGGGAGAGGCCTGGGCCAAGGTGGAATTGAACCCAGGCCTTCCAGATGGTATTCGATCTGTGAGGCAGCAGTGCTAACCACTGCGCCACCGTGCTGCCCAAGTCAACAGTGGTGCAGTACTGAATTTCTTTAGTTTTTGAAATGCTTGAACAGCTTCAGGAGTCCAATAAAGGGTCTGTAAGTAGAGGTGAGGTTGGTTAGAGGCAAAGCAGTTTGACTTTAATTCCAGATATACAAGGGTTTAGCAAAGCTGAGAAAGCACAGCAGTTGTTTCCTAGATGTGGGTGCGGGCCAGTCCAGAACGGTTCTGACTTTCTCAGAATCAGTCTTCACCTGGCCACTGTTTAAGATATAGCCACAAAATGACACTGATTGTGAGTGAAATTCACATTTTCAGAAGTTTAATATTCTATTGCCATGTTGACATTATCGATAGGAATTTGTTGCAGTACTGACAAGAAACACTCACTCAGCGTGACAAATTGGATTAAATACCTGAATTAAAAACAATACAAATCCATCCATCCACCCACCCACACATCCATTTTCTTTCACTTATTGCTGGATGGGTTGCAGGGACAGCAGCCTAAGCAGAGAAGCCCAGCTACCTCCTCACCCTATCTCTAAGGCAGAGGCCAGCCACTCTTCTGAGGAAGCTCATTTCTGCCACTTTTGTCCACAATATCATTCTTTTGGTCACTACCCAAAGCTCATGACCATAGATGAGGGTCCAGCATCCACATCACTGCAGACGCAGCACAATCTGTCTTTCAATCTCCCACTTCCTTCTCCCGTCACTCGTGAAGAAGACCCTGAGATACTTAAACTCCTCCACCCGGGGCAGGAACTTGTCCCTGAGCTGGAATAGGCATGCCACCCTTTTCCAGCTGAGGGCCATGGCCTCAGACTTAGAGGTGCTGATTCTCATGCCAGCCCCTTCACACTCGGCTGTGAACTGTTCTACTGCGAGCTGGAGGCCACCACCTGATGAAACCAACAGACCACATCATCCACATGAAGCAGAGATGAGATTCTGAGGCCACCAAGGAAGAAGCCTTCCGCCACATGGCTACACCTAGAAATTCTGTCAATAAAAATTATGAACAGAATCCGTGACAAAGGGCAGCACTTGTGAAGTCCAACGCCCACAGGAAATGAGTCCAACTTACTGCCGGCGATATGGACCAAGCTCTCACTATGGTTGTACAGGGACTGAATGGTCCGCAACAAATTGGACAGACACCCCATACTTCCGCAGGATCTCCCACAGGATACCCTTAAGGCGTGGTCGAATGCCTTATTCAAGTCCACGAATCATATGTAGACTGGATGGGCAAACTCCCACACACACTTGAATATCCTTGAGAGGATTCTCAAGATGGCGCCGGTGAGGTCAGCAGCCGTCGTACCTGCTCCTACGCTTTGTTTGTATATATTAGGTTTAGCTCTAATTTTGGACTTTATAATTCCGCCTGCTCTGTGTCATATCACGTATGACAGACAGACTCTTTTTAATATCAGAATACAGCACTCTGGCTGTATTCTGACACCTTTTTCTCCCGACCCGACTTGGCCTCGGGAGATACTGCGTTTCCAGTGGGCCAGCTCAAACAAAGGACCCAGGTCACGGACAAGGCCCCGAGGGAAAAGAGCCGGCGTAAGAGAGAGGCTGAGGCGCAGAGCGCACCAAACGCCACTGCCGAGCATCCTGTTGGCTAATGTCCAGTCACTGGATAACAAGCTGGACGAACTCAGGGCCAGGATACAGTTTCAGAGGGACATAAGGGACTGCAACATCATCTGTCTCACGGAGACATGGCTGACTCCCCTCATACCGGACCACGCCGTACAGCCGTCGGAGTTCTTCAGTGTTCATCGCACGGACAGAACGAGTGAGTCTGGAAAATCAAGAGGAGGAGGTGTGTGCCTAATGATTAATAACAACTGGTGTGACAGTAGGAATGTTGTCCTTCTGAAACAATCATGTTCACCTAACCTGGAGCTCCTAACCCTGAAATGCCGCCCCCACTACCTGCCCCGCGAGTTTACGTCGGTCATCTTCAGCGCCGTCTATATTCCACCTCAGGCGGACACAAACACTGCACTATCCGAGCTACATGAGGCTATTTCCACCTATCAGGCTAACCAGCGTGATGCGGCTCTCATCGTAGCCGGGGACTTTAACAGTGCAAACTTGAAAAAGGTGATACCGGAGTTGATTCAACACATCGACTGCCCCACCAGAGGAGAGAGGACCCTAGACCACTGCTATTCTCCATTCAAAGATGGCTACAAAGCAAAGCCTCTTCCGCCTTTTGGGAAGTCTGACCACACCGCAGTACTTCTCATGCCGAAATACAAACAACGGCTCAGGCAGGAACCCCCTGCTGTGAGAGAAGTGACACGGTGGTTTGATCAAACAGAGGCCGCTCTGCAGGGTGCGTTGGATTCAACCGACTGGGACATGTTTCGCAGCAGCGCGGGCGGAGACATCGAGGAGTTTACGGAAACTGTTGTAGGATTTATTGGGAAAGTTGTTGATGACACTTCACTTAGGAGGACCATCAGGACTTTTCCCAACCAGAAGCCGTGGGTGGATAAATCTGTCCGCGACGCCCTGAGGTCCCGCACCGTTGCCTACAACTCCGGCCTCGCCTCTGGGAACATGGAGGACTACAAGGTTGCATCATACAACGTCCGCAGAGCGGTGAAAGAGGCTAAACATCGCTACGGCCGCAGACTGGAACAGCAACTACAACAGTCTGACCCCAGGGGACTGTGGCAGGGACTACGCACCATCACGGACTACAAAGCACCACACACACACCCGGTGAGTGCCGACGCTTCTCTGGCTGATGAACTCAACATCTTCTTTGCACGCTTTGAGTCGGGAAGCCGACAGCCCGCTGCGCTCCCGGCCGGAGGGGCGGAGACACTCACTGTGACGGAGCGCGACGTTGAGGAGGGCGTTTTAGACGTGTAAACACTAGGAAAGCGGCTGGACCAGACGGTATTAGTGGCGACCTCATCCACCCCAGGGGCCCTGCCACCAAGGAGTTGCTGCTTCAGTGACCTCACCCCCAGTGATGGGTGAGTCATCCCCCTCATCCCCAGACTCTACTTCCACTACAGAAGGTGTGTCAGTGGGATTAAGGAGGTCCTTGAAGTATTCCTTCCGCTAACTGATGCTTTAGTCAGGCAAAGTCAGCAGCACCCCACCACTATAGACCATGTGAGTAGAGCAGTGCTTTCCCCTTCTGAGTCACCTTATAGTTTTCCAGAATTGCTTTGATGCCGTCCGAAAGTCTTTTTTCCACGGCCTCACCGAACTCCTTCTACACCTGAATTTTTCCTTCGGCCACTGCCCGAGCCACATTCCGCTTAGCCTGCCGGTACCCGTCAGCTGCCTCCCTAGTCCCAATGTCTCAATGTCCTCAGCCTCCCTTGGAATGCTGCCAAACTTCTGCTAGACATGGGAGTTGAAAATTCCACAGACTGGGGCCTCTGCCAGGCATTCCCAGTGCACCCTCACAATACATTTAGGTGCATTGGGTCTGTCCAACAGTCAGCAGTGGTAATTTTTAACTTGAGTACAAGGTGAATGGTTAAACAGTTTCTGTGGTTTTCAGTTCAATCGAGAACTGGGGTAACATCTCTTTAAGAGACTTAGAATATATGAAGTATATCATATCAAATATATCAAATTGAATATTTATTTAAACTTTGATCAAGAAAGACATTTCTTATTTTTATCAACAATACAAACATGTTTTTATGACAAAACAGCACAATATCTCAAAATATATTCATATCTTCTATTTCATGTTAAAACCACTTTTTTCACTGTCAGATTGTTGTGTATTTTAAAATTGCTAACTCAGTACTGAAGCTGTTCAGTTTCCTTTCAGCCATCTTTTCATGACACCTGTTTAAAAAAAAAGGTAGACAATAAGTCAGTGTCAGTGTATGTAATTCAATGTCTCATCTCTCCCCCTCTTGATTGGGCTCTCTCAATGTACCACTGAATTTTTCAAAGTCACCCTGTAGAGGAAAAAAAAAGGTGAAGTAATCTAGTGTCTCTGCAAGTGGCCCATCACATTAGGCTCAAATGTAAAAATCAGTCAGTCCAAAGTATCCTCCTGTTTTCTATCATTTCTCAAGAGAAAACAGTGAATCTTAACTAGATTGAAACATTACTGTTGTGGTAAACAAAAAAAGATATAAAGCAAGCATTAAATACAGGCTCACAAACTGCAAGCTCTTCTGCTTGAAAGTTAAACGTAACACCTTGAATTTCAGCTTCACTGCCTATAGAGCATTGGCACTAAATGTGATTACTGGAAACCTCGAGTATCAGCCCAGCCTCCCATCAAAGATAACAAAATTATCTACAACTTACAAGGGCAGCTGTGGCTCAGGTGGTAGAGCAGGTCCTCTACTAACTGGAAGGTTGATGGATCAACCTCTAACTCCTCCAGTCTGCATGCTTAAGGATCCCTGGGCAGGATACTGGGTTGTTCCCAATGCATCCATCAGAGAGTGTGTGAGAATGATAGAAAGCTCTTAGGAATAGATAAAATTGCTGAAAAATTGATGAATTGTGTGTGATTGGATGAATGAGACTTGTAGTAGAAAGTGCTTTGAGTGCTCAACTGAGTAGAAAGGTGCTATATTCATATACTTCTTCCCTCCCACCTTTCTCATTTTAATTGATCTTCAACTGTGTTTATATGAATGAAGGAAATTTGTAATGCCTGATTTTGTTTGAATAGTTATTGCACTGGGATAGACGGGGTGTACCCTGCCTTTTGCATGAATGGATTTTTATTTATTGGCTTATTTTCTGCATTAGTTAAATAAATGCATTAATCAAAGTTTTAAGAACTTAAACTTAAAAGTCAGCAAATGCCATGTTGAGTATTAATAAATTTCTTTGTAGAGCACAAGTTAACTAACAAACAATTTAAATGTCAAGATATAACAATTCATTCATTTAGGAATGATAGATCTCTGTGGAGCCCTCTGTTAATGCTACAAGTAGCAAAAAATATCAAGCATAAATTAGCTCATGAAATGGGTCTATGCCATTTCATTTTTGACTGCTAGCAAGGGAGGAGTAAATATGTGTGAGAAAATATGTTGTTTTTAATTTGCCAGTGCCTGGCGAGGAATGCACACCTATGCAGTCAGAGAGTTTAGGCAGGAATTTGAGGAGTTGTCTGACAATAGTAAGTCTTAGAATAACAAACATCTGTACATGTTCCCTCAGAGCAGTGTTAAAACCTGTTTTTGATCCAGCTTGGATTCAGAGGGATACATGCATGACTGAACATGTGGGCTCCCCCTCAACAGGTACATCATGAAGAACGGTAATAAAGGCCAGAGACCGGTGTAAACTGTTATCTCTACAAACACATTCAGCATGAATAGATAAGAATCAGTTTGTTCACATTTAAATGTATTCATCTAAATATTTCTATTTTATATTCATGTACATTTATACATAAATTTCTGGTTCTGGCCGTTGGGCCCCTGCACTAATCATTTCCACTACACTACTACCTGATTGATGCCTGAAAGAGAAAACAATACCCTTTTTGCATAAGCTTGGTAGAATCAAATATGAGGCTAGAGTACATATCTTCAGTCAGCAACTGGCTACAATGTTTCACTGACCATGTTTGTTATTTTTATTTCATTTTTTGTATTTCTATCAGCCCCAACATAGCTCTTTAGCAACAGAGAAGGTATGGGTAGTATTTCAGTATCCTTTGTAATATGCTGCTGTAAACCTTGGGGAAAAATGATCACAGTTCTTTCTTATACTGTGAGAGGCTAAATGTGACATTCTGTGAATTATTTGTTTTTATTTGTAGGCATGTAAATGAATGTAAAAGGTGGTCATGTTGTATATTTATAAAACTTTACTTATTACTGCGGCTGTCATGTAATGAGGCCCAGACTGACAGACTACAAAAGCTTTGAATAAATTATTGCACTTATGTAGGAACAAATTATGTGGGTGGGAACTGTGTTAGTGCTTTTTTTTGGTCCTGACCACAAAGGGAGCAACTGTATCTTCTAAACATGCCATTATATCCCAGGTTTCCTTAAAGGTGACTGCTGTTTTACTATAACACAACTTTCTATTGATTATTGACTTTGTTGGATTCTTATCATTTTCCATTAACTCACAGCCTTTATACTCCTTTATGTGCCTTATTTGTTCAAATAAAACCTCAAATTGTAGGTTAAGCACAAAAGTCTTTGACATCCCCATTGTGCTCTGCAGTAAAGTTTAGTTTCTAAGGCACTGCACAGCATACTCATACAGATGGTTTTATTACCACTGAGTGAATGACAGCTGGCTATGTTCAAATTAGTGCTCAAATATAACTGTAGCCTAACAAACATGCAGCATTTGTCTGTTCTGCGCCTGTGACATTATCTCCTGTCTCTATCTACAAGTTAAAGAAAACGATATCTCCAAACAAAAGCCTTATTGTCCAACTCTGGCAACAAGCAATCCCAAAATGTGCCAAAAGAACGAAAGGTGTTTTCCAGGAATATTTCTTTGACAAATAAGCATTGTTTGAAAACTGGCAGCGGAAAGCTGTGTTTCCACAATACAAAACATTCTCTCTTCCAATCACAAACACCTGATTTCAAGCTCCACTCATTATTAAACCAATAAATAATGATAGCATGACATTTATTTTGACAAACATTGACGTCATGTCCTGTAAATGATCATTAATGCCTGCACAGAGACTGAAATTGTTAGTTACAGAGAGATACCACTGTCTTATTTATGTTCTGCCTCTGTTTTATTTTAGGCTTGGACGACATGTTTAGGGACCATTTCCAGATTTTCCAGAGAGTACAAAGCGAACTCTTTTTCAGACCCCCCCAAGCAAACAAAGAAAATGTTGATCTGTTTTCACGATGTTTAATTTCACCTGGGTTTTTGGTATTGTAATGTAACAGGAAGTATTAAAACTATGGAACCCCACAAGGGACATGGGAGAAAAAAAAAAGGATTTACTTTTAGATTTTAGATTTACTTTTAGGCCGTAGGCTTCCACATTAATCTTGATACAGCAGCGTCCGTCAGGACGTTGAAAGGATCGGTGAGAGATTGCAGCAAACGTCGCCTTTAATTTATAATTCAGTGGTTCCTGTTGGTCGTAACCAAAACTGTTCAGGCATGAAGGAATGAACCTGACTGACTGTCTCGCTCTCACTGCTTCACTGATCGCCACAAACACACACGGCGCTGCCCCGCCCCCTATATATATATATACACATATATATGTATATATATATATATATATATATATATAGATATATATATATATATATATATATATATATATATATATATATATATATATATATATACACATATATATGTATATATATATATATATATATATATATATATATATATATATATATATATATATATATATATATATATATATATATATATATATGTATATATATATATATACATATATACATATACATAAAATAAAAGCTCAAGCTGAGTGTGTGTATGTGACATCTCACAAAAACACATCCTGGTGTTGAAAAATTCTGTAGATCTTGGTATCAAATATAGTCTTTCCTACCTATTAAAACATTGTATTGTTGCACTAATAAAAGTCCATTCCTCGATTCTCTTCTGTTTATCCTTTTCAGGGTCACGGGAGGGCTGGAGCCTATTCCAGCTGTCACAGGGCGAGGGGCAAGGTATACCCTATAATTAACAGATATATTAGAATTTATAGGGTGCAATAACTGATTTGAATTTTAATGTGAATGTGTACTGCACTGAATGTACACAAAATGTACACGCCACCACACTGTACAGAGTGGCAGCAGAGCGATTTGTCATCTAAATAGCCAGTCTTGTGCCAAAAAGTTATTTCTGGTATTTATATTGTTGTAAATGACTTGCAGGCCTATAATCTGTCAATCATATCTCAAACACCATCTCTTATGAATGATATCAGTTCATTTTGAGTCATAAAGAACATTTCTGTCACATGGTAGAAGCTGCAGTCAGTTTTTGGCAAAGTGACTTTCATATTGTAGCGATTCTGTTAAAGTTAGATGGTTCTGTGCAGATGGTTCTGTAATTTCCCACTGTTTTGCTGACACTTGAACATATGTGTGCGCACGGAGGGAGAGAGAGAGAGTGAGTCAAAGGGAGTCCCCTTTTGTTGTTACTGTTTTGTTTTGATTGCGTCACACAGCAACCATTTAATTGTTAATAAAAGGGCAACTTTTGCTGGCAATCTGTCGCCATCTTCTTCAACATCTTAACAGACCCTACAATATATTCTTTATTAATGAGGGTAAGAACAAGTCATTTCTTCATTTTATATATAAGCCCTTCATAAATCATGTGCACCAGTATATTTACTGATATAAGCAAAGAAAAAACATTTAAAAAAAAAAAAAAGAAAATCCCTTTTTAACACAACACCAGAAACCTGAAAACTCCGCTGTCACCGTGTTTTGTGTACATACAGCGCTCGTACTGCGCCACTTCTTAGGCTGGGGCATCGCTCGGACCTCTCTTTGGCACCAAGGGGGACAGCACACACACCCCCGGACCTCAGTTAGTCCTTTAGCGACTTCTGAGACAGCTGACAGCGAGTTCTGTTACACAAAATTTGGTAACAGTGCCTGCGGCAGATCGCCAGATTATGCACAAATATCCAGGCCAGTATAATTGGAAATAAGCCAGGAACACGTAGAATAAAATCCATCATAGTTTTCTGCAGTTTACTGCGTACAGTTTCCATTTTTGGAACAATGCTTCCATTTGTTGAATTTATCTCTGGCGGCTTTGGCTGCTTTCCACACCTGCTGCGCTGCACTCACAGCTTGTTCCTGTCTAATATCGTCAGTAGAGTCATTTTGTGAATCGATGATGGACTATTTTAGAGAATTCAATGAGGCCTTCAAACTGATCCACCAGACCTGAGGCCATATCGCTGCAGACCATGCAATGGTGTAGTGCTCTGCTGCGGTCAACTGGCAGCCTCAAATTACACAGACCAACCAACATTTTCTAACTATTTGAACAGCGTGCTCTGGGTATTACCCCCGTTCCCCCTGTCGTACGTTTTGTACGCTCTGGAAAATGTTGATATTTGTGAAGCGTCCCTTACTGTCTCATACGTACAGATGGATTTTTAAATCAGCACCCCGGAGTTAATTCAGGTCCTTTGAGGAGCTAATACAGTACAGGACTATGAGGTCTTTGAGATAAGATGGTGCCTGATTATTCAAGACCTTGTAGGTGAGGAGAAGAATTATAAATTCTATTGTAGATTTAACAGGGAGCCAATGAAGAGAAGCCAATATGGGAGAAATCTGCTCTCTCTTTCTTGTCCCTGTCAGTACTCTAGCTGCAGCATTTTGGATCAGCTGAAGGCTTTTCAGGGAGCTTTTAGGACAGCCTGATAATAATGAATTACAATAATCCAGCCTAGAAGTAATAAATGCATGAATGAGCTTTTCAGCATCACTCTGAGAAAGAATGTTTCTAATTTTAGAAATATTGCGCAAATGCAAAAAAGCGGTCCTACATATTTGTTTAATATGTGCATTGAAGGACATATCCTGGTCAAAAATGACTCCAAGATTTCTCACAGTGTTACTGGAGGCCAAAGTAATGCCATCCAGAGTAAGTATCTGGTTAGACACCATGTTTCTAAGATTTGTGGGGCCGAGAACAAGAATTTCAGTTTGATCTGAATTTAGAAGCAGGAAATTAGAGGTCATCCAGGCCTTAATATCTTTAAGACATTCCTGCAGTTTAACTAATTGATGTGTGTCATCTGGCTTCATTGATAGGTAAAGCTGAGTATCATCTGTAATCCCATGTAAACTGACACCCATTTGGAACATTTCAGATATGTCAGAAAAAGAAAGTATTCAATTTTTCAGCATGGGAAGAGAGGAATAAAGAATCTAAAACATGTTATTCAAGATAGAACCTTTATTTCATTTCCAGAACTTATTTCAAAATATTGAATCAGCAACAGTAAATTTCTTGAATATCATCAACTGAGGTCGATCATACAGGGAAGATTTAATTTAAATCATTTGAACTTAGAGATGCCTGTGTGGGTAACAGAATTTCTAAATTTCCCCTAAATTATTATCAAAAATATATGTTATTGTTATAAATTAATTATTTGATTTCCCTCCCAACTGCAAAATGGGAGCGAGAGCTTTCCATCAACCCAGATGAAAAGTTTTGGACACAGATATGTTTAAACACCTTCAACATGACTGAAAACCAAAATTTACAACTTATGCAATACAAAACTCTCCATAGAATACACTATAAGGACACAGAATGTTCCAAATGGGCCTCAGACACTCAAATAAGATAAGATAAGATAAGATAAGATAAAACTTTAATGATCCCACGACGGGGAAATTTGCGCATTACAGCAGCTCAGTACAGAAAACTAAAAATAGAATAGAATAAAATAGAAAAACACTATACACATATACATAAGCACTATATACAGAAAATATATAGTCAATACACACATGTACATATATGCACCCACTGTTCAGGCAATCATGCTAAGAGCTATATCCATGCTATTTGGTCGTGTACGCCTGTTCAGAGGTTCTGGCAGAAGATATGTGAAGACTTATCCACGTTTTAATTGCGGTATCCCAGCCTCACCCACACTGTGCATCTTAGGTGATGTAAGTGAATTAGATATAGAAGCAAATACATCACACATAGTTCTTACTGCCTTATGCTTCCCTAAGAAAACTATCCTCATGAATTCAAAATCAAAAAATTATTTATGTATTACTCACTATAGGAATCTAAGCTAGAGCACATTAGTCTGGAGAGAATGTCTGCCAACTCCAACAACCAATTGGACAAATTTGAATCTCTCTGGTCTCCACTGATCAGCTCCATCACTTAGTGGGGGGGTGATCAGCTGTAGTCTCGTCTAGGAACAGTGGTTTCCCACATGAGGCCAGCTGGTCCTGGGCTCAGGACAGTTTGTGTGTGTGTGTCTTTGTGTCATGTTTGTTGTTGTCTTGTTTTGGTGTAGAGCAGGGATCCTTAAATCCAGGCCTCGAGGGCCGGTGTCCTGCAGGTTTTAGATGTGTCCCTGATCCAACACTCCTGAACCAAATGGCTGAATGCTAATGACTTCTATATTTGACTCAGGTGTGTTGAAGCAGAGACACATCTAAAACCTGCAGGACCCCGGCCCTCAAGACCTGGATTTGAGGATCCCTGGTGTAGAGGCTCAGCCTGAAACTACCCTCTGTGGTGGGGGCGGTGGGCTGGCCTGGAGCGCGGTGGTGCTCTGGGGTGTGGTCACTCCAGACCAGAGGCGCAGCTATATAATTTCTCAGGTGTATATGAGCACATTTTTAGCCCCCCCCCCTCCCTTGTGCAGTGCCCCTATGCGTTGCATATAGTGCATACCAACTTTTTTGCGCCACTGCTCCAGGCCTCAGACTTGGGGTGCTTACTGAGCCAGTAGTTAGCTGGTTCACTTCCTCCGGGAGTAGGTGTCTACCTGACCCTTCCCCCCCGCCCACTCAATCAAACAACACGTCACTCACACATGTACGGCCTCCGGGATGGGGATGGGATGACCTATCACAGTCTACCAATCCAGTGGCACCGCCCCACATCTCCACGCGATGTTGCAGCCCTACAACAACCAGAGCCTTCAGGAACTCAGGGCGAATCTCATACCCCCAAGGGACCCTGCCACCAAGGAGTTAATTAACCACCTCAGTGACCCCACCCCCAGTGATGGGTGAGTTATCCCTCTCATTTCCAGACTCTGCTTCCACTACAGAAGTCGTGTCAGTGGGATTAAGGAGGTCCTTGAAGTATTCCTTCCACTGCTTGACTATAGTCTCAGTTGAAGTCAGCAGCACTCCACCTGCACTATAAACCGTGTGAGTAAAGCATTGCTTTCCCCTCCTGAGTACCCTGACGGTTTGCCAGAATCATTTTGACGCCATCCAAAAGTCTTTTTCCATGGCCTCACTGAACTCCTCCCACAGTTTTTGCTTTGGCCACCGCCTGAGCCATATTCCACTTGGCCTGCCGATACCTGTCAGCTGCCTCCGGAGTCCCAAAGGCTAACAAACTGGTTCGGCGATTACCACCACGACGGGCACCAACCACCTTGCAGCCACATCTCTGAGCAGCAGCCTCAACAATGGAGGTGCGGAACATGGTCCATTTGGTCTCAATATCCTCAGCCTCCCTGGGAATGCTGTCGAAGTTCTGCCGGAGGTGGGAGATGAAGATCTCATGGACTGGGGCTTCTGCCAGGCGTTCCCAGCACACCCTCACAACATGTTTAGGTGCGCCAGGTCTGTCCAGCATCTTCCCCCCGCCACCTGATCCAATTCACCATCAGGTGGTGATCAGTTGACAGCTCAGTTCCTCTCTTCACCCGAGTGTCCAGAACGTACGGCCGCAGATCGGGTGATACAATTACAAAATTGATCATCGACCTGCGACCTAGGGTGTCCTGGTGCCACGTGTACTTATGGTCATCCTTATGTTCGAACATGGTGTTCATTATGGAGAAACTGTGGTTTGAACAGAAGTCCAATAACAAAACACCATTCGGGTTCAGATCGGGCAGGCCGTTCCTCCCAATCACGCCCCTCCAGGTCTCACTGTCTTTGCCCACATGAGCGTTGAAGTCTCCCAGCAGGACGATGGAGTCACCAGATGGAGCACCCCGCCCAGCGACTCCAAAAGAGGGTGGGTACTCTGAACTGTCATTCGGCACATAAGCGCAAACAACAGTCAGGACCCGTTCCCTGGTCCGAAGGCGCAGGGAAACTACCCTCTCATCTACCAGTGAAAACTCTGACATACAGACAGCAAGGGTATACAAAAATACCCACCCCAGCTCGTCGCCTCTCACCGAGGCCAACTCCAGACTGAAACAGAGTCCTGCCCCTCTCCAGGAGACTGGTTCCAGAGCCCAGGCCATGCATTGAGATGAGCCAAACTATATCTAGCCAGTGTTTCTCAATCTCACGCACTAGCTTGGGTTCCTTCCCTACCAGAGAGGTGACATTTCATGTCCCAATAGCCAGTATCAATAGCCAGGGATCGGTCCGCCATGGCCTTTGCCCTTGGGCACCGCCCGACACGCACTGCACTCGACCCCTATGGTGCCTCCTGTGGGTGGTGGGCCTACCGGAGGGCGGGCCCAAGTCATCTCTTTGTGCTGCGCCTGGCTGGGCACCACAGGCTAATGCCGAGCCACCAGACGCTCTCCCTCAAGCTCCCTCCCAAGGCCTGGCTGGGGTGGGGCCCTGGTAACCCTAACCCATTATAATCGATTGTACTTATGTCCTGTTTAAAAATTTTCTTTTACTTTTGTTTAATGCAAACAAACACACTGTGTTGCAGTAGGACGTGTTATAGTTGCTGTTTTGGGGAGGGCAGTGGATGTCACAACACTTGTTTCGGAACCAGTCTCAGCAGGGTCAGTAAATGTAGACCTAGTTTCCCCTCTCTCCTCCAACTGCATCAAGGGATGGAAAGTTCTTATATGTTGGTGCAGCTTTGTGTTGGAACCTAATCTAACTGCAATTTTCAATTTGCAATGATAGCACTCTGCTATTTCCTTAAATTGCAGCTAAATGCTGCTTCTTTTATGGGTATCATTCACATTCATGTGTTTTTGCATCACTGTCTCCAACTGTCTTGCTGTCTGTACCTGGACTACGCCCACACATGGTGGAATATTTGTCTCCCTCTCTGCTTTAACTAATGGTATAATCCCATGTCCCCCTGTGTGATTGGCTGCATGCTGTGCCCATCAATTCTGCCCCATCCTCAGGTTTGTGTGCAGAGCTAATGAGAAATTGTGGAGCTAGCTCTCAAGTCAAATCAGAGTTTATTTCTATAGCACATTAAAACAACTTCAGTTGATCAAAGTGCTGTACAGTTTATACAACTGTACAGCACTTTGGTCAGCCTGCAAGGCCTTCTCTGCTGGCCTAAAAAATATCTGAATCACAGACTGATGTTAATTATATCTTGTCCATCACTACTTGTTAAATTCTTCCAAATGGTTTGTACGGTTCCTTTCATAGCTTTTCCTGTGGTCGCGCTGTTTCCAGACGTGTATTTTCATATTAAAGCATTTAACCAATCACATTTCAGCCATCATTTGTTGCCAGGGTCAAAGAAATCTGCCTGGAGGCCTTCACAATCAGTTCTGCGGTCCCTGTAGCACAAAATAAGCGTCAATCAAACAGTTTGATCAACCAATCAGATTTTGAGTTGGCAACACCGAGGCCCTCTAGCAGGCATAGATCTATTCATACACTTGATTGGATAGTCAGTGTACTAGCCAGAGCTAGCAAACTGCATCTGTAGCCAGCTGCACAAGCAAAAATATGGTTGTGTTGATTTTATAGCTGTTTTGTCGACCCACAATGGCTGAAGAGGGAGAAGAAATGGATTTGGTTGCAGATTTATTGTCAAAGCCATTTTCAAGACGGACTTTTCATGAAAAGCTGGACATCATTAAGAAACTCCGAAGCTAGCAAGCCTGTCACAACCGGGAAAAGGATGTGTCCGCCACTTTCAGTCCACTAATTACGAGCGGTACCACTGGCTCACAGGCCCCGAGGAACACTGCAGATTGTATTGCTGGGAGTGCTTGTTGTTTGCCACTGATCGACATGGTGTTTGGAGCCACACTGGGTTTGTAAATTTGACTTGCCTAACCAAGGCAGCAACGAGACACCAAAGCACTGCCGGACACTTACAAGCTTTCCGAAACAAAACATTCGGGGAAACCAGAGCGGATCTACGGCTGAGCGAACAAGTGCGCAGGGAAGCGGAGCTCCACGACGTAAAGGTGAAGAATAATAGGGAAATCTTAAAGAGACTGTTAGATTGTGTCTTTTTTTTGGGAAAAGCAGGAACTTTTATTTCAGGGACACAATGACTAAAATGTTTCTATTTTAATAATAATTTTATGAGGTTGTTAACAATGCTTTTTTATGCAGCTATAGCGGCAGTAAAAGGAGACTTGTGCACCTTGGGTTTGTTTCTTCGGTAAATGCATTTATTCTGGCTACATGAGCTCTCAATCTCAAACGGCTCTTTCTGCTGCATTTCTGCATAAAAAGATGTTTTTATAGCCATAAAATAGTTATTGAGGGTGGAGTGATTCAGGCGGATCACTACTGAAGGCCTAGGTGTGAAATGCATGGCCCGCCACTGCAAAACATATACTATAAATCAGTCATTAAATCAACAATAAATATAAACTAAGAATCAAATATAAAATAATGAATACAAGCTGTGTTTGCATAACAAAACCAGGGTGTAAACACGAAGTAAATAAGAGCTGTGTTAGCATAGTAAAACCAGAGTACTCAGCACAACTAGCCCTGAATGCAAGTGAATATAAATGCATTTTTAGAAGTGATTTAAAATGATTGAGTCTGGGCTGCTCTTATATGAAAGGGTAAGTTATTCCAGAGATTAAGCGCCATCACTGAAAAGGATCTATCGCCTCTGCTCTTCTGATTCATTACCAAGCATCGACTCTTAGAGCCGGCTCTTTTGTGAATGGCACATCACTAACCCTTTCTTGGTGACACTCAGCAATTGAATCAAAGGGGTGTGTTTACAGTGGAAAATAGTAATGCCCCAGAGAATGAGGGGGGACTCCCAGTGGCTGGTAGCAGGCTGGGAGCAGCAATTTAAAGTGGCTGTGTTTGTATAATGTAAATAGAATTGATCCTAGCACAGAGCCCTGTGGAACTCCATAACTGACCTTAGTGTGTGAAGAAGACTCCCCATTTACATGAAGAAATTGGAGTCTATTAGATAAATATGATTCAAACCACTGCAGAACAGTACCTTTAATACCTGTAAGAGGATGCCATCCTCTACCTGCTGCACTGAGCATACTCTTATCTGGATAAGGGAAGTGGCACAGTGAGGATCTTCTTCTTGGATTTCTCGAGTGCCTTTAACACCATCTAGCCCCTTTTGCTTCAGATAAATAACAGAAGAGGATGAGAGTGGACCCCTGCCTGGTCACTTGGCTCTCCAGCTCCCTCACCAACAGGTTGCAGTATGTCAGGCCGAAGGACACAATGTCTGACACTGTGATGAGCAACACCGGAGCACCCCAGGGGACGGTGCTGGCCCCTCTTCTCTTCACCCTGTACACTGCAGACTTCTGCTACAACTCTGAGCTGTGTCACATCCAGAAGTTTGCTGATGGCACAGTCATTGTGGGGTGTATCAGGGATGACAGAGCGGAGGAGTATAGGAGCCTGGTGAGGGACTTTGCTGTCTGGTGCCACAGGAACCACCTGCAGCTCAAAGACCAAGGAGCTGGTCATTGACTTTAGGAAGTCCAGACCAAGTTCATGACCAGTTCAATCACACCTAGGCTGGACAGACTGATCAGGTGGGCCGGCTCTGTGGTCAGCATGAAACTGGACTCTCTGGTGACTGTGGAAGAGAGGAGGACTATGGACAATTAATAAAGTTTTATCTAATCTAATTTATAGCATGCTATAATATCTGTAATAAAATGTTGTGGTCAACAACATTTAATCTCTGGCTCTCTTCCACAGCATGTCTTTCTCTCCCCTCAGCCCAACCGGTCGCGGCAGATGACCCCCCCTCCCTGAGCCTGGTTCTGCTGGAGGTTTCTTCCTGTTAAAAGTGAGTTTTTCCTTTCCACTGTCACCAAGTGCTGCTCATAGGGGGTCGTTTTGACTGTTGGGTTTTCTCTGTATTATTGTAGGGTCTTTACCCACAATCAGAGGTGGCAAAAGTACTGACATTCTGTACTTAAGTAGAAGTACAAGTAATTATGTTAAAAAATACTTTAGTAAAAGTCGAAGTACTGGTTCAACTTCTCTACTTAAGTAAAAGTAAAAAAGTACAGGCTCTGAAATGTACTCAAAGTAAGAAAGTAAAAGTACTTCTTTGGAGGATGTTTCTACCTGCTATTTTTGTGTAAAACTAACCGAACCTCATTATATATTATTGTAATAATATAAAATAATATTACATGAGAATACAAACGTTACTCCAATCTAAATTTTAATCCTAATGAATGCACTCAGCTTGAAACTGTTATGTAGGACACAAACTGTGAAAGGGAATTTAAACACAGCTCTGTTCTCTGTGTCCTCCATAGTAGAGGGTGACTGTGCCTCCACCTAAACACCAACATGAGGATACTCAGGGGTTACAGTGGGATTCAGAAGGTGGAGGAACCCTAAGATCAGCTGTAGTGGCTCTGCATGGGGAGAAGAATCACAACTTTCTATTGTAGCTGCAGTAAATGATGTTGGTGTGCAGGCTGTGATCAGCTGACCTGCTGCTGCTGCTCTGAGGTTTACTGCTCTGTGTGGATGAAGTGAACTCACAAAGATGTAACCCAGTATTTCACAGCTCTCTGAGCTGATCTCCATCCCCTACACTGACAGCATACAGGCTGTAGAAATGTTGGATTCAGTGAATGAATCTCAGCATCAGCAGCTTTGATTCAAACTCATCTCTGCTGCACTGATGTAACCTGTAACTCTGACCATCAACACAGCCTCTGTGCACCAACACAGAGCTTTACTGTAAATACAGTACAACAAGCTAACCTAAACTGCAGCATTTTCATAGAATCTTTGAATTACACAAAGTCAGCATACTTCAGTTTATTTTCCAGTCCTCACCTTTAATTCTAACCTCTCTTCTTCCTCTCCTGTCCTCTTTCTCCATCTCTGAGTGAACTTCTCTCTCTTTGCTCTCCCTGAAATACAGCAGCTCTTCTTTTAGCTAGCAGACACACTGTGTGACAAACTGCACACACTTTGTGTGTTTGCTGATATTTGTTGAGCATTTAGAAACGTTGCATTTACCTGCCACACGTTACTCC
This sequence comes from Archocentrus centrarchus, assembly GCF_007364275.1. Taxonomy (NCBI): domain Eukaryota; kingdom Metazoa; phylum Chordata; class Actinopteri; order Cichliformes; family Cichlidae; genus Archocentrus; species Archocentrus centrarchus. Next base: position 1,015,868 of record NW_022060270.1, read on the forward strand.
CTTCGTGCTCGCTCCTCTTCAGTAGCGCTAGCTAAGCTGTTTATGTGCCGCAGCGCAACTTACGGACTCGGTCCGGCCCGCTGTAACCCCTGATTATAGCGCTATAAATGAGACATTAATTATATGGGTTTGCGTATTTAATCCCTTTGTACGAGATAAGCCCCGATGATGGAGGATACGCCAGTACGATTGTCTCTTATGTGTTATTATTCCTCCGTTTAGGCTCAGATCGTTTGATGTTTGAGGCGCACTGACCGGAAATGCAAACTTCTCTCTGACGTGTTAAAAAGTAACGAGTCTGTTTGAAAATGTAAGAAGTAGAAAGTACAGATACTTGTGTAAAAATGTAGGGAGTAAAAGTAAAAAGTAGTCAGAAAAATAAATACTTAAGTAAAGTACAGATACCTGAAAAATCTACTTAAGTACAGTAACGAAGTATTTGTACTTCGTTACTTCCCACCTCTGCCCACAATACAAAGCGCCTTGAGGCGACAGTTTGTTGTGATTTGGCACTATATAAATAAAATTGAATTGAATTGAATTGAATTGAACAGCATCAAATGCTGCATTGAGGTCTAGTAGGACAATCACAGATATGAGTGGTAAATGGACTGGTTCTTATGTAGCACTTTTCTACTCTGTCTTGAGCACTCAAAGCACTTTACACCCATTTCTCTCTAAATCAAAGTGCTTTCCATCTGACATTCACACACATTTATACTCCGGTTGCTTGGGGTTCAGTATCTTGCCCAACAAAAGGGTTTTACTGCCTCACACCAAAGCAAGCGCTCCTATTGCCCTGTTCCCTGCCTTAGTGGCTCACTGTAGGTAATTCCATTCACCTGTGCAGCTCACTGTTTCACTCACACCAAGGACAAAGACCTGCAGCTCACAGCTACTACAAAAGACACCACTGCTATGGTAAAATGTTTAAACAGTCAGTATTCTTTGGATGAAAGTAGGAAGTTAAAATTGGTTTATTCAGGAATATTTGGTAATGTGTGTTATTACTTACACTGAATATAAGTTAAAACAACTGACAATATTTATGAGCTATTTTAAGACCAGCTCATTAATTGATTGGCACAGAACATTAATTCATTCATAACACAGACAACATTTAATCTGCAGAACATGTTTCTTTGAAATAAAATGCAATGAATATTTAAATGTTTAACTAAAGTTAAAATTGACCACATGACTTAAAACTGTTTTAAATAAATAAATGTTCATCTTGCTAAAAGTATCAACCACATAGTTTAAAACAAATCCTTTTCAGATTGCAGTGAATTTGTTATAATTTGTGATGTTTAATGTATGTTTTATCTGTTCAAAGGTTATCAACCTACTCAACCCTACTCATCCATTAAGTGACAAACAGCCACCCCGAGTCCACTGTCAGAGGCTCTAAGAAGATCATTTGTAACCTTCACTAATGCTGTTTCTGTACTGTGATGAATTCTGAAACCTGACTGAAACTCTTCAAATAAACCGTTCCTCTGCAGATGATCAGTTAGCTGTTTTACAACTACTCTTTCAAGAATCTTTGAGAGAAAAGGAAGGTTGGAGATTGGCCTATAATTAGCTAAGACAGCTGGGTCAGTGATGGCTTTTTAAGCAGAGGTTTAATTACAGCCACCTTGAAGGTCTGTGGTACATAGCCAACTAATAAAGACTGATTGATCATTTTTAAGATTGAAGCATCAATAATTGGAAAGACTTCTTTGAACAGTCTAGTAGGAATGGGATCTAATAAACATGTTGCTGGTTTGGAGGAAGTAACTATTGAAGTTAACTCTGAAAGATCAACTGGAGCAAAAGAGTCTAAACAAATACCAGCAGTGCTGAAAGCAGCCGAACATGAAGAATAATCTTTGAGATGGTTATGAATAATTTTTTCTCGAATGTCTAAAATTTTATTTGTAAAGAAATCCATGAAGTCACTATTAGTTAAAGTGAAAGGAATACTCGGCTCTACAGAGCTCTGACTCTTTGTCAGCCTGGCTACAGTGCTGAAAACAAACCTGGGGTTGTTCTTATTTTCTTCAATTAATGATGAATAAAGCTGTTTTATCACCACTCATTTTACACCACATTTAAAGTGCTTAATGACACTCACTGACTTATTATAATCACTATATAAATGCTGTCCATTTAAATCTTCTTACCTGTAAACACTGCCTTATCCACTAGAAGTCATCAAGAATGGATTTGGGAGCGTTTCCATATTTCTTTCAGTGGTCCTCCATGTGAATGGACAATAAAAACCTGACTGACTAATTGTGTCTATTGAAAAGTCTGATAACATCTCAAGTGGGTGGATCCACCAGGGCACTGGGGAAATAAAGATCACAGCCTCATTTTTATTCCAGTGTGGACTATGACATTTACCATTTAAAATAATAAAGAGTAGAAAAGAATCATTTTCGTCTGCTTGGTCCAGTCAGTCATCTTTTTAACTCTCTTAAATTTTCCTTCAAGTTGTCATTTACCAGATTTTACATGTGATCTCTCAGCTGTAACCTGACAGGAACAAAATGTAGGTGTGATCTGTGTGGGGCGTAGAGAATGGACCCACAACGCAGGACTACGAGAGATGAACTTAGGAACAGCTTTATTGCTGAGATCTCGCAAAACACACACTAAACCACAGCAGTAACAGGAAATCAAACCATAAGTCCACTTGGTGGAAAAACACAGCCACGAGGGAGCACACAACAAAGAGCAGCGGGAAACCTGAGGACTAAATACACACGAGGTAACGAGGAAACAAGCAGCAGGAGGAAGGGCAGCCGAAACTAATTACAGGAACAGACACAAGAGGAAGCAACACCGAACTAAACACACACAGAACAGGAGAAACTAAAAATGTGATCAATGAAACTTTAAAAGCCAAACCAGGGATAACAAAACCTTCCATCATCATCATCATCATCATCATCAACACAACAGATGATTGATCATTAGTCAGTTTGTTATGTGTACAAGCATCAAACCTTTATTCCTACAGTGACTGCTACAGTAATTATGTTTCTGAGCAGGCAACTGACAGTATGACAGTTTTGTTGGTCCAATGAGAACCAGCGATACCCCATTTATGGATAAGATGTGACAGATGTACAACAGTTGCACTGTAGAAGTGAGCAGATGAAACCATTAATCAATAAGGCATGACTGGTTAGGGTTTGAGTTCAGGTTGGAATAAGGTGGTTATCAAGCATTTTCTGTCATGCCCCTCCTCATAGGCTGAATCAGGTGCATGGCTCATAGGCCAACAGTTTATCCCCCGTTCCCCAAAGAGGGCCAAAGCTGAAATGGTTTAGACACGTGCCCAAGAGGAATAGTGGATATACTGAGCAAAAAATATTTAAAATGGCACTACTAGGCAGGAGGAAAAAAGAGAGACAGCAGAGAAGATTGACATGCAGAGGCCTGTGTGACAGAAGACGATGACAGGGATAAGGTGACATGGAGGCAGGTTATTCGCTGTAGCAACCCATAAAGGGAACAGAAGAAGAAGAACCCTCAAGCCTTAATGAAAAACAATAGCTCCAAGTATAATTTCACTTAAACAAAGGTTAACATAATAACTCCAGCAAACTTGTGTTTATAAAATATATTCATTTAGCTTAGTTTCACTTTATAGTCACAGAGTTGACTCTGCTCCACCCTTCTCCGTGCCTATGAGTGGAGCCTGCCCCACAGTTTGAGAACCACTGGGTTAAGATATGAAAAATATTTTTTCATGGAAAAACAACTTTCACCTCCCCAGAACTGGAATCTAATACTGACTATGGTGGGAGCAGGGATGGTCTATTTTTAAAGGATCATACACGGTTACAGGTGCCAGTTTTAAGTGGATGCTTGAAAACTAAAAACACTAAAAACATTGCTGTCATGGTTGGTTTATGACTGCAATGTTGTTGATGTTTTCACATACCAATAGTAGAGAACCCCCCCCCCCCCCACACACACACACACACACACACAAAGCAAGATATATTGTTCACATTATTTAAAAAAAAATAAAGCGAAATAATTATTTTTTGTGACATTTGATTGTTATTACAGGATGCCCCTTTTTTAATTACAAAAGACCATATTTTTCTATTTATGTATATCTATCCTCCATCTATCCAGCTTATTAGATGATTATAAAATTAAGGGGTTAGACCCAGCTGACATTGTCGAGATACATGCTGGACAGGTTGTCCATGTACTGCAGGACCCATTTCAAATTTAAATTAAGTTTCATTTATTACATGGTGAACTTACATCTCTAGATTGTCACAGCTATCTCTTTTCCCCAATGTGAGCATTATAAACCTGTGGTGTGATAGGTTCAATTAGCTCAGAGGTATGACCTTCAGAGCCACAGGTCAGCAGTTTGCAGCCCCCTCTGAAGGTCAAATGATTCTTCTCGCAAGCCAGACTGTTTTGTTTTGCTCTAACTGATAAAAGGAGAATATAAAATACATATTACACACGAATTAAGATTAAGATTAAGATAGTGTTTATTTGTCACATGCACAGTTATACACAGTACAATGCACAGTGAAATGTATTTTGTACCTGCAACCATATATACACACACATATAAATAAGAATAATAAAAAAAAAAAAAAGTAATTCACACTATACACTATACTCTATATACTATACACTATACACACTTTTATAAATTATAATATTTACACTGTGCAATAATGGTCCAGTTAGGGCTCAGAGTTGAGCAGACGGATGGCTTGTGGGTAAAAACTCTTCTTCAACCTTTCAGTCTTAGCCCTCAGGCAGCGGTAACGCCGGCCTGATGGGAGCAGGGAGAAGAGAGAGTGTCCGGGGTGGCTGGGCTGTTTTAGGATCTTCATGGCCCTCAGCCTGCACTGCTTGGTGTAAATGTCCTGCAGGTTGGGGAGGGTGGTTCTGATGGTCCGTTCAGCTGAACAAACCACCCTTTTTAGGGCCATGAAGTCCTGCTTGGTGCAGTTTCCCATCCAGGTGGTGATGCTCCCACGCATGATGCTCTCGATGGTGCAGGTGTAAAAGTTCCTGAGCACCTTGAGTGGGAGCTTGAAGTCTCTCAGCCCCCTGAGGAGGTAGAGACGCTGTCTGGCCTTCTTCACAGTGATGTTTATGTGATGAGTCCAGGACAGGTCCTGTGAGATGGTCACTCCCAGGTATTTGAAGGTGTCCACTCTTTCCACCTCAGCACCACTGATGACAAGTGGATGGTAGTCCCTCTGCTGCTTCCTGCTGAAGTCCACGATCAGTTCCTTTGTTTTGCTGACGTTGAGCAGGAGGTGGTTCTCCTGGCACCAGTTCTCCAGGCGGGAGACCTCTCTCCTGTAGGCTGTCTCCTCATTGTGAGAGATTAGTCCCACAGCAGCAGTGTCGTCAGCAAACTTGATGATGACGTTGGACTCTGACGTGGCCTCGCAGTCATGGGTGTACAGTGAGTACAGCAGAGGGCTGAGCACACAGCCTTGGGGGGATCCAGTGTTGAGGCTGAGGGAGGATGAGGTGAGGTGACCCACTCGTACCACCTGTGGTCTGCTGGTCAGGAAGCTGTGAACCCACCTGCACAGGGATGGGCCCAGGCCCAGGTCCAGCAGCTTAGAGACCAGCCTGGAGGGAACTATGGTGTTGAATGCTGAGCTGTAATCTACAAACAGCACTCTCACATAGTTCCCCTTACCAGAGTCTATGTGTGAAAGGGTCTTGTGGAGGAGGAAGGATATGGCGTCATCTGTGGATCTGTCTGGCCGGTATGCAAACTGTAGTGGGTCGAGGGTGGTGGGCAGTGAGGAGGTGATGAATGTCTTGATGAGTCTCTCAAAACACTTCATCACCACAGAGGTGAGTGCTATGGGCCTGAAGTCATTGGGGCTGCTGGGGTGTGGTTTCTTTGGGACAGGGACTATGATGGACTTTTTAAAGCAGGTGGGAATCACGCACAGTTTCAGTGAGAGGTTGAATATCAGTGTAAACACAGGTGCCAGCTGGTCAGCGCAGGTCTTAAGGACACGTCCACTAATACCGTCTGGTCCAGCCGCTTTCCTGGTGTTTACACGTCTAAACGCCCTCCTCACGTCGCGCTCCGTCACAGTGAGTGTCTCCGCCCCTCCGGCCGGGAGCGCAGCGGGCTGTCGGCTTCCCGACTCAAAGCGCGCAAAGAAGATGTTGAGTTCATCAGCCAGAGAAGCGTCGGCACTCACCGGGTGTGTGTGTGGTGCTTTGTAGTCCGTGATGGTGCGTAGTCCCTGCCACAGTCCCCTGGAGTCAGACTGTTGTAGTTGCTAGCAAATTTCCATTTGCTAGAAATCTAACCTGTGAACAATATTCCAGAAGTATATCCAATAGATGGCAACTTTCATGTTGGAACTACAGTATATTGCCAAAAGTATGAGCTTATCTGCCTTCACATACATATGAATTTGAGTGACATCCCAATCTTAATCCATAGGGTTTAATATGGCACTGGCCCACCCTCTGCAGATATAACAGCTTCACCTCACAGAGAACACGTCTCCACTGCTCTAGAGTCCAGCACACCACTGCATCTGAGACGTTGCATTGAGCTTGGTGATGGAAGGCTTGGATAGAAGTTGGGTTTTTTTGTGAAGAAAGACATTTAAATCACTTTGGTTCACATTTAAAACATTTAATATATTAAAAAATCAGAAGATTTTTACATGTACTTGGGCTCCCACGGTTCAGCCATAAAAACAGCTGGCTGTGACCCCTCCCCGAGAAGAACAAATTTCCTAGGCTAAACACAACACTTCATACTATATCATTCATGTCACTGATATTTGTGTCCCTTTCAGTAAAATATAAAGAATAATTATTCTGTCTAGGGCAATTTCTAATTATACTTTTTCTTTTTTTTTCACTAATTTACAATGATAATGTTTTTTGATACTGATGCTACTGTTTTCTCACAATATTGGTTAACTTATATTTATTCTTTATTCTACAGTGCTGTGTACTCAATTATTGTAAAATAATTAAATTATGAAAAAAATGGTCTGGACAAAAGAGGGTTTTCAGTAAATGCTGTTAAATGTTTGTTTTCCATATGTCAGGACAAGATCCAGAGTGTGATTACAACAATGAATTGGATAATTTACATTTTGAGAGAAGCCAATTGAGTCTAAGTAATGACTCGGGTGTGTTGGAGTCATTAAAACTAATATATTCATCCTGCTGTAACCAGGTCTCTGAAAGGCAGATACTTTATGCTGATTTGATAATTGATCAATATGTTGATCAATTATTAAATCATTTACCAACAGGGACTAAGAAGAGAGAGACCTTATGTTTAATAATCCAAATTTAACTGTTTTACTCTTGAAGTTGCAGTGCAGTTGAAGATGCTATATTGTTCTCTCTTTGTGAATTTTTATGCTTAATGAAATATTTTCTTATTTTTTTATTTGGTTTTTGGTGGTCTGAGAACAAACACCGTCTCTATGGGGATGGAGTTTTGGGGGGATGACGAGGAGAAAAGCTGCAGAGAAGCATGTAAGTCTACAACTCTGCTTCCTGGTCCCAACTCTGGATAATCACGTTTTTGAGGAGTTTAATAAATTTGGCCAGATTTCTAGAAATGAGACCTACTCCATCCAATTCACTTCAATTCAATTCAATTCAATTCAATTCAATTCAATTCAATTCAATTCAATTCAATTCAATTCAATTCAATTCAATTCAATTCAATTCAGTTCAGTTTTATTTATATAGCGCCAAATCACAACAAACTGTTGCCTCAAGGCGCTTTGTATTGTGGGTAAAGACCCTACAATAATACAGAGAAAACCCAACAGTCAAAACGACCCCCTATGAGCAGCACTTGGCGACAGTGGAAAGGAAAAACTCCCTTTTAACAGGAAGAAACCTCCATCCAGAGTGGGATGACACACCTACACACATCAAGTTCAGCATCTTGCCCAAGGATACTTTGGCATGCAGACTGGAGCAGCCAGAAATTGAACCACCAAGTTCCGATTACCTCCTGAGGTACAGCCACCCCTTGCTTTAAGAGTGTTGGTGGTTAGGTATGAACATGGTCAGAAGGGGTTGCACTCTATCTTTGTGGTTCTAGAGAAAACATATGATGGAGTGCCAAGAGAAGAGCTGTGGTACTGTGCGAGGAAGTTTGGATGCACTCAGCCATTCATATGAATAAGCATGTGTGTCTAAACTTTTGACTGGCACTGTATGTAACACACTGCATTCTATTACTGTGTAATAGATTACTTTTTGAGTAACGACCCCAACACTGGTACTAACCTGCTATGATGTATGATTTGGAGAATGTAGAACTGACAAAAAGGAGACAGAGATGAGGTGGCAGAGTTGAAGATCTTAATGTTTTCACTGGGAGTGACAAGGATGGACGGGATTAGAAATGAGTAATATCAGAGGGACAGGTCACGCTGAGCAGTTTGCAGGCAAAGTTAGAGAGGCAAGGCTGAGCTGGACAAAGTATGTTGACTGTTGTCCTGTAGCAGGTAACAGGTAAATAAAGAACACGAATCCACTGGAGCTGAAAATGTTATATGTATCAGTGATATTTTTTAAAAACAACAACAAAACATTCATTAAGTTAACACTGGCCCAATATGTTTTCATTTGCATAGTTCACTCATTATGAGTCTTGGACCACCCTTTGTTTCTTTATGTTTTGCTGGAAAAAATGGGAAAAAGGTGAAGGAATTTATTGAAACAAGTGGCAAAACCAGAGTTTGTACAGTTCTAACAAGCTTGAATCTGTATTATGTTATTATTCAGCACAGCCTGAACTCTAATGGGGAAGCTTTCTCGTACTTTCTTTAAGTAGGAATAGTTCTCCAGGTTTCTTGAAGGACAATCCAAAGGTCTTCTTTGGATGTTGGCTGCTTTTGTTCTGTTTTCTGTCAAGATGATTCCTCAATAATGTTGAGGTCCAGGCTCTGGGTAAGCTAATGTGATGGCTTATCTTCCATTGTCTATACAGATATCTGCTATCATTCCACAGTTGTCTGCAGTCAGGTGGCGGTGGATAATGCAGGCTTCAGAAAACATTTTGGGTGCGGCCCTTTTTATAGCCCTTCTGCTACCATTCACATTGATTTTTGGTGTGGGCGAGCAGCAGATGCCATGTTCACTCCACCACCTCTCAGCAGAATTTTCCATGATCTGCACATGCGCTGGATGTGTCACGCAACATAAGATAGCGCAGTGCACTCAATGTGAATGCTATCGATTGCTTACATTTCCCATCCATCATAAATTTCTGTGGATTACTTAGGCCTCTGCAGGGTTCTTTGCATCAGTGTGACAGGGCTGTAAGCAGAGAAACCCAGACCACCCTCTTCTCAGCCACTTCCTCCAGCTTATCCTGGAGAAGAAGAAGAGCTCCAAGTGGCGACAGAGAAAGTATTCCCTGGAGACCTGTGGCTTAACACCACAGGAATCTTTTGCCCGGTTCCTGGGATATTATGGCCCCTTGCCACCTAGCCCATCCACGTAAGTGCCACTACAGTGGATTACCTGGACTCTCTGCCTGCCTTGATTAAGAACTTTGTTTTAGAATTAATCTATCCTGATGCACCTTTTTCTTCCTCTGAGATCCCTGAAATGACTGTGAAAACATACACTGGGTTTGACGAGACAGTTGCCTATAAATTGGCCACAGAAGAGACTGTTTTGACTCCTGAGACTGTGTGCTATGCACCTGAATATGACCCCCACCCCCCTTTAAAGACTGCTGCTCCTACAAGGCATGAGCCACCCACATCCATTCCTGTTCTTGGGGGGCAAAACAACACAACAGTCTTCAGTGTCTCTTCAGCCTTCAGAATTTGCAGCTCCAGCTCCTTGTCAGTCACCTGAGCCTGCTGTAGCGCCTGCAGCACCTCCTCTTCAGTCATCTCAGCCTGCAGCTACAACTCCTCTGTCACAACAATCTTCAGCATCTGCAGCAGCTCCTCCATCCCTGCAGCACCCTCTGAGCATTCGTACTGATCTGGGTCTGTCTTCAGAGGGTTTGGCTCAGTCTGAGTATCCTGAGCGTCCCAAGCCAGAGGACTGAGTCAGTCCAAGCGTCCACCCGGGTGTCACGAGTCTGAGCCCAAGAGTCCTGCTCAGTCCGAGTGTCCACCCAGGTCTCTTGAGTCCAAGCCCGAGGGTCCCACTCAGTCCAAGCATCCATCCGAGTGTCCTGAGTCCGAGCATGAAGGTCCCACTCAGTCCGAGCATTCACCTGAGTCAGTGTCACCCGTGGCTAGAATGTTCCATCACCTCTGTAGACGCCAGTTCCCTGTCATGCCTCCTGAGGGTCGTCGCCACCGACATGACCACCAGAGATGTTCTACTGCCTTTGTCGTTGTTGGCCACCAGTCAAGCCACCTGAGGCATCCCGGCGGCCACCCACCAAGATTCTTTGCAGCTGACAATGCGGCCGACCTCCAGAGTTTTTCCAACTCCACCACTGGTCATGTGGATGTCCTCCAGAGTGTCCTCACCTTGACCACCAGCCAGATCTGCCTCCTAAGATCATTTGTCTCTGCCCTTCTCACCACAGGTCTCGCCGCAGGCCTTGCCACTGGCCCCCCTGAACTACTCCGCAACCCAATTCCATGAGTTGGGCAGTTGGCCTTTTTGTTGGACTCTTATGCTTTTTGTTCTGTTTTGGTCCCTCCATCCTGGTCCCCCTCTCCCTCCTCTCGTCAGCGTCCAGAACATACGACCATAGATGTGATAATATGATTAAAAAATCATTCATCGACTTGCGACCTAGGGTGTACTGGTGACTCGTGCACTTCTGTATATCGCTATGTTCAAACACGGTACTTTTTATGGACAAATTGTGCACAAAGGAGCAGATCCCGATCCTGCTGATGGGTTAAGGACCTTCTACGGCCCTGTCCAGCTCTCCTAGAGTAACTGTCTGTCTCCTGGAATCTCCTCCATGCTCTGAGCAACCCTTCTGGCAATGGCACATATTGATGTGCCATCCTGGAGGAGTAATGCCAATGCCAATAGTTAGCGTTGTAGTACTCGAGATCGGTCTTGGTCTCGAGACCGCTTTTTGATGGTCTCGGTCTTGTCATGGACTCGACCGCATTTGGTCTCGGTCTTGTCATGGACTCGGACCTTGCGGACTCGGGATTTTATTTCAAGACCAGTCAAGACCACAGCTCTGGAAATATCACTAAATTGCCAGATTACTGATTCAAATCCAACAAAGTTTGAGCTCCTCTGCCTCTCAAAGGAGCACCTCGCAGACTCCGCCCCGGCTAGGTCGCTGCTATTATCGCTGCTTACGCCTGTATCATTTCACCGCAGTTTGCATCTACCACAGAGCACGGACAGTTTCATTCACAATGTGCACGTTTGATCTCACTATGGTCACGCGTGTGCTGCATAAATCGAAATAACAACCGGCATGAACACGAACAGAAGTAAGAGGGAACATGAAGATCAAAGGAAAATTTCAGGCTTCCAATTCAACAAAAAAATCCCAGCATGAAAAGTAAATACCAACCTTCATGTATTTGATACACAAACTGAAAATTTAATGCAAGTTTTAGGGCTGCAACGATTCTTGGAATAACGCAATTCGATTATTAAAAATCCTCGACACAAATTTGTTGCTTTGATGTTTCGTTTCAACTCTGCAGCTCAGGTGTCTCCGTGTAAGCGGAGCGTTTCCTCCACATTAGTTCTCCATCGCTGTAACAGATTTCCGTCATTTGGGAAAAAAAACCAAAAACGATCCTTTAACACGAGTGGATCGCTGAGATGTTTTTCCACGCCCCCACTTCTCTGTGCTGTGAGTGCGCATGTCAGCTGTTATTTTTTCTGTACGTCAGCTGTAGCCACCAGAACAGACCTACTGTATAACCACAGTGTACTGGGGAAAGGGGGGGCTGCCATTAGCACTAACAATCATTCGGTGCCCCCCCCCCACCCCCTTCAGTACAGAGGGGATCCGTCAAAATGTTTTTATCAACCACCTGATCAGCAGCATGAAGAACAGAGAACTTTGTAGCTGCTCCATCCACCCTGTTTGTTTCACACAGAGAAACATCTGCAGTACGGAAGTTAAAATATGCAGATGAATTGTTAAAATGAAAAATTATTTCTTATCCAATTACTTGATTAATTGATGGAGTAATCAATTGAATACTTGATTACTAAAATAACTGATAGTTGCAGCCCTACTTGTATTCAGAAAGCCATAGTCAAACATTAGTTTTCAGCACCAGTAGAGCTGTGAGAGCCTTCAAGAATAAAATAACTACAGTTCCCAGAAAGATGATGTCACTTCCTATTGTTGCATTAAAAACGTGATAGTTTATGCTCACAACATGGTGGCTGATATTCAAATGTAGGAAATGCTATTAGCAGCTGAGGAATCTGGATTATGTTTTTGTTGTGTATGTTTTTTTATGTGATTTCTGCAAACACAGTGGAAGGAAACGGCACTCTGGGACACATTAAATGCTTGATGTATAAATGTAACTTTTCTGGATTATATGCAAAAATTATCATTCTATCGATCTAATAAGGCCTGATTTAGAGTTCTGCACTGATTGTTTGTGTATAACTGAAAATCCTCTCTGAAGCAAACCTGACATGCACCTCGAGAAATGTAACTACACGTCCAAAAATACTGATGATGATGATGATGATGATACTTTATTGATCCCACAATGGGGAAATTACAGTTAACAGAACACCCATCCAAGAAGACAAACAGAACAAACATTACTGATTACTGCTTTCCAGTTACATCTTAGGCCCCATCATTCAATTAACAAGTGGGAGCAGCATTTAGCGGTTAGCATTAGCTTACTAATTAGCATTAGCGTTAGCGCTGGGGTGAAAAATATTTCTTGCTAGAACCCTGAAGTTACCATGGCCACCACCAATGGTAACGGCAGAGAAGTAAGTAAGTTGTTTCTCCGCCATTGGTACATTGAGCTAGTGGTGGGCAGATCAATCCTAATATCGGTAATATGGATGCCAACGTTGGTATTGGTATTGATCGATATCAGTGTAATGAGATCGATACTTTGGCTTCAGTTTCTCTCCTGTATGCAGTGCTGAGGTTTCATCAAAGATGCGAGCTGACTGTTTAAGTGTGGCTCCTGTCACAGCACAGAGCACTTTGCTCCCCCCCTCCCCACAGTGTTTTGTTATACTGGCATGTGACGCATAACATATTTTATTTGGGAAAAAAAGGATTTTGCTATGAAACATTTAAATCAAATTTAAATTTAAATTTGTAGAAAATTAGTGAATGAAGGAACATTTTTTATTAAATTGTTTTATTTTACTTTCTGAACGATCTACCTGGAAAAAAAGTTTGCATTTGTTCTTGAGTGATGATTTTGTACACTTCATTTATGAAAAAAAATCCAGACATCAATGTATGGGGAAAATTGTTTTGTTAATGTTCTATTGTTTCAGAACAATAACTTTTATTTTGATAAAGCATTTTCTACTTACACATAAACTTTGCCCAATTCTATCCTGGGTTTTAACTAATTAATGATCCAAAGGAAAAAAATCTCAAACCAGTTAAACTTCATGGAAATTCTTCATAATTATTAAAAAGTATTGGTATCAGTATCGGTGATAATGGCCCTGTGTTTACTTGGCATAGGATCGATACCAAATCTTAAAGTATCGCACACAACTACATTGAGCAGCATACACGAGGAGTGATTGACAGTGCTAAGACCCTCCTCCTGGCTCTGATTGGTTGTTTTTGAGTGGGAGCGGTTCAGGGAGGAGGTGGAGGAGCTCCATTTTTTTCGCAGATTATCGATCTCATACTGTCTGACATGGTGACAGTTTTAACAAATATGTAAAAACCAGATTTTTTATAAAAGTTACAGCCTGCAGCTTTAATCTGTATAAGATTAAAGGCTTTAGTTCTTACTGTCGATGAGTGTTTGGTATTTTTTCAGTTTTACACATTTAGCTATGTGGTTTTGAAAAAGCACCCATTTTTACAAAGATTGTTGGTTTAAAAACAACACAACTTTATGAATTGTTTGTGAAAGGCAGAGAAAAGTTAAGACTATTGTGATGAACTATCAATAATTGTTTTACATTCTGTGATAAATGATGGAAGTCACCCAGGAGGATTAAATAAAGATGGTTATATTTATTTGAGGGGTGAGTGTTTAATATCAGGATGATTTTATGGGAATGCGGATCTTTCAGATCAATTTGAGAAGTGATTTTGATCATGTTTCACATTTTATTGGGTCATGTAGCGTCAGGCACTGGTCTTGGTCTTGTCTCGGTCTCGGGTTAGGTGGTCTTGGTCTCGACTGGTCTTGGGCCCTAAAAGTCTTGGTCTTGTCTCGGTCTCGGGTTAGGTGGTCTTGACTACAACACTACCAATAATGATAATGACCGTAGCAAATGCAAAACTAGTGAAAAAACAAACAGAAAAAATGAGGACGGGAAAATGTGAGTGTCCTCCAGCTGTAAAACCATTCCTGTTTTGGGGGGTGTCTCATTGTGACCCCTCTAATACACCTGTTGTTAATTTCATGAACACCAAAGCAGCTGAAACTGATGAACACCCACTCTTCTACTTACCTGACCAGATCTCAGAAATTTAATTGACCTGATGCTAAACTCTTGTTTAAAAGTCTTCATTGAATTTTTTTGAGCAGTGTATATAATTTATTGTGGTCGGTACCTGTCACTGTCAGGGTATTTAATGGTGTTTCATACAGACAGCAGGCTCTCCTGTCATAGTCACATGGTAACTGATGACAGCCCATATTATAGTGGGAGGATTCAGGATACTCCAGCTGAATACTCACACTATAGCATTCAGTGGGAGCACCCTCCTGATCAATGATGAAATGACCCAGAGCCTTGATAAGACAAGCAGAGTGACCCGGACCAAGTGTCCATAAGTTGTGAAGATTGGGAGTGAAAATGTGTTGACAGTTCAGTGGTGGCCCTCAGGACTCCTCAGGATAGTAAAGTTGAACTCAGTATCGACAGTCTGACCAGAGACAGATTCATTATAATGCCATGGAAATATTAGAAAAAAGAAGACCAACACCAAACAGAAGACTAGTACAGTACATGTATTGTTGGTATCAGTGTATGCGTTTCAGCACATACACGTGTGAAAAGAGAACTTAATAACAAACACTATGTGTGGCTTATTTGTTCTACAGCTTGTTTGTTGACTCTGTCTTTCCTCCTGTGCAGTCCTAATCTTACATTCCCATCCAGCCAAGACTCATCCTGTGCTTTCCAGGGAGTAGTCAAAGCAGTTTTGCCCCCATACTCCTTTTAGCAGAAGATTTCTCGGGGCAGGAGAGTAAGATTGGAGGGTAAGAGGTTCGTGCACCAAACAGTAAGCAAGGGAAAGATGCACTGAGGAGGTGGCTGAAGGCCTCCTTTAGCCCAAGAGACAGTATTGTGAGTCAGCGTGAGGAGAACAGTTCACCAATAGAAGACGGGTCTCTTGGAGAAAAAAAGAAACTCCCACAATGGAGTGTTTTCTCTACAAACTCTGAGACACTTGAGAGAAGTTTTCACCCCAAGATGCATCACAATGTCTTCCCTGTGCTTCCTCCCCCTCAGCTCAGCAAGCAGTGGCTAAAGGGAACTCTACGACCTGAGAAGATGGTGGGTGGTGGACACTGGAGGTGCAGTAAAGCACAGGAAAAGCATACCCAGAATCTTTTGGTCGCTGCCAATGTTAACATATATCAGGGGATTCAGTATCAAAGTTTCTAATATTTGGCTCCACAAAAAAAATAGCCACTACAAAAACACAAGCAGAGGAGTTCCCTGCTGGCTATTCAAATAGAAAATGTTTAATTATGAACATTTGGGAAATCAAACTTTCACCAGACGCCCTCCTGTACTTGAAAGCAGAGCTCAGAGTCTTTGACCAATGGAACGCCACTCTGATGGCCTTCTCTGTAGAGCAGTGTCTCCTCATTTCAGCTTAACTGACTACAAACTCAATGAAGCTGATTTAAAGGGCCACACTGTCTAACTGTGGAATTTACAGCCAGAAAAAAGATTGAACTAATCCTCCAAAAGTTTATCATCTTGAATATCCAAAAGTATATTGATTACTGATTAGGACTGTAATCTTAATAAAACTTACTCTACATGTCAGTTAAAAACACACAATACACTGTGGTCAACATGCACAGGATATCTTTACTTTAAAATGTATCAGCATATCTGCAACAGTAACTGAGTTTCCACCTCTACTCTGACAGCTCACTGACATGTGATCAACATTTCTTTTTATAAATGGTTTATTTTTGCTGCTCAGGTGCAGTTTACCATCCTCCCATTTTATGGGTTTTTGTGAGTTTACAAGTAACGTGTGATACCTAATTTATTATTGCAGGTCGACTCAGTGGTTAGCAATGTTGTGTGTAATGCCTTCCAAAGTAATGTTACTGTATTTACATTAGAGTTATACTTCAGTTATTCTCCTTTGTTTAATCTCCTTTGCTTCTTCCCATATTCTGCTCTGTGTTCTTATATCTCAGGGTGGCCAAACAGCTCTTGCACAGCAGCCACAGGTGGCTTCTTCTGCCCTGTGGCTTCAAACTACCCTCAGCCAAACACAACAGCAGTCAGGCCCATGAGGTCCATGTCAAATAGCTTCTTTAGTGAGTGCACTGAGGTCTCATGGATCATTTTCTTCTTTTTATCTGAAACGCTTGGTGTTAAGAATGTGGTTGCTGAGTCTTACACAAGCACATTCCTTTCTCTTGCAGCTGAATGCCTCATTTTCATGTTAACATAACATGTCAGCATAACAGAGGAATTCCACTATAGACAGAGATATTTTGTTTATTTCATAAAGACCAAACAGGATGTTTTAAAATTTTCAAGAACAGCTTTTTTTTCAATAGATCATGATTATAAATGTTGAGCCTTTCACTGAGACATGTGCTATCATATATCATTGGACTTTTTGTCTCTTATCTGGGTCCATGTTGCAGGGGCAGCAGTCTAAGCAGAGGTACCCAGAACTCCAGCTCTTCTGAAGGACGCCAGAGGATTCCAAAGGCAGCCAAGAGACATCATCTCCCCAGCGTGACCTGGGTCTGCTCTGAGGTCTCCTCCCAGCAGGACATGCTGAGAGGCTAGGAGGTGCCCAGGAGGCATGGTAAGGTGTTCAGATAAGGGTGGCTGTGGATCAGGAGGTAGAGCAGATCACCTACTAATCAGAAGGTTGTTGGTTTGATCCCTGACTGCTCTAGTCTGCATGCTCTCTGATGTGTTCATTGGAGTGTAATTGTGTGTGAGCGTAATAGACAGAAAGCATGTAGACACAGAAAAAGTGCTTGTATGAATGGCTGTGAGGCTGTCAGGTAGGGGAGAAAAGATAAAGCCTTTTATGACTTAATAAGTAACTGTACAACAGAAATATGAATGATTAAATTAGCTTACAAATAAATTTATAATTTATTCTGTTTATTTAGACATTAATAAAGTAATAAATAGTTAAACTGAAAAGTGGATTTACAGAATGAATAAAATAAGAGAGTAAGGAGGACAGATTGAGGAAAGTTAGTGAATCAGGAAGTGCAGAGGATTTGTAAGGAGGAAGTGAGGACAGCTATGAGGAGAATGAAGAGTGGACAGGTGGTTGGTGCAGATGACACACGTGTAAGTACTGAGATGTCTAGGACAGAGATTAGTGGACTTTTTAACCAGATTGTTTAACACAATCATGGAAAGTGAGAGGAGAGCGGAGCAATGGAGAAAGAGTGCAGTGACAGCAGAACCACAGTGATGTATAAGGCTGTGGGAACAGAGGGGTAACGGTGGTGAGCCACACCATGAAGCCACAGGAAAGAGTTGTTGAAACTAGGTTAGAGAGAGGAGACAATCACTGAGCAGCAGCCGTACGGCTTCATGTCTCACAAGAGCACCACAGATGTGATGTTTGCTACCAAGTGGTGATACAGAAGTATAGAGAGAGTATAAGGGTCCCCAGAGGGGAACAGTAGTACTGCATGAAGGAGTCCTGAGTGGCAGAGAAGTATGTGAGGATGATGTGTATGAGGGCAGCAAGACAGCAGTGAAGTGCACGGTAGGAGTGATTGATTTAAGGTTGGGGTGGGATTATATCAGGGATCAGCTCTGCGCCCTTCTTGTTTGCAGTGGTGATGGAGAGGCTGACAGATAAGATCAGGCAGGAGTCTCCATGAACTCTGATATTTGCAGATGACATTGGGATCTGTGCTGAGAGGAGGGAGCAGGAAGAGAGCCTAGAGATGTGGAGGCATGCTCCTGAGACAAGACAATTGAAAGTCATTAGAAGCAAGACAGAAAATAAGTGTGGAGGTGATGGGGTCAGTGAAGATGGAAGTAGCAGGGGTAATTAAAGTAGGTGGCTTTAAATACCTGGGGTCAACCATCCAAAGCAACGGACCGTACACAAGAGAGTGCAGAGAGGGTGGAGTGGGTGAGGATGAGGGTCAGGGCTGATATTCACTAAGCAGTGAAAGCATAGTAAACATTTTTATTGGTATTCAGATGATACCCACCTTTATCTATCAATGAAGGGTCTTTATCTTACAATACAAAGCACCTTGAGGTGACTGATTGTTGTGATTTGGTGGTATATAAATAAATATATAAATAAAACTGAATTGAATGAAGCCAGATGACACACATCAATTAGTTAAACTGCAGGAATGTCTTAAAGACATTAAGGCCTGGATGACCTCTAATTTCCTGCTTCTAAATTCAGATAAAACTGAAATTCTTGTTCTCGGCCCCACAAATCTTAGAAACATGGTGTCTAACCAGATACTTACTCTGGATGGCATTACTTTGGCCTCCAGTAACACTGTGACAAATCTTGGGAGTCATTTTTGACCAGGATATGTCCTTCAATGCACATATTAAACAAATATGTAGGACCGCTTTTTTGCATTTGCGCAATATTTCTAAAATTAGAAACATCCTTTCTCAGAGTGATGCTGAAAAGCTCATTCATGCATTTATTACTTCTAGGCTGGATTATTGTAATTCATTATTATCAGGCTGTCCTAAAAGCTCCCTGAAAAGCCTTCAGCTGATCCAAAATGCTGCATCTAGAGTACTGACAGGGACTAGAAAGAGAGAGCAGATTTCTCCCATATTGGCTTCTCTTCATTGGCTCCCTGTTAAATCTAGAATAGAATTTAAAATCCTTCTCCTCACCTACAAGGTCTTGAATAATCAGGCCCCATCTTATCTCAAAGACCTCATAGTACCATATCACCCCAACAGAGCACTTCGCTCTCAGACTGCTGGCTTACTTGTGTTCCTAGGATATTTGAATTGAATCAAACTGAATTGAATTTGTGACAGAAAGATAGCAGCAAAGGTGAAAGGGAAGATTTATAAGATGGTAGTGAGACTGGCTGGGATGCACGGTTTGGAGATAGTAGCACTAACAAGAAGACAAAAGGTGGAGGTGGGAGAGTTGAAGATGCCAAGATTTTCATTTGAAATAACCAGCCGAGATCAAGTGGCTTAGAGACAAAGTTAACAGAGAAGTTATAGTGGACGCATTGGACAAAGGATGCTGAATATTTAGCTGCCAGGCAGGAGGAAGGTGAAGACCACGGAGAAGACTCATTGATATAGTGAATGTTATGGTCTCCTGGTCCTCTGGGTCCAACTCACCTTTTTTCTCTCTCTCTAATGTGTGTGTGTGTGTGTGTGTGTGTGTGTGTGTGTGTGTGTGTGTGTGTGTGTGTGTCTTTCAGAGGAGGAGGGTTTCCTGGGTCTCCATCCTGCTAATCACACACCTGCAGCTGAGCTGATTCTGCTCTGGCCACAGAAGGCTGGAGTTTCCCATCAGTCATCACCAGATCGTTGCACTGCTGCAAGAAGAGCTGTGGAGAGAAACCAAGTGTGGAGACGTGGAAAGAAGAGAAGTGCTTTGTATGATAACTTGCCTGTCCCTTGATTTGCCTTTGTCAGGAGTCACTGTTGCTCCTGCTTGCCCCCCTGAACAGATTGTGCCTTAAAAGTTATTTTGCAATGAACATCTTTTAACATTACCTCTGTGCTTTGCTTTTGCGTTCCACAAGAGCTTCACAGAAGGAGGAAATCTGCTGTGGTGCCCCATACAGGGAGCAGCCCAAAGAAGAAGGAAAATGTATTCACAGAAAAAACAAACACCCAAGAAAAACAAGTGTTTTTTGAGCATGAAATTTAAGAAAGTCAAATGAGTAAAGAGAATCAAAAGTGTAATTTCATTTCCTCTGTATTTCCTCGGTCATTTACACTTTTTAAAAAAATTGTTTTGTCACTCCGTTTCTCCTTTTAGCGTCTCTATGACACTTCGGGTCCTCGTGCTTGATGAACCCTGGGCATGTCTGAACAGTCCATTCGGCTCAAGTTCCTACCTGAGTGAAGTGACCCTGAAGTATCTGTATGGCAGCCACAAGAAGAGCTGTTAAAATACTAAAGAGAGCAGCTTCCTTTATTATTATTATTACATATTATTCACTGGACCATCCTTTATGAAAGGAGAGGAAAAAAATCCTGTTCCACCATTGATAGTGGCACAGATCATGTAGATGATCAGAATAAATAAAATTTCCATTTCGAGCCATAATCTGCTGCACAGCAGGAAACGCTGCACAGCAAAGTCCTGAAGACGGATCGACACGAGCACCGGAGCACAGACAGAGAACTTTGTTAGAGGCAGAGCTTCAAGTCACCGGTGGTTTCGGAGGAAATAGCTTCTGAGTTTGGTGACGTGCCTGATGCACAGGTGTGATGAGCTACCTGAGGAAATCTGTCAGTTCATGAAAAGTAAAGGTTACGTCTCAGCGGGGCTCCGGGATGAAAGGCGTCCGTGGAGCTTCAGGGACGGGACCGCGTGATTACGCGTGTGATTGCCAAAAAAAACAAACAAAAGTCTCCACCGCTGTGTTTGCAGCTGCTTTCATGTGTTGAGGAAAAAGTTGCTGTATTATGGCCATTCAAATTCATATTGCTGATTAAAATTATTATTGTAATCCTGTTCGGCCCGCGACTCAGACTGTGTCTTCAATTTTAGCCCGTCCTGTGAGTTTGACACCCTGGATTAGAGTAATGGAGGTGGTGGGCGTGGCCAAAATTAATGGATGCAGCAGCATTACTAATAGGTTTTAGCTTCTGGCTGACAGATTACAAGCACCATAGGCTGACATGTCGTGTATTCTGGATGACTGACGGAACCTCCATTAACCTTCTCATCTAGTTTCATCTCATCAACAAAAACTCAGACGTCTCGTCAAACCATGTTTATCTCGTCATCGTCTCGTTATCGTCATGAAAAAAAGGGTTATCAACGAAATAATTTAGTCATCGTTAACGAAAACATATAAGGCCTATGTTTGCATAACCTTGTTATAGCAGCGTGAGAAGGCCATCAACCATGTGGAAGTGATTTTCATTCATTATGGGTGGCCGTAGCTCAGGAGGCAGAGCAGGTCACCTACTAATCAGAAGGTTGGTGGTTCCATTCCTGGCTCTGGTTCCAGAGTTGCTCTCTGCTGCAGCTGTCAGAGTATGAATGTGTGTGAATCTTTGACCTGTAGAAGGAGGTGCTTGTATGAATGGGTGAATGAGGCATGTTGTAGAAGCGCTTTGAGTGCTCAGAGTAGAGTAGAATAGTGCTCTATGAGCAGGGCCGTATTACCGACCGGGCGAGTGGGGCTGGCGCCCCGGGGCCCATGGATCCAGGGGGCCCAGGGGGGGCCCAACAACAATCCAGTTACCGATGTCGATGCTGATTGCGATAGAGCCCTCTATTCTAGGATCTTCTTTAGTTGTACTTCTTTAGTCTATAAGGGTTAACTGAAATGGGCTGGGGGGAGTGACAGCAGTCAGAGGGCCCTCGGCCACAGGACATAGGAACCAGAGGGCCCCTGGGCCATGTCGTACAGCAACCAGAGGGCCCCTAGGCCACAGAGGACGGCAATCAGAGGGCCCCTGGGCCACGGGGGATGGCAAAGGGCCCCTGAACCACGGGATATGGCAACCAGAGGGCCCCTGGGCCACAAGGGACGGCAATCAGAGGGCCCCTGGGCCACGGGGGACGGCTATCAAAGGGCCCCTGAGCCACGGGATATGGCAACCATAGGGCCCCTGGGCCACAGGAAACGGCAATCAAAGGGCCCCTGGGCTATGCGGTACGGCGACTAGAGCGCCTAGGGGGACAGCAATCAAAGGGCCCCTGGGCTACAGGATATGGCAACCAGATGGTCCCTGGGCCATGCAGTACGAAAACCAGAGGGCCCCTGGGCCACAGAATATGGCAACCAGAGGGCCCCTGAGCCATGATGTATGGCAACCAGAGGGCCCCTGGGGCATGGGGGACGACAACCAGAGGATCCCTGGGCCATGAGGAACGGCAGCCATTGTAAGAGAAAAACCAATATGGATTTTCCAGTGGACTCAGTCCTGCTAAAAATCACAGAAAGTCGCAATTGGCTCTCTGAAAAGTCGCTTAAAGTCACCAGATGACATCATGACATTACGTATGATGTCACAGCACCATGCACGCAATGCCAATCTCTAGAAAACGTGTGGGGACGGTTATGTCTGTAGTAGAAGAAGACAGTGCTAGCGGATTTTTACAGATCAGAGCTAATCTGCAGCACTGATTCACCATTAGAAATGCTTCTGACAGCGGCGCAAAGCTACAGTTATGTTGAGAACAATGATTTTTGTCACTTTAAAGACGAGCAGCCAGATTCACCAAAAGGTTGCGAAAGTTGCTAAATGTTTTTTTGTCGCTAGGGATGCCCACAAGTGCAGACGTTTTTCCTTTCCAAAACCCCGCCACTCCGAACGGGGTTCGGGTTAGGGTAAGGGGGTAGGGATATGCACCCCCGGTTTCGGGTTTCGGAGTAGCGGGGTTTCGTAATGGAGAGGTGTAACCCCCACAAGTCACTAAATCTAACGGCAAAGTTTCTCAATTGACAACACCTGCTTCGTGACCACAATGTATCCTGGGCCTAATGCTGGCCCCAGTAGAGAGCTAGTAGAACTTGTATCTATTTTCTGTGGGAAGTGATTTCGATGGTGATTCACTTGTCATGATACCTATTAGTTGTCTTCGGGGAGAGTAATAGACAAGTAGACATTCACCTTCGGAACACCAGGTTTTGTACCACTTCACTTTGTAGATTACGCTTCCATATGTCCCACAGTTAAGTGAAAATTGAATCTAATATTCTTAAATCCATTTATCGAAACTTCTATCAATATTATTTTATTAATATCTCACATATCAGATTTAGCCACCAACAATTTGTTTAAAAGCTCATAGACATTTACATAATATTATAACTGTATTGGAATAAATTATATTGTACTTAAAGACTTATGTCATTGAAAGAGCAACTGTATTTTTTCAGTGAACAAATTTGGATTTCCAATGTCGATTTTCCAGTGGACTCAGTATTGTTAAGAAAATCACAGAAAGTTGTTATTGACTCTCTCAAAAGTCGCTAGAAGTCGCCAGATAAAGTCATGACATTATGTATAATGTCACAGCGTTATAACGGGTGCACGGCTACGACTGTCCTACAAGAAGGCAGTGGGATTCATGTTGCTATTGCGACATGCTGCTATGCCGACAATTGATGTCTATTGTCGGCATAGCGATATGTGCCTAACCCAAAACTATTCCTAACCTTAACCATCAGTGAAGAAGTGTCGGAATAGCGACATGTCGACATAGCGGGATGTCGGAATAGGTATTGCTAACCAAGGCAGTGCTAGCAGCTTTTTACAGATCAGAGCTAATCTGCTGCCCTATTTCTCCATTAGAATGGCTTCTGACAGTGGCGCAGGGCTACAGTTGTGTTGAAAAATAATGCTTTTGTCACTTAAAAGACAAGTAGCCAGATTCGCCATAAAATCGCCAAAGTCAATAGATGGTTTCTTTTATCGCTAGAGATGCGCACAAGTTACTAGACCTAGCAACACTGTCGCTTTGTGACCACCGCATATCCTGGGCCTAACGCTGGCCCCAGTAGAGAGCTAGCAGAACTTGTATCTATATTCTGTGGGAAGTGATTTTGCTCCTGCACAATATTGTTTGCACACAAAATGACATGGTGATTCACTCGTCATTATAACCTATTAGTTCTCTTCGGGGAGAGTAATACACCAGTAGATATTCACCTTAAGAACACAAGGTTTTGTACCTCTCAACTTTGCAGATTTCGCTTGCATATGTCCATATGAACAAATTTGGATGTCCAATATGGATTTTCCTGTGGAAATCACAGAAAGTCACTATTGGCTCTCTGAAAAATCGCCAGATGACGTCATGACGTGACATATGACGGCAAAGCGTCATACACAACGCTCATCTCTAGAAAACGTGCATGCATGGCTGCGTTTATAATGCAAAAGGGCAATGCTAGCAATTTTTAAAGATTAGAGCTAATCTGCAGCACTATTTCACCATGAGAAACACTTCTGATAGCAGCACAAAGTTACATTTATGCTGAAAAACAATGACTATGCCGGGTGCATGTCGCTATTGCCATTGATTTCTATTGTCGGCATAGCGGTATGTTTTGGTTTTGTTTATTACTGACACACTGTTTAATTAAATGTGCCTAACCCAAAACTATTCCTAACCTTAACCGTCAATAAAGGCATATGCCTTACCCTAAAACTATTCCTAACCCTAACCGTCAGTAAAGGCAAATATTTATTACATTAGTTGTCGGAATAGCGGCATGTCGGGATAGCGAGAATCAACAGACAATGCCACTGAAAAGATGAGTTGAGTCATCAGCTGACCAAAAAGTTGCCAAAGGCGCTACACGACATTTTTAGTCGCCAGGGACCATCAAAAGTCGCTGAATTGGCCACAAGTAGTGGACTGAAAGAAGGGGCGGAGACTTTGGCTCTGTCTCTATATATATAACCCCCTGCATCACTTCTGTTCACTCAGAACTTGACCTTGGCTTACTGCTTGACAAATTGCTTTGCATTCAACCTGTGCAACATCACTTGTTTAGTTGTAATAATCAACAGCCTTTTTAAAGGCTTGCATTCATTTGTATCATATTATATTAAGCTATACTATATCATTATACGTATAGTTTAATATTCAACAGCCTTTTTAAAGGCTTGTATACATTTATATTATATTGTATTATATTATATCATACTATATCATCATATGTAGTTTAATATTCAACAGCCTTTTTAAAGGCTTGTATACATTTATATTTTATTATTGTGTACTATATCACATTATACGCATATCACATTACACCTTTAAAGGTTAAAAGCCTACCTTAAAAGGCTAGTGTATTTCGTGTTTAAATATAACACCTTCCGAACTTTAAGGAGTGTTGTATTGTATTTGGCCATTCTCTGGCAACTTCATTTAGTGAATTTAGCGACATTGCCTATTAGTTTTGATATGTAAACAACAGCTACTTTCTGCCTTTAAGCTTCACACTGCAACTTTTGGCCATCTTTAATAACTAAAAAGCTGATAAGCGACTTTTTCCCATTTTAATCATTTCATCATATTCTGTTCTGTCTTAGGAAGTCTTACACGGTTGAGATATTACCTTTATCTAGCTTCTGCCCTTAATCATATATCGTGTTGTCATCAAGTGACTTTTCACAGAGCCAGTGGCGACTTGGTTTTTTGTTTGTTTTGTTTTTTTTTTTGTTTTTTTTTGCAACTGTAGGCCTATGGATTGCAAACAAAAAAGTGGCGCTTCAAAGCGAAGAGCCAAAAAAAAAAGAGAGGCAAAACAGGCTGACTTCTTAAAAAATGTGCCTTCGATTTCTGGCTTTTTTGATAAGCCAAAGGATTCCAATGTTGATACCAATGTTGATAATGTCATCAGTGGTCCGAGTTGCAGCAGTGTAGAGAGCACCACTGATTTGATCATGCCGGAGCCCACACAGATCCAATCCGGTGTAGACCTGGCCTCTCAGGCTCAGGCTTCAGGGCCACACACAGAGCTCAGTTTCCACCCAGAAGCTGGGGACACCATCTCCAGTCATGGATCTTCTGCTTCATGCTCAAATACCACAGCCATTCCAGACTCGTGTACTCTTACAACAGCAGACTCACTGTCAGACCAGGAGGAGTACACTGAGACCAGTATCCCATTAGCAGCTAGGACCTCAAACTCCTGGTGTGAAACCGTTAATGACCCTGCTTTGTGGCCAAATGCCATTACTGAACAGGCTAAGTCGATTCTGGTTAGTAGAGGAGCAGTTGCTTTTCAAAATCGGAGTGAAAAGTACCCTGCCTCAATTAGAGATATGACCATGGGGGGTGGCACTAGGAGTTTCACAAATTCCTTAGTCAAATGCTGTCTACCTAATGTCTGTGGAAAGGCAGTGGCTCCTTTACTCACCTTCCTCTGGTTGCATTTATTGTTTTGCTTGCAAACTGTTCTCAAGTAAGTGCAATGCATTTGTCAATGGGTTTTCTGATTGGAAACATTCTGAGCGTATCGGTGAGCATGAGAGGAATGAGGAGCATAGGGCTTGCATGTTAGCATTACACAGTCGTTCCAAAGACACAGGAAGAATTGATTCTGATCTTATGAAACAAATTGATGCAGAAAGGCAATACTGGCGGGACGTTTTGAGAAGAGTTGTTGCTGTAATTCCGTTTTTGGGAGAGAGGGGCCTTGCGTTCAGGGGAGATGACGAGCAGTTTGGATCACCTCACAATGGTAATTTCTTAGGCATTATCGAACTGTTGGCCAAATTTGACCCTTTTCTAGCTGACCATCTCCAAATGTTTGGAGGCAATGGCAAAGGCTCTGTGTCCTATCTCTCATCCACAATCTGTGGGGAATTTATCCACTTAATGGGAGAAAGAACAAAGGAAGCGATTATCAGTGAGATAAAAGAGACCAAATACTTTTCTGTTATCGTTGACTCCACTCCCGATCTTGCACATGTGGACCAACTCACTTTTATTTTCAGATTTGTTGAAGCTGGGGGAGACGTTGTTGAGCGGTTTCTGGGTTTCGAGCCTATTGAGAATCATAGCGGGAGCAATTTGGCTGAGTGTGTTGTTGCAATGGTGGAGAACCTGGGCCTAGACATAAGTAACTGTCGTGGCCAGTCTTACGACAATGCAAGTAATATGTCAGGAAAGTACAATGGAGTTTAAGCTCATCTGAAACGCATAAACCCATTGATTTGTTATGTCCCCTGTGCTGCGCATTCATTGAATTTAGTTGGTGTCAATGCTGTTGACAGTAGCCCAGAAGCTGGGCGTTTCTTTGACTTCCTGCAATCTTTGTACACATTTTGTGCCTCTTCAACACACAGGTGGGGAAAGGTTTTCAGAAATACAAATGTGAAACTCACACTGAAGTCCTTGTCAGGCACTCGCTGGAGTGCAAGAGCTGAATCAACAAATGCTCTGTGGAAATATTATGCACAACTGAGAGATTCACTGAACAATATTTCCAAAGATCCACAGGAGAAACGTGACACTAGAAGTGAGGCCTCTGCACTTTGTGGCAAGCTGGACACCCTAGAGATAGCTGTCATGGCATACTTTTGGGATACAATACTGCAGCGGTTCCAAGCCACAAGCCTGCAGTTACAGAAGCCTAACATCAACATAAATACGGCAACACAGCTTCTCAGTTCTCTTTGTGATTTTGTGGCAGCACAGAGAGACAATTTTGCCCATTTTGAAAGATCAGCCTTAAGTGTTACTGATTCAGTCTCCCAAGACTACAGACATGATCTCCAGCGCACAAAGAAGCGCAAACATATGGCTGATGAAAGTGCAGAGCCAGATGTTAAATTAGGTGGAAAAGAAAAGTTTCGAATTGAAACGTTCAATGTTCTAATTGACAAGCTTGTTTCCTGTCTTGACCATCGGTTAACTGCATACACACACTTGACCAATCTTTTTCATGTTCTTTTCATGCCTGATAATATGTCAATCAGTGAGCTCACTTCAAGGGCCGAAGCACTTGCTGCAGCATATCCCACTGATCTAACCATGAGCCTGGCAGATGAACTTGTTCAATTCAAATCATTCATTCCAAAAGAACAAAGATGCCCAAATACAATGCTAAAGACCGTGGTAAATTTGGATTTGCAGTCCACTTTTCCAAGTCTTTATATCGCACTTCGACTGTTCTTGACTCTGCCAATTACGAACTGTGAAGGGGAACGGTCATTCTCCAGAATGGCTCGAATAAAAAATGAGCTCAGGATGAAAATGACCCAAAATCGTCTGAACTCCCTCTCACTTCTTGCAATTGAATCACAGTTTGTGCAACAGCTGAACTTTGATGAGTTGGTAGATGATTTTGCACGAAGGAAGAGCAGAAAGAGACTTTTGTAGGGGAGTGTGTGTCGGGGGGGGGTTGGGTTGGTATGGGCTCGGAGCGGGAGGGGGGGAGGGGGGGGGGGGGGGGGGGGGGGGGCCCTTGCAATCTCCTTGCCCCGGGGCCCAGACCCACCTTTATCCAGGCCTGTCTATGAGAACCAGTCCATTTACTATTAATCCAGACTCGCTTTGCTCTGCTCTGATCCTGCTTCATAATCTTTGGAAAGGGGATGGGGCGGATTTTTTTTCCTTTTTATCCCAAAGGCCTTTGGGGCCACTCCTGTTGGCTCTGTATATGTCAGCTCATTGTGTATCCATCCTGCCACCTCCAACTCAACTACCGGTTGGAAGCCATAAATGTGTCAGTCAGCTAGAGCAACATCTACTGTGTGAACCACCACGTCACCAGCTTCACGCCCTCTGCCAGCCCTTCCTAAATCTTTTGGTTTGGACAGTAGCAATGAATGACATTTCCACCAAGCCTAGAGGAGACAAAGATAAAGCCAAAGCCAGGTGGAAAGTCTTTCCACTCAGTGTTCAGAGACCATATAGTACACATTCATACATGTACTGTAATTTCAGCCAGAGTGAAAGTGAGTGCAGAGAATAAAATGACTAAACAGGAAACACACAGAGAGCGCAAACCCCTGCCAAAAAAGTTCACGCGCTGGTCTGTATTTACTTTTAAGGGAATCATATTGTAATTTGTATATATTCATTTTGTTCTTTTTAAACATACTTTAAGAAATATGTAGTGCAGTAAAAAGTGTAAAAGTGGGGGCTTTTTTTGCCCTGTTAAAATCTATTTTAATTTGCTTGACATAATTTGGAAAATGATTATTTTTTAATTATTTTCTATTTATGTGGATTCATTCTCTTTCTCGTAACAGTACTTTCTTTAAAGATATAATGCTTTTTGGGGTCCACTTGAAGGAAAGGCAGATGTGAAATGTAAATGTGAAATCAGAAATCAAATGTGGCATGATATTACACTGCAAACTATAATGTGATATTTAGAATGCCCATATACTAGTCTAATGTCCTAAATGTTGCCATTACAAACAAAGCCAGTAGAATTTTAAACATAGATTTAAAAATAACAGATATTTTTTGAAAGTTTCACCTCATTTGACCTTGAAGAAGAGGTCAGAGGTTCAAAATAATGTGATATTTAGAAACCCCTTATATGTACAGTATCATTCCCTATATGGCTATATGTTATCTATACAAACGGTGGTAGTAAGAAACATAGTTTTAAATAGCTTTATATAGTATTATTATCACTTTGATCTTCAAATCAATCAATTGACCTTGAAGAAGAGGTCAGATGCGACATTTTAAAATCTTATATGTTCCTCCTCATTGGTTGACTCTTGGTTACGAAGATGTCAAACTCGCTGACTCTGTTGGCTGGCACGAGTGTGGCTGACAAGACCAATTCTTGAAGTGCAGGCCTGTGGACAATAGGGGCGCTGGAAAGAAACCGTGGGGGGTCCAGTTGCAGCTGAAACCTTTCCTCATTCTCTGGCTCTCTGTTTCCTTTGGTTGCTTTCAAAGGCAATGCAGGTTGCATGTGTTGTGCTGCGCCACTTCGCTCTGTCTTTAGCAAGTCTCCAGCTCTTTTGTAGAGATGTCACAGTACCTCAGGCAGGCCTTGATGCAGTCCTTGAAGTGCTTCCTTGGTCGCCCCATGTGCTCCTGTGACAGAACCCTGTAGAACACTTGACAGGAAATGCGGGTGCTCTCCATGTGGATCATGTGACCTGTTCAGTGTGCTTTCATGGTCAAGGCCTCCACATTGCTGAGGCCAGCTCTGTCTAGGACCTCGAGGTTGGCGACCTTGTCTTGCCATCTAATGCAAATGATGGAGAGTAGGGCCCTCATGTGGAAACACTCAAGCTGTTTCAGGTGTCTTCTGTAAGGTGTCCAGGTCTCACATCCATACAAGATAACCCTAACTGCCTTGTACACCTTGATCTTAGTGGTCAGGTTGATGTTCTTGTGGGTCATAACATGAGTATGGAGATGGCTCAAGACTGGCTTGCCTTTCTGATGCATGATACAATCTCCTTGTTGAGCAACCCATCTGAAGAGCTGATGCTCCCCAGGTACTTGAACTGGTGGTTAGACTCTGACGGCAATGATCAGGCGATTGAGTAGGACATGTGCAAGGATCTTGTCGGCAGTGGACAATAAATAATGCCACAGTAGTCACCACAGTCTGCTGTTCTTCAACAGGGAGACAACAGTAGCATGTCTGAAGTCCTGTAGCTTCCTCTTGCCAGATGCTAGTCAGGATTACACTGAACACTTTCAGGGCTCTGGAGCCCGCCGCTCTGAAGAGGTCAGCGGGAATGCCATTCATGTCTGGCGCATTGCCACAGTTGGTCTGGCCAGTGGCTTTCTTGACTTTGTCCAGAGTGGGGAGAAGGTCAAGGTGGTCAAGTTTCTGTAGTACTGCGTCCAGAGCCACTGGGTCAACTGTAGAAGGTCTCTTGAGGAGATCAGTGAAATGGGTATGAAAAAACTTCACGACTGGCGACCTCTTCGGCCACAATATTTTTTGTCAGAGTTATTTCTCATAGAACAGGTGCTTTAACTGAGCTGGTGAGTCTGTTCTACCCATGTTTCATTTTGGAGTGTCCTCTCCTTGACTGGTTGCCTTTACCTGGCTCACGAGTCCAGTCTACACTTTTTTCAGCCAATAAATCCTTAAGTTGACCTTTGAAGACCCTGGTCTATGTAAGCCAAATTTAATGGACTGTTAACCCAGTCTACAACCCTACAAAGATCTATCAGAATTCATTCAAAACATTTTTGAGCTATTGTGTTTACAGACTGAATGACAGGCATGCACACATGCACGCACACATGCCTACATATGTCGCATATATGCAAAGGCTACCAAAAATATAGCCTCATTGCCAGCGGTAATAAAGACCCTGTTTTCCCATAGAATACAGAAATTCCAAGTTCAACAACAGGGCATTCATACCTACATGTGGCTTGTTTCTTGCAAAGTTTGTCATGGTCCTGGGTCTTGGACCAGTGCTTCGTGGTTTTGGGATTATGTTTAGTTTGATTCTAAGTTTGCCTACTTTTTAGTTTTTCTCTGGCATGTATTCCTTTGTATTTCCTTCTGATGGGGTTTGCCTTAAACTTAGTTGAGTTGCATGTCCTCCATATGGTGTTGTGAGCGTTGCATTATTTTCTTGTAATAGATTGTGTGGTTGTACTCTGTTTAGTCTTTAGGATTTTGGTTATAATTTCCACGTCCCTCCTGTGTTGCCTAGCCTTCATCCCTGTGTTAGGTGTTCCCATTATGTTACTTCCTTTTTTATTCTGTTAAACCCTTGTCTCATGTGTTCTACTGTCCCCAGTCTCATTTCCTCAATTGTTTGCACCTGTGTTGTTCCCTGCAGCTGTGATCACTTCCTTGTGTGTAAGTAGGTTTAGTTTCCCTCTTTCTTTTCCAGTGCATTACTTAACGCCTCTCATAATGTTTCTGGTCACTTTGTGTTCCTGCTGCTGTGGTTTCCTTGTACTCTTTGAATTCTTTTTCACCTGTCGGACTCTGTTTCTTTAATACTTTAACTCTGGATTATAATTTAAGGTATATTTTTGAGATTTAATTTTGCCTGCCTGTGTCTTGGTCTGGTTGTTGGCCTTGGGCACCACATCCATACTTATTATGACAAAATTAAGTAGTTTAGGCCTTTAACCCTATTCAGACTGGGCTTTTTTGGGCTTCATAGGACCAGGGTTTTTTTTTTTTTTTGAGGTCTGCCACTTTTATGCCTCTCAATTTTTAAACCATTTAAGATATTGCCACCAAATTTGTGTTGTTACAATGAAAAACAGGAAAACTTGAATATGTTTGATAAGTCCTCTTATATCTTTGTCATTGGTAACAGCAACTACAGCAAAATGACATCATAAAAATGACAGTGAAGAGTTGAAAAATGAAAGCCAGATGAATTTTTGGAGAAGTCACTGGAAAACCGGTTTGGTTGTTCTAGCTTAAGTCATCCAGGAGCTATTCAATTCAGTTCAATTCAGTTTTATTTATATAGCACCAAATCACAACAGTTGCCTCAAGGCGCTTTGTATTGTGGGTAAAGACCCTACAATAATACAGAGAAAACCCAACAGTCAAAACGACCCCCTATGAGCAGCACTTGGCGACAGTGGGAAGGAAAAACTCCCTTTAACAGGAAGAAACCTCCAGCAGAACCAGGCTCAGGGAGGGGGGGTCATCTGCTGTTCCCATGATTCACTGAGAAATACTCAGTATAATAGAAAAACCCCACAAAAATTGACACTTTTCTTCCAAGTGTTGTAGTATGATTATGTACATATGCAAAACAGATAGAAATACTTAAGTATACTCCAGATTATGTCTACTGTCACAGACACTGCACTCACAAGTTTTATATGTGTATTGATTTAGATGTGTATATAGCCAAATTATCTCTTTAGTTTTTATATTTTTATGCCTTTAGTGTATGTTATTTTGTTTTGCTTTTATTCATTTAAATGAAACGGTTGCAGCTGTAACAACAGAAATTTCCCTCTGGGATCAATAAAGTATTCTGATTCTGATTCTGATGATTATTGGAACTCCTTTGATCTTATTTTGGTGATGCCACAGATCACAGACCTGTTAAATTAAACTCAGGGTAGCTCCAGTAGGTCAGGAGGTCAAGCAGGCCATCTACTACTGCTTGTATGAATAGGTGAATAAGGCATGTTGTATAAGCACTTTGAGTGTTCGAGTTGAAAGGAGCTATATAAGAACCAGTTCCTTTAAATTGTTTTGGTGAAACCTACTGTAATAAGAGTGGCATTATTAAATAATTTTCCCATTACAAAATCACCAAAATGTTTGAGTAGTTTCTTCTAAACTAGGTGTTGTAGTATGATTTAATGTTTGGTTTTAGTGATGCTGGACCTCATAAAAGTGAAACTGTTTATTAAGCCTTTTCTTTTCATATCTGTGCTGTGTTTTACAGCTGGCTGCACATAGAGACCAGTGGTCAAGCTCAGAGGATCAGTGCTCACAATGAGGTTGTAGATTGTTGTCTCCATTACTACAGAAAGAGGAATCACTGGTCTGTGATTCTGGATGTTCACATTTGTAAATATCTTTCTAATTTTATTGAAGTTCAGATCATGCAATGTGTTGTAATATATGTATATGATTTCTGAAGAGGTCAAAATTGGTAAACGATCCCACTCAATGCCAGAATATGGGGCTGTAACAGCAATGATATCTCTCCATTCAAAACTCCAGTATGGCAGCAAAAGCTGTCCTGTCCACAGACAGATGTTGCCAGTGTTTCCACATACTGGTCTAATCAAACCATCTCTTACAACACTAGAAGTCTACACATGATTACACTTAAAAAATACAAGAACATTAGATTTGCAACTAATCTAATACTTGTGATCACTTATCAAAGACCCACATGACATTGTTCATAGACATTACTAGAGCCAGTTATTTAAATATAAGTAATGCTTTCAAGCAGTTAGCTGTTTTCTATTGGTAAAGTCTGGCTTATTTGCATAGTGAACTTACATCTGGACAACTCACATTAGAAACCTGTGATAAGACGGGTGACTTCACCTGAGGATAGAGTTGAGCAGTGGAAGGAATACATCAAGGAGCTGCTCAGTCCCATTGACTGGGGACGAGAGGGAAGACTTGCCCATTACGGGGGGTGATGTAGACCAACTCCTTGGTGGCAGGGTCCCAGGGTTACATGAGATTTGCCTTGAATTCCTCGAGGCTCTGGATGTTGTGGGCCTGTCCTGGTTGACATGTCTCTGTAACATTGCATGGAGATTAACACCCCCCTCTGCTATTTAACTGACTAGATCAATATCCCAGAAGTTTAACTTGATGCTATACTCTGATTAAAAAGTATTCCTTAATTTTTTTGAGTAACATATTTTAATATACTTGGTTTGTCAAGGTCTATTTTTGCTTTTGTTTGTTTGAAAAGTTATTTTTATAGATATGTTGTTCTCACATGACAGCCATACTTAAGTATAGGATTTCATAGACTATGATGCATTGCTGTAGATGAAATGACCCAATGGAAAATAATATGTATGAGAGACTGTGGCTCAGGTGGTAGAGCGGGTCATCTACCAGTCAGAATGTCAGTGGATTGATCCCTGCCTCCTCCGGTCCATGTGTCCAAGTATCCTTAGGCAAGATACTGAAACTTGGGTCTACACCGATGCATCCATCAGAGTACGAGGAGCCGTGTGAATGTCAGATTAAAAGTGTCATGGCTAACTGGATGACAGGCAAGAGTGGACCCAAAATGCAGGACTCGTCAGACAGAACTGAAATTCAAACGTGGCTTTATTGAACAAGACAGAGAATCATAGATGCAGCTACACTGGGGCTGGTCGGGTGCCAGAACTAAAATACAAATCTAAGGGAGCAGGGAGACACACAGCATGGATAAATATCAACAACGACACGACACAGGACCAGGGAAGAGCACAGGGCTTAATTACAAACACAGGATGACGAGAGGATCGGGAACTGGTGAAGAAACAGCTGGGAATAATTAAACAAGACCAGGAAGTAAAACTAAATACAAGGCAGACAAGATTAAGACTGACAGTAAAACAGAAAACACGTAGGCAAAGAACAGAGACTAAAACGGGACTAAAACTAAATACAAACACGCGAGGCATGGACCTGACACAGAGGGACCGAACAGACACCGGAGCACAGACGTGACGAAGACAAGAACAAAGGAAACAGGAATTCAACACAAAATAACTATAACTAATAACAGGACTTATAACGAACAGAGAATCAATACCACATGCAAACTGGGAAACAGAGAAACCTCAATGAAAAGAGAACTTAAGACAATAAAAGACCAAACGCTGGGAACAAGGTCGAGAGCCATCAGGCACAGATTAAAATAAATAAATAATTTTTTAAAAAGTGCTGTATGAATATTTGTGTGATTGGGCGAATGAGAATTAGAACACACTGAATGTACTGAATATAACATTTAAACTTACAGTAGACATTTTTTCTGCTGTGTTTGTTTGTTGGGGTCATCTTCTCCAGCTGTCATAGGGCAAAAGGTCCCCGGTCTATCGTAGGGCTAAGACATAGAAATGATTATTTACAGTTATACTGGAACTCAAATAATATGCAAACAACCACTAGTGCCCACTAGCATCCTTGGAGCTAAGCTCATCACTGATTCAGTAATCATGAGGCACCCTCTGCATTGTCCCCCATGCTCAACAACAAAGTCATGTACAGCTCTGCCACTTCAAGCTGCCCAGCTGTGTGTGTGTGTGTGTGTGTGTGTGTGTGTGTGTGTGTGTGTGTGTGTGTGTGTGTGTGTGTACTCAGGGAGTTGATGACAAACTGATGAGTTCCTGATTAAAAGAGAAATGGTGAGCAACATGTTGGCCATCCGCTGAGTTCTTCTCTTTCCCATGGACGAGCAGCTTTCTTCCTGCATGACGCACTAAAGCAACACTACAGACACAAAGACACACATTCATTTCAACACACACTGTGAGTGCTGAGTGAGACAAGGTCACTCATTGCAGTTGTTTTTACATTAGTATGATCACTGAGGATAATCAGCTGACACTGTGATTCAGTATAGCAGTTATTACCCACATCTTGGCACTGAGGATCTGTTAACTGCTGCTCTGTTCTCAGCGTCTTGTCTTGGTTGAAAAATAGTTTCAAATCTAAAGTTGTGTTGAAGTTGAAGACATAAGTTGACTGTTGATTTGACACAGTTTCAAATGTGACCTGGAGGCTCTTTTTAGACTTTATTTTACTCATTAAAATAAAGTGAAATAAAATATCCTTGAGGGAAAATTAGAAGTGGTAAAAATGCTACATACCCCAGGGGCAACTTGAACTGCAGACTAAACACACGCTTATTTCTTGTCCTGCTGACTGTGCAGTAAAATGTTCCTATTCACCATGCAGCAAATGAGACATAACTTACACATTATTAAATATAACTGGCTTACAAGTGTTATTTGTATTGATTACAAAAAGAAAAAAACAGCATCCTGCCATATTAGTCTGCAGATATACAGGACTTTGTGTGGCTGTCTGTTCACAGTGATAAAATTAGTTGTGAGTCAAATGGCAAAAATTGTATTAAAGACATGTGTATTTCACTGCAATAACTCAACCGATCTTATTTGCTTGGTTCCCTGATGCACATTGAAATTAACATCAACATCCATCCATCTACAGTTCAGCTTTTGTTGTCATATTGTTGCTAGTTTTGACCTGGGAAATGATGTTGCTGTTTCTATTCTGACTGCTGAGAGCTTTAAAGTTACTGCATGAGTTACTGGTGTAATATTCTGTCTCCTAGAGGTGCATGTCTTTGTTTTATTTGAGCATTGATGGTGCATTGACTGTATTAACCCCATTTCACATACAATAGTTGTGATCTATTAAAAAAAAGATGTGCACTATTGATCTATATATTTTGACCTGAAGCCAGACTAATATTTAAATGTGAGGAGTCAACATATAGCAACACATTTAAGTTCACTTTATATTCTTGCTTACCTTAAAGGACAACTCTATCCTGAGCATTTCAACCAGCAATGGTATTTGTGCTAATGACACCTCTTCCAGCTCAAGGCAGCCAAGAGATATTATCTCTCCAACATGTCCTAGGTCTTCCCCAGGCCTTCCTCCCAGTAGGACATTCCCAAAACACCATTCACAGGAAGCATCCAGGAGGCATCCTAGTCACATGTCTGAGCCACCACGACTAGCTCTTCTGGATTTGGGGAAGTAGGGGCTCTCCTCTGAGGCCCTCATAAATGACCGGGATCCTCATCTCCTTATATCCTCATCTCCTTATATCCTCATCTCTAAGCGAGAGCCCATCCACCCTTTGGAAGAAACTCATCCCAGCGTATCACAGGGCGAGAGGCAGAGTACACCCTGTACAGGTCACCAGCCTGTTGCAGGGCTAACACAGAAACACACTGACATTCACACCTACCACTTGGGCAATTTAGAATCACCAATTAACTTAACCCCACTAAGGACACACCACTGTGCTGCACAGTGGCATGGTGGTTAACAGTGCTGCCTCACAGCAAGAAGGTCCTAAGTTTGAATCCACCTTGGCTGAAACCTTTCTGAGTTTGCATGCTCTCCCCATGTCTGCGTGGGTTTTCTCCGGGTACTCTGGTTTCCTCCCACAGTCCAAAGGCATGCACAAGTCAATTCATATAATGCCAAATCACAGCAACAGTCATCTCAAGGCAAAGGCCCTGGAGACAGTGGGAAGGAAAAACTCCCTTTAACAGGAAGAAACCTCCAGCAGAACCAGGCTCAGGGAGGGGGGGTCATCTGCTGAGGGGAGAGAGACAGGACACAAGCACTTTTGATCAATTGAAGGCCTTTTAATAATAATCACACAACTGCAAACCATCCCATCATGAGCTGGACGTCACCACCTGATGAAGCCAACAGAACCGCATCATCCACAAAAAGCAAAGAGGAGCTTCTGAGGACACCACAGTGGAGGTTCTCCACCACCTGACTACACCTAGAAATTTTGTCCATAAAATTCATAAAGAGAATGGGTGAAAAAGGCAGCCCTAGTGTAGTTCAATACTCACCGGGAACAAGTCCAACTTATTGCTGGCAACATGGACCAAGCATTTGCTGCAATTGTACAGGGACTGAATCCCCACTAGTTGGAGCACAGCCTCTGAAAAAGGGAACCATCACCCCCAGTCTGCCAATCCAGAAGCACTGCCTCGGAACTCCATGCAATGTTGCAGAGACATGTCAACCAGGACAGCCCCATAATATCCAGAGCCTAGAGAAAATCAGGGCAAATGTCATCCACCCCAGTGGCCCTCCCTCTAAGGACTTGTTTAACTACATCTTCACTTCACTCCCAGTAATGAGCAAGTTATCCCCCGCCTTCCCATAGTCTGCTTCCATTAAAGCATGGTGTTATACGCCTTGAGGTGACTCTTTGTTGTGATTTGGCACTGAACTGAATAGAATTGACTTAAATAAAGCATCACTTCCCCCTCCTGAATCACCGTACAATTTGCCAGAATTGCTCCAAGGCTGATCGAAAGTCTTGTTCTATGGTCTCACCAAACTCCTCCCACAGGCAAATTGGTGGCAGGCCGGGACTCGAACCCGTGCCGCCCACACCACGACGTGACGTATGCATGTGGTCATCGGCTTCACCACTAAGCCACCCAGGCAACCCACAGTCAAGTTTTTGCTTCAGCTGTTGACAGAACCACAATCCACTTGACTTGTCAGCTGCCCCTGAAGACCCACAAGCTCAGTGGGACTCCTTCAGCCTGGTGGCTTTGGTATCCACCATCTGGTTTGGGCATTACCACCACATCAGGCACCAACCACCTTGCAGTCATAACTCCGCTGCCCTAAATTCATCCATATGCTCCCCCAGCAGGTGCAGAACATGGTCCACTCAGACTCAATGTCCCTGGCCTCTCTCGAAATGCTGTCGAAGTTCTGCCAGAGCTATGACATGTCCTCTGCCAGATGCTCCCAGTGCAATATATATTTGGGTACAAGAGGCCCCTCTAGTAACTTCCTCCTGCCACCGGCATTGCCAGATGTCTTGGCGTAGTTTTTGACCTGCTCCCTTGGCGGCTGTGGCCTGGGGGTGGCTTGGCCTCTTTGGCGTGTGGGGGTCTCTGCCGGGTGTCGGGCCTTTCTCAGGCGCTTGGGGCCTCGGGGGCCGCGTACTCGGCTCGTGCTGGGGGTGATTGCCTGTGGGTGGGGGTGGACTGCTCATTCCCTCTGGCTCTCTGGACTCTTGCCCTTTGGCCGTGGGGGCTCCATCTGGGGTCTCCCTCCTTCCACCTCTGGGGTGTGCACGCGGTTGCCATCAGGATGTGTGGCCTCAGGTCTTCTGAGCTCCTAGTGGTTGTGGACGGCCTGGGTCCCCTGGGTCCTATCCTATTCCCCTCTGGATCATGGGGGGCATGGTTGCAGTTTCTTGCCCTCATTATTGAGTACATTGCATGACAGAGGCGCATACACACACATTACTGCAAACAACAAAATTGTGTGTATGTGTGTATATGTATGTGCATGTGTGTGTGTATGGATGTGTGAGTGTGTGTGTGTATATCTACTTTTTTCCAATTATTTGCCCCCCCCTCCTGTTCTTGCCCCTTCCTTGTTGCCTGTCAGACCTGGCATACATAACTAGATAAATAAATAAAAATACAAACATTAACAAGAATAGAAAACTTCTAGAGCTGTTCTTGTAAAAGCAAATATGTTTGGTACATCAGTGCATTCAGATCATCGTTCTGATTGCAAAAAAATGCCAGACATGACAGGATTAAAAAAAAAAAAAAACTTCCTCCTGCCACCTGATGCAGCTCAGCACCAGGTGGTGATCAGTTTACAGCTCAGCACCTCTCTTCATCCAAGTGTCCAAGACATACAGATATAGATCTGATACAAAACTGATCATTAACCTACACACTGTCATTGCCCACGCAAAGGTTTAAGTCCTCCAGTAGGACAATGGTGTTCAGATGGAGTACGCTCTACCACCCTGCCCAGTGAGTCTAAGAAATCTGTGTACTCTGTTGTTGGTGAGGATGACAGTCAGGACCCATTCCTCAACCTGAAGTCAAAGCTCTCTCGCCCATCCACATTGTACATGGTGTGAATGTACAGTGGGCATGGGCTGGGGAACCCTGTCACAACAGGAATGAAACTGGTGGTATATGAATATACCCATTCCCTCTCCTGAGGGGTACCTCCAGTGTGGAACATGGTCCAGTCCCTCTCCAGGGAAGTGGTTCCAGAGCCCAAACTGTGCACTGAGGATAGCCCTACTATATGTAAACAGCATCTTTCAACCTCCCCCACCAGGGAAGTGACATTCCACATACCAGCAGTCTGTTTTTGAGGGCAGGGATTGGATCAGCCCAGTTTTGTTTTGATCACCTGTTTCTTTTTTAATCATTTTCCATGTTGTGAATCTGTACATTGACCCTTTATGTTTAGATGTGGGTGTGTAGAGGGCAGGATATGAGGCTTTTATACATGCTCAAATTTCCAGGTGGAATCTATAATGGAAGCAATGTGTGCAGGTGTGTAAAAATGCACACTTTCATAAACCAGATTATCCTACCAGACCAGACTAACCAGACTTTTAATAAACATATGCACTGTTTAGTAAATGAAACCTCTCATTAGTTATTACTGTTATATTCATTGTTGTGATCATGATTAAAACATGGAGTGATCTACATATAGTTTATCATGACCATCTTAACCGTATTATTACCCCACAGAGCATTATTTGACTTCACACAAACTACACATGGCCATCAATTTACGCTAAAATATTTATTTTAAATGATTTTGAAAATAAATTTAAGGCATCCAGTGATATATGTAAATAATCAGGTTAAAGTGCAAAAATATATTTTGATATATTTCTGTACAAAAATGCCGTTGGAATGTGATATTTAAAAGGAAATAAATTTGTTTCCAACATCCATTGGTTTCTCCGCCAAGTCAGGCTTGATAAGTAAGCATACATTACACTTTTATTTCTTTAAGTGGTTGCTGAAATATTTCTTTCTTGAAGAATATCTTAAATTGATTAAAGTCTTGTTCTTTTTACTGATGTTGTCTTTGGTCTGTTAGTCTTTCAGTGGCCTGGTCCCTGTTGAGTGAGTCACTTGATCTTGGCTGGCTTCAGTTCCTTGATCTGCATGTGTAACGTTTTGTGGACAGCCAGAGTCCTGGACTGACAGAAGCCCTTTCCACACTCCTGACATTTAAAGGGCTTTTCTTTAGAATGGATGTACCTACAGGGGGGACACAGCAGTGCAGCGAGTTAGTGTTTAACAAAAATTATCTAAAATATCAGATCATTATTTGAATGGCAACAAATGTGTTTGGTTTTATGATCCTTCTGTTATTTCCCCCCAAGAAAAAAATATACAGCTTTAACTTACAATCTTCAATTGGTCAACAAGATTTCAGGAAGCTGAAACTGTGCAATGCCATTAAAATTACCATTATTACAATCTGACTTTTGCCATTAAGTCTTATTGCATATCGTGCGGCTGTCCATCACAATCATCTGACATATTTTAAATGTCTAGAGAGGCTGCAGAGTTGGTGGAATTATACTCCCTCTAATGCAAACTCAAGTGAAATGCACTCACTCCTGTGAACAATCACACCCATACACTTTAGTCAGAAGACTAAAGCTCGTGTAGCTATAAGACCAGTCGTTTTGGTTTCTTTTGGTTTTGTTTCTGTTCCAACCAGCTGCTTTAGGACTTTTTTAGGCATAATAGTAGTGGAACTGCTATGAACAGAAAAACTGGGACTTATTGCATGTTAATGGAAACAAATTTTGAATGGAAACAAGAGCGTTGAGCTTCAGTTGATCATTTAAATTCCATGGTGTTGTACTGGCTTGATAAAATTGGACAAAGCAGTGTTCTCACCTGTGGTCCCTGAGGTGGTCCTGTCTCCTGAAGGCCTTGTGGCAGATATCACATGTATACGGCCTCTCGTCTGTGTGCGTCCTCTCGTGGATCAAAAGGTTGTAGGATTTGGTAAAATGTCGGGCACAGAACTTGCAGACAAATTCTTTCTTGGTCTTTGAGGGTAGTCGGCCCCGACTGGACTTGCGCTCTGGTGAAGCAAGCTTGGAAACATCAAGCATGCATCCCAGGCTGGCTGTGGTTAGGTGTGGAGATGAAGCTTGGGCAGCAGCAGCAGCAGCAGTCATGCTCAGGTCCTCCACCTTTAGCTGATCCTCCTCAGTTGCCGCTGCTGCCAGGTTTGCAAAATCAAAGCGGGGCTTGTTTTTGGAGGTGTGTAGCAATCCTGCTGAGTCTTGCTTGGGTGGCAGAAGGTGAGGAAATATGGGGATGGATGCCATGCAGGAAATCTGGGAAGGCAGTTTAGCGATGGTGCAGCGGGGCAGGGAAAATGCTGGGTAGCCTAGGGTCCACTGGTGAAGGTGGATGGCATGCAGGGCGCTAAAGCTGTAGATGCTGTGAAAATGATCTGCTGGCAGCTGAAGACCCGTGGAGCTCTGGATGAGGGAACAGTTGGCCAACTGAAGTGATGGGTGGAGAGGAACTGG
The DNA here is from genome assembly GCF_007364275.1 of Archocentrus centrarchus. Lineage (NCBI taxonomy): Eukaryota > Metazoa > Chordata > Actinopteri > Cichliformes > Cichlidae > Archocentrus > Archocentrus centrarchus. The sequence goes on from NW_022060270.1 coordinate 1,058,411, forward strand.
TGCTGGTAGAGTCTTGCTCCCCATGGCCAGTAAATCAAATCCAGTAGGCTGTCCAATTGAGACAAAAAGTATTAGTTGATGAAAATATGCAATTTCAACTAAGCTAGACATATTCCTTTATAAACATTATTAAACCCATTAAATAAAACCAAAAAAAACAGAAGGTTTGATCTCAAAATATTACTTAAAATGTACACACAGGTCACAGAAAAATTAAACAAGTGAGATGAGTGAAACTGAAGATTCAGGAAACTCTGGTGCCTGCACTTTCTCTCCGTGTATGCCTGCAAACATTATACAGATTGCCCCCCCCCCCCCCCCCCCCCCCCCCCTCAGCTGCTCGGTCTCCACAGAGTCCACTGACTCCATGGAGTGGGCAGGCTGTGGCTCAACGGGTTAACAGGTAGGGTCCCAGGCTCCCCCAGGCCCCCCCAGCCCCCGGAGCCCCCAGAGGCCTTTCCCACATTTCTATCAGAACAGCGTTGCTGACTGATAAAGCTGCCAAAATAAAAGTCATTTTTAACTTTGTGCTTCAGAAAGTTAAAATCATACACAGAACATGCATGAATTCTTTTCTGTTTACAACTCTCATCGTCTGCGACTGGAAATGGGTTTGCATTTATGTGGAGTTTTAAAGTATCAGACCCCTGAACTATAAGCCACATTTGACAGACAGATTCATACAGCACTTTATTCTGTCCACATAAATGCTGACCTGTCTCACATCCACTCCTCTGTCATATTCAGAACCAGAAGTGAACCTAGAATCCACATCTTTAGAGCGTGGGAGGAAAACACCTGGAGAAAACCCCGTCTGAGAAACGCAAAGGTTGGAAGGGAAATGCAATGAATTATGGGTTAAAATGTTTATGGCATGGCAAGACCACCAAAAATAACGCTATAGATCCATGTGGGGTTATTAACCCCTTAACTGGCAGCAAAAAAATCACCTGACAAAAACTACATAACGCCTTCTGGTTATTATTGGCTCTGAACAACCCATTTCATAGCCTATTAATCGGCTGCGTCTGGTCCGCGGGCCGAATGAAGTGCATTTATATGGCAGGCTAGACCCGCCCATTTTGACTGACACCTCATTCGGCCAATCATGTTAAGAAATGGGTTTCCCAGAGCCAATAATACTCAGAGGGCGTCACGTAGCTTTGTCAGGTGATTTGGTGCAGCCAGTTACATGATTGGCCGAATGACGTGTCAATAAAAATGGGAGGGTCTAGCCTGCCATATAAAAGGGACTACAAACGGCCCGTCACCGGGCCCTTGCCAGTTAAGGGGCTACCTCTCAAATAATAATAAACCATACACACACAGAGAAAGCTCTGTATATGCACATGTGGTTGGGTGTTTTCTGTTACCTGCCCAGGTGCATGCCTGTGGCTGCTGAAGGCAGGGAAACAGAATGACAGCATTCAACCAGAGAAATACCTGTGAGCTATTAAATCAGGTTTGATCAGCCCGAATAACAATAGACAATAATGCATCTTTGTCTGAGACAGACGCTGATGGACACATGCCATCGAAACCTCGTGTCCCATTGTTTGAACAAACTCCACAAACGCTCCTCAGCTCTTTCTCTCATACAGTTTGTTTACATAATGTGCTTCAGTCACATTTAACTTTCAGGAAAAAATGTTTTATATATGTTTTGTTTTTTGTTTTTTTTACTTCACTGTATGCTTTGTCTCATGAGGATAGTACATACGGCTATCATAAGTAAATGTACTTGAATTTGACTTAAATATTTTTAAACAATTTAACTTGTTAATAAAGTATTTAATTCCAAAAATGAAACATACCAAAGAATATGATTTTGATACATGCTGCTTACTTTATTTGTAGCAATACCTGTTAGTATTTTTGTTAATTAATAATTCAGGTTGGTACAGTGATTTACATTGTACAGTATACTGCAGCATCAGCTATGAAACATTAAATCTTTGGAACTCTGAAATCTTGAAGTCGAGGTCGTGTGACGTTAAATGTGTTGGTGTCAGGACAGCCAATCAGAAAGCTGCTTCAGCCTGGATGGACTCCAGAAAACAGACTTTTCAAGCCTTTAATGTCCACATTTACAGCCACAGAGGTTTGAATTATGGTGGATATATCAGTCTGAATCAGGGATGTACACTCCTGCACATTTTGTTTATTTGGTTTTGTTTTGTTTTTCATGAAAAATATATGAGAACAGCCATAGAAAATTTTGACTTTGTATTGTGTTTCATTTTTCCCAGGAAACATATTTCCTTCCATAATTTGATCCATTATTCCACAATTTCTCAATTACCTTCATTATTAATAATTATCCTATGTTTAAAAAGAGTAGTAAGAATTCAAAGAACGTAATAATAACTGTTACTGTCGATCATAAAAATCTCTTGTAAATAAGAATAAAATGTTACCTATTATATTTGTGGCATTGCTGGGAGAAAACTAGAATCTTTCAGGTTTACTGGAATAAAACCAACACAGTTTTGGAAAAATGCATGAAGCAGGACAACTTTCTCATTTCAGCACAGTTAGAGTAGAACTATTATATAAGAACTAGTCCATTTACCGTTTACCGTACTAGCTGTTTATCAAGCATATTTTTTCATACAATAAACATCCTTCAAGTTAGGTGAGTGTTTAGTCCGTCCATCCATCTGCTTATCCTTTTCAAGGTTTGGGGGGGCTGTCATAGGGCAAGAGGCACAGTACACCCTGGCAGGTTGCCAGCCTGTCACAGGGCTGAGTTTTTATAGTTTATTTTATAATTTTTAATTATAGTTAATTTCGTTCAGTGGTCTGAGAAAACAATTGTACGATTTATAATAAAGATGCTTTATGCAAACTCATGATATAGACATGATAATAATAATAAGATGATAATAAGATATATATATATATATATATATATATATATATATATATATATATATATATATAAAGCCTTAACTGCAAACCTGAAGCTACTCATCCAGTATGCTCCTCTGAGGTGTTTGTAATGAGGACCAGTGAAGCTCAGCAGCCCCCCGTGGTCTGTTCTTCTGTGATCATGTAGCAGAAGTAATTTTACATAGGAGGTAATTAGAGAAAATACATGCAATGCTGCGGAGCTTTTCCACACCTTTAACCCTGTCTGCATACCAGAAGACTCCAATCTAAATAGCCACGAGGCCATCCTCTTTGGTTGAAACAAAGAAATTCAGCAGCTCAGAGTCTCTGTGCTTTTCAAGAAAACATAATTAGATCAGGTGTAGCACACACACCAGAGCAGGTCCAAAGAAAACACATTGAGAAACCATCATTTAATAGATTAATAAATAGATTAAAAGTTGTAAATATTTCACAAACTGCCATGAAATGTTCCTGTGTTTTCACTTGTGTGATGTAACAGAGTGTGTCCGGGTGCCAGAGTCACCAAAATCATTTCTGAAAGGTTACAGATTTTGGGCCCATTAAGTATGTAGGCAGGCAGCTCAAAATCAGTGTGGTCATTATGTTTCTCATCAACCAATTTAAGTGTAATGTGTATGAGTGACAATGTCCAAAACCAAATTAAATGCAGCAGTTTTATAATGCAATGTAGGCTACTACCCCAATGTTACTCCTTTACCTCAGTGAAATATCTCATACTTGTTCAGCTCTGGAAACTACTAATGTAATCTGTTTGTCATACTTCTATCTACTTGTACTGTATTAGCAGAGACCCATGGAGACATGAGAGCAGTCCCTTCTCGGTGAAGCTGTGTTTGAGCTCATCCAGCACCACTTAACTCAGTGAGCTCTAGGAGGACAAACCCAAAGTGCTCGGGCCATCGCTCTGTCCACAGATCGAGTCTGCCATGCACGCACTTCCTGGCCCTCACAGTGCAGCCCCGACAATGCATACATCTGAGAAAAGCTTCATTTTCTGCTTTTAATTATCTGTGGACTGTATTACTGTGTAACACACACACTGAGACGAGGATGAATCAGTGAAGCCAAAACAAACCTCTCTGCTAACAAAACTAAAACTGCAGCTTTAGAATTTCACTTATAGATTTTATTTGAATTAAGATGAATATAATTAGGCTACTCAGAGGCATAACATATTGCATAAGTGAAGCTGAAAACGATACTGTGTCAAACTTTAGTTAGGATACTCTTACGATCCTATCAAACCGTGTCATTGATTTCAGGGGAGACCGCTTTAAAGAGCAAACTTTGTCTATTTGGCATTTTATTTGTAACCAATTTGTTAGCTATAAATCATAATTAACGTATAAAATATTTTGTTAAATGGACAATAACGGCACTTAAGTCCAGGAGTGATAGAGGCCACAGCTGTTGCACAATCAAGCCTTAAACCAGAATGTATTTACTTATTCATTTACTTGGACAGATCAAAATCATTAAGGAAAATAGAAAATTAGTCATTTTAAAGAATATTTGTTATAACTATAGCCTAATTTAAATCGCAATTTAAAGATAACAATTTAATGTAAAACTTTCCTTCTAGTCAGTGTTTGGATGTGATCGTCTTTTTTATTTTGAATTAGAAGAATAACATGAAACAAAGACTTACCAATAAATATTAAAAGTTCTAAACTGGTGTCCTTGTTAGAGAGTGTGGAAACCTGCTACGCAGCTTGTTTTATCGATACGGACGCATGAATGTTCCTCCGGCTTTCCCCCAGTGTGAGTGCAGAGACTCGGCTGCGCTGAGCGGGCGGTGGCGGAACTGTTACGCTGGGACGCCACTGCGTTGTTCTGCGCTCCCAGCTGCCTCTTTATTACCGCTCAGCATCTACACCTACGAGCACGTCACATAGCCTGCCCATATACAACACGGCAGACAGACAAGATCAGGTCCTCTGGTTCATGGTAGCATCTGGGCGCCCACTAAGCATGACTGTAACGGAATGTGCGTAACACACTACGTAGCTAGATAGATAGATAGATAGATAGATAGATAGATAGATAGATAGATAGATAGATAGATAGATAGATAGATAGATAGATAGATAGATAGATAGATAGATAGATAGATAGATAGATAGATAGATAGATAGATAGATAGATAGATAGATAGATAGATAGATAGATGCCAACAGCTGGAGAGAATAAAGAATAGTGATGGAGGAAAAACACTGAAATTAGATAATCAGCCAAGACAAGAAAATGTTGAGAAATTATCAGAAGTTTTAAAAATTATAAGAAATATGCTTAACAGTGTTATGTTTATGTTTAGAGCTGAATCAGAAGCCCAGCTAACCCTCCAACTACAGCGACATTTACAAAGTGAAGCTGACTTTTGATAAAATCATTTAGATTCAGTGTCTGACATTTTCAGAACTTTTTAATCATACTTGTATGAATGTATTATAGAGTTTGTGTTACAAAGTTATGCAGAGTTGTGACCACACCATTTAAGAATGAACACAAATGTTTTGTGTCAGATCATCTGGCTGTAGTCTTTTGGCACCACCTTCTGACATGATTCGGTATTTGGGATTAGACGTCTGCACTTCTCTGAAGTTTACAACTATAGTTGGTCTTTGAAGCCGCTGTTAATGTGCAATCTAATGTTGAAATCTGTTTTGGAAGAATACCTTGTGAATAATGTTCATTTAACAGAAGCATAATTCTGGCCTGTCAAATTGGTTTCTAATTGTGTGTTTTTTCAGCATTTTGGTTTGTTTGTTTTAAGACATCATGTTTAAAATCCATCAGTCAATAACAGTTTCTGTCCATGCATGAGCAGAAGTGGAGGCAGCAAAGTCTGAAGGATTACTTGCAGAAAGGAAGATTATAGCAAGCAGAACAAGAAGCTTCTATACAGCAACAAAGAGCACGTCTAATGTGAGTGGATGGAGTAGGTACTGCAGTAAAAAAGCTGCAGCTGCGAACACTAAAGCAGAGGTCACAGATGATCCTACAAAATGACGAGACTCTAAACCAAACAGATCCTCCAGCTGGTGACCTGAAAACACACACAAAGGAACACAAAGGAGGAAACACTCAGTGCACTAGCAGTCCAACATGTCTGTTCTAGCAAACCTGACTTACCACGCAGGTCCTTCAGTATTCACCTACAATATGTACACACCAGGAATCAATTTACCTTCTCAGCATAAGTTCAGACCACTTGATGTACCATACACTCAAACACAAAACAGAAGACAGGACAGGAGGACAGGAGATTTAAAGGAGCTAAGCAAAACTAAGTGATGACATCTAAAATAGAGCCAAAAACCGGCAACCAGCAATTAAATACTGGCTACAGCAACACTGGCTATAGTGAGACTTTCCAAAATTTCTACCATGTGGCCGCTCATCAGTAATGAGTATTCCTAAGCAAACATCAGAGTTTGTTAGACCTTTTCTGATTTACCCTTGGAACTCTGAGCTGTGTCAGAGCTGCAGTCTTACACGCCTCTCTGCAGCTTCTCTCCTCCTGCCATCCCCCCCAAAACCCCATCCCCATAGAGTCGGTGCCTGCTCCCAGACCACCAAAAAACAAAGCTAAAATCAGTAAAAAGCTATTTAAGCATAAAAATTCAAAAACAAGAAATAATACAGCTTCATCAACTGCACCAAAAAATAAAACAATTAAATGTGGATTGTTAAACATTAGGTCTCTCTCTTCCAAGTCCCTATTAGTAAATGATTTAATAATTGATCAACATATTGATTTACTCTGCCTTACAGAAACCTGGTTACAGCAGGATGAATATGTTAGTTTAAATGAATTTTATCTGATTTAGTGCTCAGTTCAGATAAAATCATTATAGTGGGTGATTTTAACATCCATGTAGATGCTGAGAATGACAGCCTCAACACTGCATTTAATCTATTGTTAGATTCAATTGACTTCTCTCAAAATGTAAAGGAGCCCACCCACCACTTTAATCATACTCTGGATCTTGTCCTAACATATGGCATAGAAACTGAAGACTTAACAGTATTCCCTGAAAGCCCCCTCCTGTCTGATCATTTCTTAGTAACATTTACATTTACTTTAATGGATTACACAGCAGTGGGGAATAAGTTTAATTACAGTAGAAGTCTTTCTGAAAGTGCTGTAACTAAGTTTAAGGATCTAATTCCTTCATTGTTATGCTCTTCAGTGCCAACACAGTGCAGAGCAGCTACCTAAACTCTGCTCCCAGTGAGGTCGATTATCTCGTCAATAGTTTTACATCCTCACTGCGTATAACTTTGGATACTGTGGCTCCTCTGAAAAGGAAAGCTTCAAATCAGAAGTGCCTGACTCCGTGGTATAATTCACAAACGCACAGCTTAAAGCAGATAACCCGAAAGCTGGAGAGGGAATGGCGTCTCACTAAATTAGAAGATGCTCATTTAGCCTGGAAAAAGAGTTTGTTGCTCTATAAAAAAGCCCTCCGTAAAGCTAGGACATCTTACTACTCATCATTAATTGAAGAAAATAAGAACAACCCCAGGTTTGTTTTCAGCACTGTAGCCAGGCTGACAAAGAGTCAGAGCTCTGTAGAGCCGAGTATTCCTTTCACTTTAACTAGTGATACTGTTGACCATAACATTTTATTACAGAGATTAGAGCTTGCTATAGGTATTAAAGGTACTGCACTGCAGTGGTTTGAATCATATTTATCTCATAGACTCCAATTTGTTCATGTAAATGGGGAGTCTTCTTCACACACTAAGGTTAATTATGGAGTTCCACAGGGTTCTGTGCTAGGACCAATTTTATTTACATTATACATGCTTCCCTTAGGCAGTATTATTAGAAAGCACTGCATCAATTTTCATTGTTATGCAGATGATACTCAGCTTTACCTATCAATGAAGCCAGATGACACACATCAATTAGTTAAACTGCAGGAATGTCTTAAAGATATTAAGGCCTGGATGACCTCTAATTTCCTGCTTCTAAATTCAGATCAAACTGAAATTCTTGTACTCGGCCCCACAAATCTTAGAAACATGGTGTCTAACCAGATACTTACTCTGGATGGCATTACTTTGGCCTCCAGTAACACTGTGAGAAATCTTGGAGTCATTTTTGACCAGGATATGTCCTTCAATGCACATATTAAACAAATATGTAGGACCGCTTTTTTGCATTTGCACAATATTTCTAAAATTAGAAACATCCTTTCTCAGAGTGATGCTGAAAAGCTCATTCATGCATTTATTACTTCTAGGCTGGATTATTGTAATTCATTATTATCAGGCTGTCCTAAAAGCTCCCTGAAAAGCCTTCAGCTGATCCAAAATGCTGCAGCTAGAGTACTGACAGGGACTAGAAAGAGAGAGCAGATTTCTCCCATATTGGCTTCTCTTCATTGGCTCCCTGTTAAATCTAGAATAGAATTTAAAATCCTTCTCCTCACATACAAGGTCTAGGCTTCTGGGGGGTTCCCATAGTGCACTGTTTCTTTTCATTCACCTTATTTACTTTGCTTATACTCCACTCTGCATTAATCATTAGTAGTTATTAATCTCTGTCTCTAATTGTTTCCAAGCTTAGACAGGATCAGGCATTGTGTGGCCTTAAAGCAACCAGCTGCATTTTTACAAGTCATTCAGCTGTTCACATACAGACCTTTATTCTATGCCTTTTCAGCACTTTCTAACTATCATGTATATCAGGTGCAGTTTGAGGTTAGTTTTTTGCCCAAATACACATGATATATGATATGTAGACTGGAGGAGTTAGAGCTTGAGCAGATGATCCTGAACCCTCCTTTAGTTGTGCTGCAGCAGGACTAGGCTGCTGTCGGGATTCCCATGACACACTGAGTGTTTCTTCTTCACGTACTCTGCATTTAATCATTATCATTATTAATCTCTGGCTCTCTTCCACAGCGTGTCTTTTCTCGTGTCTTCCTCCCCTCAGTGCCAACCTGTTGCAGCAGATGGCTGCCCCTCGCTGAGCCTGGTTTTGCCAGAGGTTTCTTCATGTTAAAAGGGAGTAAAAAGGGCCGCGGCTGTAATGGAAACTGACATGGAGACTTACCTAAGTAGATACATTTTGTGGCCATTGTACCTACAGGAAAATTATTTACACTACATTTAAGTACAATGATCACAGGAGCCCATTCTCTTCAGTTTGTTCGTGGACTACATGTGTCAAGAAGGAAAAAAGTTAAATGACCTCCCACAGGCAGTATTCAGCAGTCATTACAGCTGCCTGGTCATAACAAGCAAATGTTAAATAGGACAGTCAAAGGACAGGGCTCTCTCCTAAGACTGCCTGCTGCATTATTCAAACGGGTTCTGAGGAAAAGTCCACAGTGGAAAGGAAGCACTCAAAGAAACAGTGGATCTGCTGTGAGTTCTACAGAGCTGCACATCTAACAAAGAAATGACGGGCTCTTTTTAGGATCAGTTTAATTAAGGGTTCGCTTATTTTGCTTGGACGCCATAGAGAGCATTATCAAGTATGAAAAATGTCACATGTGGTTCATAGATTGCAACATTATTTTTTCCTCCTGCAGGTATTATTGTTTTGGAGCTACATGCTGTTTGTGTTGATATGCTAATAAAACTGAGTACTCTAAATTAATTGATAATGTTCAAAAGGCAAAGCAAAAGATGTTAGATGGATACCACTGAAGATTGCTTCTTTTAAAAAGAATAACCCACCTAAGAAATACCCACTCATGAGTATGTTGCAGTTATGACTAAAACTCCTGCAAACTGCATTCTGTTTCTTTTTTTTTGCATGAAAACAGCTTTTTAATGTAGCCATGGGCATCAATTACAGCTCAGCTCATGTAGTGTTATTTGTTGATCGGGGTCCTTGTAGTTGGTGTTGGTTTGAACAGAAGGAGCTGATTAGAGGCAGCCATGAAGAACACACACCATAATGAAGCCAGAGCCCTCTCTAGCTCTGCCTCGCTCTCCAGCTTGATCATTTCTTTTAGTTTTTTTCCTAAGTACATGTAATGGTTTTATGACAGTATACTTGATGTATTTTACCACTTGTGTTTGAGTCAGAGCCAGGGAACTATACGAATGTGTAATTTCATGATTATATGAAACAATACAGGGTGCCTGTTTACTGAGACCAAAACACTGTTGACTCACAGTGGAACTATTTGTGGTTAAAGCTGCTTTTGATTTGCACAAAATTAAGAATGCATGCAGGTGCCCTGTTGTGCATTCACATATGCACTTGTGTATTTGACACGTCTGTGTGTATGTGAATACTTGCATTCGTGCCTCTACCACTGACCTGTATGACTTCAGTGTTCCTGTCCTAAACAAATAAGCTTGTTGGAGGGAAATTTTTACTTGCTCATCACAGTATAACAGAAAGTCAGTTAAACCCATTTGACCTGCTTTGGTGCAAAGGAAAGTGACAGCGGCCTGTACTACAGAGCAGTTTGTCTCATCCGGGTAATGTCAGGGTTAATCCTGGGTTTTCCTACTGTGAACAGTGGCTCAGTCCTCAGGGTGTATCTCCATGAAAACTTAGGTTATAAACCTAACTTGCAGGATAAGTTTGAGATTAGAAATCAGCAGGTATGAAATCACCATCACAATTCATGGAAGATCCCTCAGACCTCAGAGACTCTAGCTTCTAATGTGCTTGTGTTTCCCTGATTACCATCATTAATAAATATAAATTCTCCAGCTCACCGTTTCCTGTTGGCTGCACACAGTTTTATTTCTTTTTACAAGTATGGATAGATACAGTGGTGTGCAAAAGTTTGTGCCCCCTGATAATTTCCATGATTTTCCTTTATAAATCATTGGTTAGTGGGATCAGCAGTTTCAGTAAATATATCATATAAGAGATGAACACAGTGATATTTGAGAAATGAAATGAAGTTTATAGGATTCACAGAAAGTGTGCAATAATTATTTAAACAAAATCAGGCAGGTGCATAAGTTTGGGCCCCCTTGTCGATTTATTGATTTGAATACCTTTAGCACTAATTATTGGAACACAAAATTTGACCTGCTCTCCCTCCTGAGCTACAGCCAGCCCCAAGTAAGGAAGGAAGGAAGGATTTTTATTTATGCCCTAGGGGAAATGCTTTGTCACATCAGTACGGAAATGTGTGATGGTGACCCAGCATTTTCAGTTGGTCCTTGATTTCCTTTTGAGTTTTCTTGTTTCATTCTCTGGTTTGCTGTGTTACAGGTTGTGTTGGTTTTAGTGTCACCCTTTCTTAGTTTCGTTACCTGAGTCTTTTGATGGTTTGGTTATGTTCTGATTCCTTCTCTGCCTCCTCATGTGTCAAGTCTGCATTTTTGTTTCTACACTTCCTGTTTTACTTCGATAGTCTTCTTGTCCCTGTGTGTTGTGTTCTGTTTTGCGTCCCCTTTGTCGTTAGAGTTATTTTGTTCACCTGTGTTTCCCAGCTGTGTCTACTCCCCTCATCAGCCCTCATGTATTTAAGCCCTGAGCTTCCTCTCCTTCTTGTTGTGTCCTCGTCTTCTGTTCCTGCTGTGTTTCTCGTGTCCTGGATTCGAGTCTGTTTTTGTTCCTGTTAGATTACGTTTTGTTTAGTGAGTGGAAGTTTGTGTTGCTGGCTCTCGACCAGCTCTTCCTGTGCTCCACGCCTGCTAGTAAAGCTAACATTTCAAATTAAGCTTTTCGCCTTGTCTGTCACAGCGTTCCATGATAATAATATGCAGATGTACAATAACATTAAGATTAAAAGACTAATGTAGTCTGGCTGAGAATAGTGTACTTTCTCTCAAAGAGAGAAAGTGCTATCGTGCAAACTACGCAGTCAGTTGGTTAAAGTGAGTTTTTATAAACCCTGATGGCAAGAATGGCTTCCTGTGTTCCTTGTGGCAGCAGAGCTGTCTGTCTGTTTGAAAATTCATTCCTCTGACTCTGCACACTTATACTACAAATCCCACAATGCAACAGATGCAGGCCAAGATCTGCACACCACCCGTTTCCCATGTTGCTGATGACACTGATCAGTGATCAGCAAATAAAAGCATCAGTCAGCACTTTTTACCATAACATTTGAGCATTTGACCCCCCCCCCCCCCCCCCAAACACACACACACACACACAATAAAGATGACCAAATGATAAGTAGAAAACGGGGATTTTACAAACAGGTGGGAGGCAGAGGACCTGATCACTGACATCGGAGGTAAACCCGTGTGTCTCTTTTCCCTGCCTGCGGAAAAGAAAAGAAAAGAGTGAATTGGCAGGACAGATGTGGGAGAAGATGCAGAGGGAGACCTGCACAGGTGAGCTGACCGTGCATCACTGTCACACAGCAGGAAACACTGCACAACAAAGTCCTGAAGACAGAACATGCCACAATCACTGTAACACAGACAGTGAACTTTATAAGAGGCAAAGGTTTAAATCATTGTCACTTTCAGTCTTTTCTGGAGGAAATAGCTTCTGAATTTGGTGACGTACCTGATCACACAGGTGAGATAAGCTACCTGAGGAAATCTGTCAGTTCATAGAAAGTAAAGGAAAAGTCTCAGCAGGGCTCCGGGATGAAAGGTGTCTGTGTGAGTCGGCTTTTCTCTGCGACATAATGAAGTATCTTAATACGTTAAACCTGCAGCTTCAGGGACGGCATGATTATGCACATTTATGATGCGGTGAAAGCTTTTCAAGTAAAGCTGCACCTGCGAGAGGCGCAGATGCAAAAAATCTGACTTGGTCTGCACCACTTGTGTTTGCAGCTGCGCTTTTTGTGGCTGTGGCTTTGTGGGGTGGCTGTAGAGCAGGAAGTAGAGCAGGTCACCTACCAATCAGAAGTTTGGCAGTTCGATTCCTGGCTGTGTGCCGAAGTATCCTTGGGCAAGATACTGAACCAATGCAAGCGCTGGAGTATGAATGTGTGTGAATGTTAGACAATAAAAGTGCCTGTGTGAATGGTTAAATGTGTTGTATAACACTTTGAGAGCTCAGAGTAGAAAAGCACTATATAAGAACTGGTCCTTTTACCATTTGTTGATAAACTGCACAGTTCATGCAGTGTTTTTCTCAATTTGAAGCTCAGAAATTCACATCAGTTTTTACCCCCAAAAAATGGCAAATTTTCATCAGCTTGAAATATTCTCATTTTTCTTGATGTTATTTTTGAAGAAAAATATAATTTTATATATTTTTTTAATGTGTTGTGGAAAAAAAATCTAATTCATATTGCTGATTTTCGGTTTTAGATGTGCAGTAAATGTTAATCCTGTTTGGCCCGCGACTTAGACTGTGTTGTCAATTTTGGCCTGTTCTGTGACTGAGTTTGGCCCCCTTGGTGTAGACAGTGATCTGGATTGTCCATGATGGATAACAGCTTGTCCATTATCCTTCTCTCCACCACCATTTCTAGAGGAATCGGCCTTTTTATTCCGTTTATTAAGTCTGTTGGTTTCACTGGCACCAATGCTGCTTCCCCCAGCACACAACAGCAAAGAACAGTATACTGGCCACAACAGACTGGTAAAACATCTGTAGCATCTTGCTCTATACAACAGAACAGTTTCCTCAGGAAGAGGAGCCTTCTCCTCCCTTCTTGTACACAACATTGGTCTTTGACTTCCAGTCCAGTCTGTAGTTCACCATCGAACATCGAACATGTCATCGGGGACACAACGTAATTCAAATGTCCTGCTGTTTGTGTACAAATTCTGCAACAACTCTATGATGAGTGTGAAGCACAATTTGTCAGATTTCAGAAACTGTTTGAAATTTTCCAATAGGACAAATGGTTGCGTAATTACAGTAATTCAAAACTGCGTTTGATCAGACGTCTCAGTGGTGTTAGCTCATTGTTAACCAGCTGATCACGGCAGGTAAGGGCAGATAACAGGTGTGTTGTCTGCAATTGCCTGGTGTTTAGAGGTTAGTAGTCACACCCTGGTATTTGCATTCCTCCCCCAACACCCTCAATGATCATGACACTGTAGTCTTCCTCCTGAAATCAAACACCATCTCTTTAGTCTCATCTACATTCAGAAGCAGGTTAGTCTCATTTCGAGCACTGTACCAGATAACTTTTTTTTAACCTAACTACCCCATGATGTGTGTTTGTCTTCCTTTCTGGGGACTGATTGTAGCGGCAGTGAAAAACGGCAGCGGCTGCAGACACCCATCTCCTCTATGTTAGTCTTGTCTTTTTTTTTTCTTTGGATGGTTGTTCTGAACCCAATTTTGTTATATTATGATGGAATGTCATTATATAACTTTCAATTCAATTTTATTTATATAGCACCAAATCACAACAAACTGTCGCCTCAAGGCGCTTTGTATTGTGGGTAAAGACCCTACAATAATACAGAGAAAACCCAACAGTCAAAACAACCCCCTATGAGCAGCACTTGGTGACAGTGGGAAGGAAAAACTCCCTTTAACAGGAAGAAACCTCCAGCAGAACCAGGCTCAGGGAGGGGGGGTCATCTGCTGAGGGGAGAGAGAGACATGCTGTGGAAGAGAGCCAGAGATTAATAACTGTCACAGTGAGGGGAGACAAAGGTATAGGCCAAGAGATTAGTTTTATTGAAACTTAAGCAAAACAAAAAGAAAGATAAATATGAGGTGTGAGTATGTCATTATGTCCAGTGTATGCAATGTATGAGTGCGTAGACATGTATGTGGAAATCTGAATGAATATTACAACCCAAAACCAAACCAGAACAAAAGAAAAACCAAGATTAGCTGGAGGAGCAGAGAGGGGAGAATGATTAGTGGAGCCCTGCTTAACCCTTATATGCGTGCACTTTTTTGCTTATGTTTTTAGTGACCTGGGGTTAATCTGTACCCCATGGATTTAATCAAAGAAAGCATAGATATAACCATAAAATGAACTTCATTTCAACCAATAAATGAACACTGCATGCATTTAACCACCAAACAAACACTGAATGCACTTAAACTGAATTGGAATATTCTGCAAAACATTTATCATTAGCAACCTCATTCTGGATGAACATACCTAAAATGAAGTTACACAATACCAGGTAGCTGATAAGACTTGGGAGCAAAGATATCCAGATATATGTATAGAAAGACTAGCTAATTTCATCTAAATTTGTCTGATATGAAACCTTTTCAAAATATTTTTTATTACGACAAATCACTTTTTTCTGTGTTCACTGTACAATAACCTCCTCAAGTCCAAGGTCAATGTTCTGTATTTCGAGCCATGCCAGATGTGCTGACACGTTTTGTATGTCTTACCCCTACTGCTGTCACTTGGTGTTGGCTCTCACTGCGGTATTGTATCACTTCCTGTTCACTTCCTGTTCCTGTTTCGGAGCACAGTGTTTTGCTGTCTGTTAGCTGTTATATCTGTATAACTCGATTTATCTGGATAATAACATATTTTAGTGTAATCTTCACCTACTTTAAATAGCATACTCTTTGCTGAATCACCTGTATTCACATTACTCACTTTATTTGTTTTTAGAAATTCGCTAGCTTAGCTCAGCTAGTGGCTTAGCCCTTAGCCGACTCACTACCAGCATGGCTTCTTCTCCTGTCTCTCCTGCACTTTCCTGCTCTGGGTGTCACATGTTTAGTTACTCCTCGGCCTCCTTTAGCAGTAACGGTACTTGTAATAAATGTAGTCTGTTTGTAGCTCTGGAGGCCAGGCTTTCTGAACTGGAGACTCGGCTCCGCACCCTGGAAAATCCTACATCTAGCCAGGCCCCTGTAGCGGGTGCGGACCATGGTAGCTTAGCCGCCGTTAGCTCCCCCCCAGCAGATCCCGAGCAGCAGGGAAAACAGGCCGGCTGGGTGACGGTGAGGAGGAAGCGTAGTCCTAAGCAGAAGCCCCGGGTACACCACCAACCTGTTCACGTCTCTAACCGTTTTTCTCCACTCGGCGACACACCCGCCGAGGAACAAACTCTGGTTATTGGTGACTCTGTTTTGAGAAACGTGAAGCTAGAGACACCGGCGACCATAGTCAAATGTCTTCCAGGGGCCAGAGCAGGCGACATTCATGGAAATTTGAAACTCCTGGCTAAGGCTAATCGTAGATTTGGTAAGATCGTTATTCACGTCGGCAGTAATGACACCCGGTTACGCCAATCGGAGGTCACTAAAATTAATATTGACTCGGTGTGTAACTTTGCAAAAACGATGTCGGACTCTGTAGTTTTCTCTGGGCCCCTCCCCAATCAGACCAGGAGCGACATGTTTAGCCGCATGTTCTCCTTGAATCGCTGGCTGTCTGAGTGGTGTCCAAAAAATGACGTGGGCTTCATAGATAATTGGCAAAGTTTCTGGGGAAAACCAGGTCTTGTTAGGAGAGACGGCATCCATCCCACTTTGGATGGAGCAGCTCTCATTTCTAGAAATCTGGCCAAATTTATTAACCCTCCTAAAAACTGACTACCCAGGGTTGAGACCAGGAAGCAGAGTTGCAGTCTTACACGCCTCTCTGCAGCTTCTCTCCTCCTGCCATCCCCCCAAAACCCCATCCCCATAGAGTCGGTGCCTGCTCCCAGACCACCAAAAACAAAGCTAAAATCAGCAAAAAGCTATTTAAGCATAAAAATCCAAAAACAATAAGTAATACAGGTTCATCAACTGCACCAAAGAATAAAACAATTAAATGTGGATTGTTAAACATTAGGTCTCTCTCTTCCAAGTCCCTATTAGTAAATGATTTAATAATTGATCAACATATTGATTTATTGTGCCTTACAGAAACCTGGTTACAGCAGGATGAATATGTTAGTTTAAATGAATCAACACCCCCGAGTCACAGTAACTGTCAGAATGCTCGAAGCACAGGTCGAGGAGGAGGATTAGCTGCAATCTTCAATTCCAGCTTATTAATTAATCACAGACCCAGACAAAGTTTTCATTCTTTTGAAAGCCTGACTCTTAGTCTTGTCCATCCTAATTGGGAAAATCAAAAACCTGTTTTATTTGTTATTATCTATCATCCACCTGGTCCCTACTCAGAGTTTCTGTCTGATTTCTCAGACTTTTTATCTGATTTAGTGCTCAGTTCAGATAAAATAATTATAGTGGGTGATTTTAACATCCATGTAGATGCTGAGAATGACAGCCT
The DNA here is from genome assembly GCF_007364275.1 of Archocentrus centrarchus. Taxonomy (NCBI): domain Eukaryota; kingdom Metazoa; phylum Chordata; class Actinopteri; order Cichliformes; family Cichlidae; genus Archocentrus; species Archocentrus centrarchus. Next base: position 1,075,396 of record NW_022060270.1, read on the forward strand.
CAACACTGCATTTAATCTATTGTTAGATTCAATTGGCTATTCTCAAAATGTAAAGGAGCCCACCCACCACTTTAATCATACTCTGGATCTTGTCCTAACATATGGCATAGAAACTGAAGACCTAACAGTATTCCCTGAAAGCCCCCTCCTGTCTGATCATTTCTTAGTAACATTTACATTTACTTTAATGGATTACACAGCAGTGGGGAATAAGTTTTATTACAGTAGAAGTCTTTCTGAAAGTGCTGTAACTAAGTTTAAGGATCTAATTCCTTCATTGTTATGCTCTCCAGTGCCAACACAGTGCAGAGCAGCTACCTAAACTCTGCTCCCAGTGAGGTCGATTATCTCGTCAATAGTTTTACATCCTCACTGCGTATAACTTTGGATACTGTGGCTCCTCTGAAAAGGAAAGCTTCAAATCAGAAGTGCCTGACTCCGTGGTATAATTCACAAACGCACAGCTTAAAGCAGATAACCTGTAAGCTGGAGAGGGAATGGCGTCTCACTAAATTAGAAGATGCTCATTTAGCCTGGAAAAAGAGTTTGTTGCTCTATAAAAAAGCCCTCCGTAAAGCTAGGACATCTTACTATTCATCATTAATTGAAGAAAATAAGAACAACCCCAGGTTTGTTTTCAGCACTGTAGCCAGGCTGACAAAGAGTCAGAGCTCTGTAGAGCCGAGTATTCCTTTCACGTTAACTAGTAGTGACTTCATGGATTTCTTTACAAATAAAATTTTAGACATTCGAGAAAAAATTATTCATAACCATCTCAAAGATTATTCTTCATGTTCGGCTGCTTTCAGCACTGCTGGTATTTGTTTAGACTCTTTTGCTCCAGTTGATCTTTCAGAGTTAACTTCAATAGTTACTTCCTCCAAACCAGCAACATGTTTATTAGATCCCATTCCTACTAGACTGTTCAAAGAAGTCTTTCCAATTATTGATGCTTCAATCTTAAAAATGATCAATCAGTCTTTATTAGTTGGCTATGTACCACAGACCTTCAAGGTGGCTGTAATTAAACCTCTACTTAAAAAGCCATCACTGACCCAGCTGTCTTAGCTAATTATAGGCCAATCTCCAACCTTCCTTTTCTCTCAAAGATTCTTGAAAGAGTAGTTGTAAAACAGCTAACTGATCATCTGCAGAGGAACGGTTTATTTGAAGAGTTTCAGTCAGGTTTCAGAATTCATCACAGTACAGAAACAGCATTAGTGAAGGTTACAAATGATCTTCTTAGAGCCTCTGACAGTGGACTCATCTCTGTACTTGTCCTGTTGGACCTCAGTGCAGCTTTTGATACTGTTGACCATAACATTTTATTACAGAGATTAGAGCATACTATAGGTATTAAAGCTCATTCATGCATTTATTATTTCTAGGCTGGACTATTGTAATTCATTATTATCAGGCTGTCCTAAAAGCTTCCTGAAAAGCCTTCAGCTGATCCAAATGCTGCAGCTAGAGTACTGACAGGGACTAGAAAGAGAGAGCAGATTTCTCCCATATTGGCTTCTCTTCATTGGCTCCCTGTTAAATCTAGAATAGAATTTAAAATTCTTCTCCTCACCTACAAGGTCTTGAATAATCAGGCACCATCTTATCTCAAAGACCTCATAGTACCATATCACCCCAACAGAGCACTTCACTCTCAGACTGCTGGCTTACTTGTGGTTCCTAGGATACTTAAGAGTAGAATGGGAGGCAGAGCCTTCAGCTTTCAGGCGCCTCTTCTGTGGAACCAGCTTCCAGCTTGGATTCGGGAGACAGACACCCTCTCTATTTTTAAGATTAGGCTTAAAACTTTCCTTTATGATAAAGCTTATAGTTAGGGCTGGATCAGGTGACCCTGAACCATCCCTTAGTTATGCTGCTATAGGTCTAGGCTGCTGGGGGGTTCCCATAATGCACTGTTTCTCATTCACCTTATTTACTTTGTTTATACTCCACTCTGCATTTAATCATTAATTGATATTAATCTCTGGCTCTCTTCCACAGCATGTCTTTCTCTCCCCTCAGCCCAACCGGTCGCGGCAGATGACCCCCCCTCCCTGAGCCTGGTTCTGATGGAGGTTTCTTCCTGTTAAAAGGGAGTTTTTCCTTTCCACTGTCACCAAGTGCTGCTCATAGGGGGTCGTTTTGACTGTTGGGTTTTCTCTGTATTATTGTAGGGTCTTTACCCACAATACAAAGCGCCTTGAGGCGACAGTTTGTTGTGATTTGGCGCTATATAAATAAAATTGAATTGAATTGAATTACTTATTCTCCCAGATCTTTTACAGTTGCAGCTGGATGTATATAGGATTTGATTCAAGTATTCTAGTCCTATCTATGTATATACATCTATATATCCTACCTATATAGAGATACCACAAGGTAGCAGTGCTGCATCAAAAAGAGACACCTTTTGACAATGATGGAAACCCTGGGGTACAGAATTACCCCAGGTCCATAAAAATGTAACTTCCGCAATTGAAATGAAAAAGTTAATAAGTGGCTATTGATTGATGAGGGCAATGCATAAAAAAAGGACCAGTAAGGACCAAGGAACAAACTCCTAAAAGGATTGCTCGATAACATTTACTCCAATAATATTATTTTTAAGAATTGGGACTTGGGGTACAGAATTACCCCAGAGAGGGTGTCTGTCTCCTGAATCCAAGCTGGGAGCTGGTTCCACAGAAGAGGGGCCTGAAAGCTGAAGGCTCTGCCTCCCATTCTACTCTTAAGTATCCTAGGAACCACAAGTAAGCCAGCAGTCTGAGAGCGAAGTGCTCTGTTGGGGTGATATGGTACTATGAGGTCTTTGAGATAAGATGGTGCCTGATTATTCAAGACCTTGTAGGTGAGGAGAAGGATTTTAAATTCTATTCTAGATTTAACAGGGAGCCAATGAAGAGAAGCCAATATGGGAGAAATCTGCTCTCTCTTTCTAGTCCCTGTCAGTACTCTAGCTGCAGCATTTTGGATCAGCTGAAGGCTTTTCAGGAAGCTTTTAGGACAGCCTGATAATAATGAATTACAATAATCCACCCTAGAAGCAATAAATGCATAAATTAGCTTTACAGCATCACTCTGAGAAAGGATGTTTCTAATTTTAGAAATATTGCACAAATGCAAAAAAGCGGTCCTACATATTTGTTTAATATGTGCATTGAAGGACATATCCTGGTCAAAAATGCAATGCTTTCTAATAATACTGCCTAAGGGAAGCATGTATAATGTAAATAAAATTGGTCCTAGCACAGAACCCTGTGGAACTCCATAATTAACCTTAGTGTGTGAAGAAGACTCCCCATTTACATGAACAAATTGGAGTCTATTAGATAAATATGATTCAAACCACTGCAGTGCAGTACCTTTAATACCTATAGCAAGCTCTAATCTCTGTAATAAAATGTTATGGTCAACAGTATCAAAGCTGCACTGAGGTCCAACAGGACAAGAACAGAGATGAGTCCACTGTCAGAGGCTCTAAGAAGATCATTTGTAACCTTCACTAATGCTGTTTCTGTACTGTGATGAATTCTGAAACCTGACTGAAACTCTTCAAATAAACCGTTCCTCTGCAGATGATCAGTTAGCTGTTTTACAACTACTCTTTCAAGAATCTTTGAGAGAAAAGGAAGGTTGGAGATTGGCCTATAATTAGCTAAGACAGCTGGGTCAGTGATGGCTTTTTAAGTAACACTCATGTTGTCTCACTGGGCATGCTTGTGTACAATAGTTAAACTCTGCAACACAGAGTTCAGTATCTTTCCAGGTTGTACTTATGCAAGACACTGAACCCCATGTATGGAGGGCCAGGAAGTCTCCAGTCCTACAATTTATAAACAACCCACTTCAACACCTGACCCAGATGCCCCCAAAAACTGCATACCCTATTTTTTTTTTTGAACATTCTTCTTCACTGTTGGTTGTATGAGGTCGCCATAGATACCGCTGGCTAC